>NC_089516.1:86429190-86739638 GCF_036850995.1 Saccopteryx leptura | reverse complement strand
TGGGACACTGAAGATCCAGGTTTGAAACCCTGAGGTTGCTGGCTTGAGCACGGGCTCATCTGGCTTGAGCTCAGGTTTACCAGCTTGAGTACAGGTCGCTGGCCTGAGCGTGGGATCATACACATGACCCCATAGTCGCTGTCTTGAGCCCAAAGGTTGCTGGCTATAGCAAGGGGTCACTAGCTCAGCTGGAACCCCCAGTCAAGGCACATATGAGAAAGCAATCAATGAACAGCTAAGCTGCCACAATGAAGAATTGATTTTTCTTATCTCTCTCCCTTCATATATGTCTGTCTGCCTCTCTCTCTCTAATAAAAGAATAAAATCACAAATGACCCAAATAAAAAATGAATATAAGTTCTGAATAGACATTCTCAAAAGAAGGTATACAAATGTCCAGTAAGCACATGACAATATGCTTGACAGCATTAGTCATCTGTGGAATTCAAATTCAAACTCCAGTGAGATACTTCTTATACCTACAGACATGTCTAAAATAAAAAAGTCAGATAATAATGTGTTGGTGAGGGCATGGATCAAATGAAACCATCATATGCTGTGGTATAAATGTAAACAGGGCGGCTACTTGGGAAAGCAATCTGTCAGTTCTTCAAAAATTAAACTTGGAGTTATCATTTGACCCAGAAAGTCTACTTTTAGGAATATACCCCAAATAAATGAAAGCATAGCCTGACTTGGTGATGCAGTGAATAAAGCATCAGCCTGGGATGCAGAAGACCAAGGTTCAAAACCCTGAAGTTGCTGGTTTGAGTGTGGGCTCATCCAGCTTGAGCATGGGGTTGCTGGCTTGAGCATGGGATCATAAACATGACCCATAGTCGTTGGCTTGAGGTCAAGGTCACTAGCTTGAGCTAGGGGATCACTGGCTCATCTGTTGCCCCCTCCCCTGGTCAAGTCACATATGAGAAAGAAGTCAATGAACAACTAGCGTACTACAACTATGAGTTGATGCTTCTCATCTCTTTCCCTTCCTGTCTGTCTGCCCATCTCTCACTCTCTCTCTCTCTCAAAAAAACAAAACAAAAAAACAAAAAACAAAAAACAAAAAACAAAAAACAAAAAAACCACACAGAAAGCCTGGTGTGATTATCCCGGGTTCAATTCCCGGTCAGGGCACACAGGAGAAGTGCCTATCTGCTTCTCCACCCTTCTCCCTCTCCTTCCTCTCTGTCTCTCTCTTCTCATCTCTTTCCCTTCCTGTCTGTCTACCCATCTCTCACTCTCTCTCTCTCAAAAAAACAAAACAAAAAAACAAAAAAAAAACACACACAGAAAACCTGGTGTGAACATCCCGGGTTCGATTCCCGGTCAGGGCACACAGGAGAAGTGCCCATCTGCTTCTCCACCCTTCTCCCTCTCCTTCCTCTCTCTTTTCCCCTCCTGCAGTCAAGGCTCCATTGGAGCAAAGTTGGCCCAGGCTCTGAGGATGGCTCCATGGCCTCTGCCTCAGGCGCTAGAATGGCTCTGGTTGCAACAGAGCAACGCCCCAGATGGGCAGAGCATCACCCCCTGGTGGGCATGCTGGGTGGATCCCAGTCGGGCGCATGTGGGAGTCTGTCTGACTGCCTCCCTGCTTCTCATTTCAGAAAAAAAGATGATTCAGGGGGCATACCCTTATTTTTCTGAACAACCATAATTCTTCAAAAGTATTCCAGGGAGGAATTCGGCTCAGTCCTCTATTCCTCTTCTGTGGTGATTATCAGCCATTATGAACCCCTGTTGACTGAAGTTTTAATTATCCAATACTTCTTTTGCCATGAGAAAATATCACTAGTTTACTTTGAATCATTTTTTATTTTTTATTGCCAGTTGGCATCCAATATTTTATTAGTTTCAGATGCACACCCCAGTGATTAGACATTATGTAACTTACTAAGTGATCATCCCAATAAATCTCACACCCACCTGACACCACACATAGTTATTAGAATATTATTGACTATATTCTCTAAGTCTTAAGTTTCTCACATTTTGAAGTACTAACCAGTCACATTACAGGGAATGTTCTGGAAAATAATAGCATTTTATTTTTCTGGCTTTCATCCCTTTAGACAGAGGTGGTACAGAGTTGAGCCACAGTTTTCTTACTGTGGTCATGACAACATTTCATTTTCAATACTTCATACTGTATAAAGCCATTTATGTAATGTATAATGCACTTAGGGTTAAGAACTTTCAAACATCATGTACACAAATCCCACCCTTCCACAAAAGGATATGTGAACTTATGTGTATATACATGTTAAAATTTCACTACATTGTGATAACAAAAAACTGCCATGTGATGTGGTGGAAAAGACTACCTTTGTGGGGTTTTTGTTTGTTTGTTTGTTTGTTCATTTGCTTTTTTAGCTAGAGAGACAGAGACAGATAGAGAGGGACAGATAGACAGGAAGGGAGAAAGATAAGAAGCAACAATTCTTTGTTGCAGCACTTTAGTTGTTCACTGACTGCTTTCTCATATGGGCCTTGACCAGGGGCTACAGCTGAGTCAGTGACCCCTTGTTCAAGCCAGTGACCTTGGGCTTCAAACCAGTGACTATGGGGTCATGTCTATGATCCCATGCTCAAGCCAGCAACCTCAGGGTTTTGAACCTGGGTCCTCTGTGTCGCAGGCCAATGCTCTATCCACTGTGCCACCACTTGGTTGGGTAGAAAAGACCAACTTTTAAAGTAGTTTTCAAAATATATTTTCTACCTTCAAGCATGTCACTTAGAAAGTGTAATATGAATCGTACATGTCATGCAAAACATTCATGAAAATTTGACCCTAATCCACTACATTGCATCATAAGTACTGGCATTCAGTTTCAGACCAACAATGATTCCTTACGTGCTTTAAGTTTTTGATATTGTGGTTAGATAATCTACTGAGTTCTGACTCCCCTTAATCATTAGTTACCCCCTAAAGTTCTAAGTGGAAAATTTTTGAATTATTTTTCTCAATAAAGATTATGCTAAGCCCAAATTATTAGAAAGTTTACATTTTCAGTGGCATTTTATTAACGGATGGGCTCTGAAAGTTTTCGCACACAAATGGATTTGGTTAAGTTTCATCAGCTTTCCTTTCTTCTCTAATATCCGTCAATCTTTGAAAAGGATGAAAAGGAGTGGCCATGTCTACATTAATACGGAGGGTTTGAGTAGCAGCGAATAAGCAGGAAGGGCACACAGTGCCGGCAAAGGCTGGGTACGGCTCATTTGGAGGAGTGACTAACGTATGCTCAGTAAGCCCTGGCACTCTAATTAGAACAGTAGACCAGAGGTCAATGCATTATAACTCAAGGATGTATCCAGATACATAAACTATGTCATTCACTACGTGTATGTTTTTTTACAATCCTATATTAACCCAATCCTGATGGGAGCACAAGTTTTGTGTCCTTACTCAGCATTGCTGTTTCAGTCTCTCCCTCTTATCTGACATGCATCCAATGAAAGGGAGTGATTTTTCCATTATTAAGAATTATATATACACTGATTTTTTTTTGTATTGCATATAATCCTAGTGAATTATGCATGGGTCTGCCAAGGAAGTTATAATTCTGTCATCCCAAATACATGGTTCAACCAGGAGACCCAGACTGATTTAACAGTATTCTGTGATTGTAAACCACTTCGGGATCCTTTGGGATGAAGCACAGTGGATAATAATGTTACATCATATGAGAACAGGTCGGAACAAGAATTACAGAACATACAAGGTGTTAATCATTCAACATTATTTCTAAATTATTCAAAGTGATCCCCAAGACAAATGTTATCTTCATTTTGACATCAAATCCATGTAGACTTTACAGGTAGGAAGCACACTGCTGCTTTCTATGGGCCTGCCTTTTTTCTTCAGATTCATAAGTCAATTGTAAGTTGGCTTGCTTCTTTATAAAAGACGGAACTACATCAATAGACATCATCCATGAAATAAAACTTAAATCGTCCCCCAGGGAGACAGATTTCCCCCCAGGTACTCTTAAAATCCCCACAGTGGCCAACATGCTGTTCTACCCTCTCTGTCTTTCTCCTGGACAAGAATTGCTTTCTTTTTTTAATTCAATGGAGATTTGACGTTTTCTAAGGCAGCCCTCTGGGACGTTCTGAAAGCTTTCTCAAGATTGTATCATTTATTTGTCGGCCACAAAGAAATGCAAGCAAAAAGCCAAGCTGGAGGTAACAGCTACATACTGTACATTGGAAGGCCCCCTTCCCTTATGTTCAGCTCAGCGTCTTGCTGTTTAGTTTTCATCCACAGAATAATAAGTCATTGTTACTCTTTGGAAGACAGAAGCAAACTGAGGGGAAGTGAAGCAACTCTTTTAGGTGAAAGAAAAAGATCAGTGAAACTCAACTGTCCACCTTCACCAGTTGGAGAGCTGGCTTTTATCTTCCCTTTCAAGAATGTATATGGGAGTATTCATCTTTTCCGTCAGTCATGTCAATGAAAAATTTCCTCATGTTGCTAATGAGAATTCTGAAGACATTTCCAAATGAATTTTGCCATGATTTTTATGATTAAAGGAAACATTTAAATGAAAATTGGGAAGATTACAGCAAAAATCATCAAAACAAAATTTAGCATTTCAGCTTGGGAAGCATCTCATATTGGTAGATTAAAGATTATATTTTTAAAGTCCTGCTGGTTATTAAAACTACCAACTTCTATAAAAGGTTTATTTCAAATACTCAGCGAGCCTTCAAAAAACATAGCACCCAGCACAACACAAGCAATCTGCCTTACTGGATGTCTTAGTGAAATAAGAACACCAGACTTTAGTGTTTCATGAATATATTAAGTGATATTTTGCCTCAAACGTGTATAAATCTGTATTTATCTGCAAGCTAATATACACTAATGCCATGTCTGTACAATTTAGTTATATATGAGACAGAGATAATTTTTCTCTTTACAACTGCATATGTTTCCAAGAAAACTCCATATTTTTCTCTGTTTGTCTTCTTTTTTTTTTTTTTTTTTTTTTTTTTTGTATTTTTGTATTTTTCTGAAGCTGGAAACGGGTAGAGACAGTCAGACAGACTCCCGCATCCACCCGGCACGCCCACCAGGGGCGAAGCTCTGCCCACCAGGGGGCCATGCTCTGCCCCTCCGAGGCGTTGCTCTGTCGCGACCAGAGCCACTCTAGCGCCTGGGGCAGAGGCCAAGGAGCCATCCCCAGCGCCCGGGCCATCTTTGCTCCAATGGAGCCTTGGCTGTGGGAGGGGAAGAGAGAGACAGAGAGGAAGGAGTGGGGGGTGGAGAAGCAAATGGGTGCTTCTCCTATGTGCCCTGGCCAGGAATCGAACCCGGGTCCCCCGCATGCCAGGCCGACGCTCTACCGCTGAGCCAACCGGCCAGGGTGAACCAACCGGCCAGGGCGAGCCAACCGGCCAGGGCCTTTGTCTTCTTTTTCAAAGACCATTTCTCATGCTTTTCTTCCTTAAGGTTTTTGATGTTATATAGACTGATCTCTCTATCTGCATGTGTTGTAGGAGAGGAAAACTTTTCCATTCTTTCCTTCTAGGTCCTTTGGCAGGCCTAATAATTAAATTGACGTAAGATAGATTAACAGGTCTGACCAGGTGGTGGCACAGTAGATAGAGCATTGGACTGGGACACGGAGGACCTAGGTTCAAAAACCTGGGATCACCAGCTTGAACACGGGTTCATCCGGTTTGAGCAAAGCTCATCAGCTTGATCCCAAGGTTGCTGGCTTGAGCAAGGGGTCACTCGTTCTGCTGTAGCCCTCTGGTCAAGGCACATATGAGAAAGCAGTCAATGAACAACTAAAGTGCCATAACGAAGAATTGATACTTCTCATCTCTCTCCCTTTCTATCTGTCTGTCCCTATCTATCCCTCTCTCTGACTATCACTCTGTCTCTGTCAAAAAAAAAAAAAAAAAAAAAAAAAGATTAACAGGAGTAAAACAAATTTAATTTTGTACATATGGGAGCTCATAGAAGAAATACAAGACTCAAGCAAGTGACCAGAGAAGTCAGTTTTTCTACCATTTAAACAAAGAAACAATAAATTTGTGAAGAATTGACAAGACAAAGGGGTTTGGGCTTGGGGTAACAAATTGGTTTAAAATGTAACAAAGTTTGTTTATCCAGCCTTCTTGGCATGAATTCCCTATCTTTGGCAATATGGATGCTGTTTACCCTTCTGATATAGGGCGAGTACCTTTCACAGGGTAGATTTAAGTTCTGCTTTGAGGGAGACAAAGGAGGGTAAGAGGGTTCTTTTTTGCACTAGTTGTTTCTTAAGCAACTTTAATTCAAAATAGTCGATATGCCAAAGTGGCATATTTTGCTCCGACTCAGTGTCGCCTAGCATACTAGAAATTTTGTAAGGAAAGGGAACATTTTATTTTGCTTTCTATTTTTATCACTTCTGTTCCAGCACAGCACCCTCTGTTTTACTCTATCACTCTGGATTTCAATTGCTCATTTGCTTAGAGAGGGACAGCATTCTTACAATTTGAACCTTTCCATTAAACTATTTCAGAACATTGTTATGTGAGTCAGTAAATAAAAACATTTTGAATTGGGTTGTATATCCCTGCACCACAAATATTCCCCATAAATTTCTTTTCTTTTTTTTTGCAAGAGAGAGGGGGGGGGACAGGCAGGGACAGACAGAAAGTAAGGGAGAGAAATGAGAAGCATCAACTTGTTGTTGTGGCACCTTAGTTGTTCATTGATTACTTTCTCATCTATGCCTTGGGGGGGGATCCAGTCCAACTAGTGACCCCTTGCTCAAGCCAACGACCTTTGGGCTCAAGCCAGCAACCATGGGGTCATGTCTATGATCCCACACTCAAGCAGTGCTCAAGCTGGTGAACCTGCGCTCAAGCCAGTGACCTCAGAATTCGAATCTGGGTCCTCAGCATCCCATTTCAATGCTCTATCCACTGCACTAGTGCCTGCTTAGACACACCCTGTAAACTTGATACTAATATCTAGAAGAATGGTATTGGAAAGTAAAAGAGTCCTAAAGTAGAACTGATGATTGCAATTGGAATGTGGGACGCCAGGATCTCCTGCTTCCCACCGTGATATTGACAAACTCTATTTTGTGGTACCTCATTAGACAGCCCCTGCTACATCTTAGGATTCAGACTTGGGGCTAACTAAAGTTTGGGAACTTGATATAACTTCTTCAGAATATTGGGTTTCACTGACTACTGCTTTTGACCTTGAACAATTGCCTATCAGGAGGATAAAAGCTGTGGTCCAGCATGACCGGTGGTGGTGCAGTGGATAGAGCATCAACTAGGGACACTGAGTCCCCAGTTCAAAACCCCAAGGTTGCTGGCTTCAGTGCAGGTTCACCAGCTAGAGCACGGCATCTCCAGTTTGGGCATGGAATCATAGGCATGATCTTATGGTCGCTGGCTTGAGCCCAAGGTCACTGGCTTGAACAAGGAGTCACTCACTCGCTGTAGCACCCCCCAATCAAGGCACATATAAGAAAGCAATCAATGAACAACTAAAATGAAGCAACAAGTTGGTGTTTGTCATCTCTTTCTCCCCACTGTCTCTTGGAAGGAAGGAAGGAAGGAAGGAAGGAAGGAAGGAAGGAAGGAAGGAAGGAAGGAAGGAAGGAAGGGAGGGAGGGAGGGAGGGAGGGAGGGAGGGAGGGAGGGAGGGAGGAAGGAAGGAAGGAAGGAAGGAAGGAAGGAAGGAAGGAAGGAAGGAAGGAAGAAAGGAAAGTTAGTTAGTCGTGGGGCCAAGCTGGTGTGCCTGAAAGCAGACAGAGAGGAAAAGGCAGGAAGGAAGGAAGGAAGGAAGGAAGGAAGGAAGGAAGGAAGGAAGGAAGGAAGGAAGGAAGGAAGGAAGGGAGGGAGGGAGGGAGGGAGGGAGGGAGGGAGGGAGGGAGGGAGGGAGGGAGGGAGGGAGGGAAGGAGGAAGGGAGGAAAGGAGGAAGGGAGGAAGGGAGGAAGGAAGAAAGGAAGGAAGGAAGGAAGGAAGGAAGGAAGGAAGGAAAGAAGGAAGGAAGGAAGGAAGGAAGGAAGGAAGGAAGGAAGGAAGGAAGGAAAGAGAGAGGGAGAGAGAGAAGGCAGGAAAGAAAGAAAGAGAGAGAGAAAGAAGAGAGAAAGAAAGAAAGAAAGAAAGAAAGAAAGAAAGAAAGAAAGAAAGAAAGAAAGAAAGAAAGAAGAAAGAAAGAAAGAAAGAAAGAAAGAAAGAAAGAAAGAAAGAAAGAAAGAAAGAAAGAAAGAAAGAAAGAAAGAAAGAAAGAAAGAAAGAAAGAAAGAAAGAAAGAAAGAAGAAAGAAAGCTGGTGTGCCTGAAAGCAGACAGAGAGGAAAATAGAGATCCTTTCTGTTTATGGTGAGCAATACACAGTGGTGACAGGCAAGTAATCATGAATCTTTCCAGGTTGGAAGCGCTGGATGTTCTACTCCAAGCTAAACAGGGTGAACAAACTTGGGAAATTAGCAGATATAGCAGGAGGTAAGACTGGTGCTAATCCCTTTGTTCCCTACTAAGGACCTTATCCTGTACATTCCCCATGTGGCAAAGGGCAAAATTACCTGCATTTTAAATAAGACCTCATCTGGATTCTGCCTTGGGCAGGGGCAGACTAACTGTGTTTCTGCAACAACCTAACCTAACAGAGTAGTTCCCCATTTATCCACAGGTTATCTATGTTTCAAGACCCCAGTGGATGCCTGGAATCTCAGATAATACCAAACTCTATATATATATACTATGTTTTTCTTCTGCATACATACCTACAATAAAGGTTAATGTATAAATTAGCAAAGTAAGACATGAACAACAGTAACTAATAATAAAATAGAACAATTTTAACAACATAAGGTATAAAAGTTATGTGAATGTGGGCTCTCTCTCTGAAAATATCTTATTGTACTTTTTCAGTAGGAAGCAGTTTGCAGCTTCTCTATGGCATATCCAAGTTTCCAGCATCACTACTCTTGTGCTTTGGGGCCAATATCAAGAAAATAAGGGTGACTTGAACACAAGCACTGCAATACCACAACAGTCAACTGATAACCCAGATGGCTACTAAGTGAGTAATGGAAGGGGAAGGTATACAGAGTGGATTCATCGGGCAAAGGGGTGATTCATGTCCTGGGCACCACAGAGTGGCAGTAGATTGCATGATATTCCTCAGAACAACATGCAATTTAAAACTTATAAATTAGTTATTTCTGAGATATTCTATTTAATATTTTTGGACTATGGTTGACTGTGGGTAATTGAAACTGTGGAGAGTGAAACCATGGATAAGGGGGATGCCTATTATATCATTTGCATTGTCCCAAGAAATAACAAGAAGGAGATGCCATTTGACATCTGGGCTGGGTCGGTGGGCAGAGCAGTGTGGTATGTTGCTTAAAGGCAGAAGCTTTGAGGCTCCAATTCAAGGACTGTGACCCAAAGAGATATGTGTCTTTGCTTATCAGCCCGTGAAGCCAACAAGGTGCAAATTGACAAAATGTCGATTAAGATTTTAAAAGGAAAGGAATGAATTGATAGCCTGCCTGAAAATAAGCCAAAACAGTGGAAAGCAGAGCCAAGAGATAAAGAGACGTTCAAATGGCATTGGTAGAACTCCTTGATTTTTCCAGTTAAATGAATGAACATATTCCTTTTTCAAAAAACCCTGTTTGAGACCCTAGCCAGTTGGCTCAGTAGTAGAACATCAGCCCAGCATGTGGATGTCCTGGGTTCGATTCCCAGTCAGGGCACACATGAGAAGCAACCGTCTGTTTTTTCACCCATCCCCTTCCAAATCCCCATTTTTTCTTTCTTTCTCACTTCCCCTCAGCAGCCATGGCTCGAATAGTTTGAGCTCATCAACCCCAAGTGCTGAGGATGGCTCCACAGAGTCTCGCTCCACAGAGTCTCTGCCTCAGGCACTAAAAGTAGTTTGTTTATGAGCATGGCCCCAGATGGGCAGAGCATCAGCCACAGACAGGGATTGCTGGCTGGATCCTGGTTGGAGCACATGCGGAAGTTTGTCTATCTCCCCTCCTCTCACTTGGAAAAGAGGGGGGAAAAATCCTGTTTGATGTAGGTTTTCATCACTTGAACAAGCAAGTCTTAACTCATATAAGGCTAAGGGGAACTGGAAGGAAATTAAACTGGATTGAGAATTTATGTTGTGCCAGAAACTGTAGGTGTTTTACAATATTGTTAATGTTTACAATAATGCTGTGAGAGGTACATAGTGTCTTTCCTCATTATGTTTAAAGAAAACTGAGGTTCAAAGACATAAGTATACATTAAGTTCCCATGGCTACATGGTTAGTAAGCTGTGGATTAAAGATTTAACCTGTGTCTTTGATACTAAAACCAATACTACTTTTATTATGCCACATTTTTCTTCAATAGAATGGGTATTATAATAGTGCTTGCTTCATAGGATTATTGTAAATGCTTAGAATATTGTTGGGCACAAAGGAAGTGCTACATAGTTAAATGAAATACATGAGAATAAAATAAATGAATAGACATACAGTAGATCAAGGGATCCTTCTTGACGTGAGAATTTAATATAATCTGTGAATGATATCTTGTTTGATCCTGGGGAATCTTACCTTGCCTAATGACCTGTGTTATGTAAAATCTCTAATCAGAAGATGGTTATAGTCACTCAATAGCTTAAAAATGCTTATAATTGCTGTAAACTTTTATTTTTTAATTTTTATTTATTTATTTTTAGAGAGAGGATGAGAGAGAGAGAAACATTGATTTGATGTTCCACTTATTCACATCACCATTGGTTGATTCTTGTATGTGCCCTGACCCGAGATCAAACTTGCACCCTTGACATGTCAAGGGCAGTGCTCTCACCAGCTGAGCTACATGGCCATGGGTGTGTAAACTTTTAAAATATAAAAGCTACAGCCTGACCAGGTGCTTGTGCAGTGGATAGAGTGTTGACCTGGGATGTTGAGGACCCAGGTTCAAAAACTCGAGGTTGTCAGTTTGAGCATGGAATCACCAGCTTGAGCATGGGGTCTTTGGTTTGATTGTGGGATCATAGACATGACCCCATGGTCGCTGGCTTGAGCACAAAGGTTCCTGGCTTGGGCCCAAGGTCACTGGCTTGAGCAAGGGATCACTGGCTCAGCAGGAGCCCACAGTCAAAGCACATATGAGAAGCAATCAATGAACAGCTAAGGTGTCACAACTATGAGTTAATACTTCTCATCTCTCTCCCTTCCTGTCTGTCTCTGTCTCTCTCTCTCACTAAAATAAAAATATACATATACATATATGTATACACACACACATATGGCTACATATAGTAAGAGTAGATTTATTTGCCCTTTTCTCAGCAAGGCTAAAAAAAATTGAAATATGTGTATTATAAAAAAAAACTTTATTTGAAAATTGTAATTACTTAACAAGCTGAGCATTTTTAGCATGAATATTATAAACTACGAAACATTAAATGCATGACTTTTGTAATGAGATTTTTTTACTTACTATACAGTAGTTCCCCCTTCTCCACGGGGAATATATTCTAAGACCCTCAATGGATGCGTAAATCCACAGACAGTACCAAATCCTGTATGTACTATGTTTTTTCCTATGCAAACATGTCTATGATAAAGTTTAATTTATAAATTAGGCACAGTGAAAAATTAAAAACAATAACTAATAATAAAATAGAATGATAACAATACACTATAAAATTTATGTAAATATGCTCTCTCTCTCTCTCCTTCTCTCCGCCCAGTAATTTTTATGTTTTTCAGACTAACCCTATCCCTGAGTTTGCATGACCACCCCTTACTTGCCATCAATGGCTTGGTGTCACTCATTTCAGGCGATCCCTTCCTGAAGTCTTCCTATAGGCTCAATGCTTTCTGGTGCAACACGTTGCTGTCAGTCGGAACACATTTTCTGTTCATGTCTTCCACCCACAATCTAATGCCTCTTCCATCTCAACTAAGCACTTATCATGCACCGTGGCTGTCAGCTGTGCAGGCTGAGGTGTGACGGGAAAACTAGCACAGGTTTCCTTCTTCATGACTTCATGTGTATGCTGGACAAAGGGAAGATCCGAGTCCCGGGTGGCACTGAGCAGGACCTAGTGAGGTTTCATCACGCTAATCAGAACGGCATGCTATTTGAAACTTATGAATTGTTTATTGCTGGAATTTTTATTTCACATTTTTGGACCATGATTAACTGCAAGTAACTAAAACCACAAGAAACAAAACCACAGAGAAGGGAAGACTACTGTGTAATACTATGCGTTTGACTTGAATGCACTGCTATCTCAACTGGAATCTGTTTGAAAATTTAAGCACAGTTAACTTTGCTTTGCACAGGGTTTTAAGCTAAAAAATAAATTATTCATAATGAGTTAATTATCATCTCAGTGTACCATCATTTCTATTTTAAAAATGATATTCAAAATTTTAAATACCTAGAAATTTAATCATAATTTGCATATACTATTTTTAAAATTAAGTAACAGTCTCTTGATCAATGCAAAATTACCTAATCCTCCAGATGGAAGATAACCTTGACATCACAACACAGATAGAAAAACAATTTCCCTATCTTAAAAAAAGCTAATGACCACCCAATTGCTTGAAGACATTTTACAGTTTATTTCAATAAATTGCCTCATATTCCCTTTTCCTGTAAGAAAAGGAAAAATTGTGTCTCTAATTCTGCATGGGCCTTTGATTTTCAGCACATGGAGCACTGAGCTTAAATAATTGAGTTCACGCTTCTGCTCTCCTCCGTCCCTTAATATATAGGTGCTTGCTAATCACTGAATCTTCTAGACACAAAACAGTGACCGATGTGCAGTGTCCCCCTCCAAATTACTTAGACTGGCATAGAAAAGAAACTACCAGATCATCACAGTAATTATTATTTCCTCCCCGCAGCCACTGTGAAACATAATGACTCAACAGCAGAATATAAACTCTGTTTCTTTCAGGCACCAAAACCAGCCTTTGTGATAACCAAGTCTTCACATGTAAAAAAAGAAGCAAGGACCAAATATTAGCAAGTAGGAGACAGAACATCTCTTTCACTTTGAAAATTAAAAAAATATATTGCATGACCAGTAGTGGCGCAGTGGATAGAGTGTCCAGTGGGATGTTGAGGACCCAAGTTCAAAACTGGCTTGAGTGCAGGCTTGCCAGCTTCAGCTCAGGGTCACCAGTTTGAGCATGGGTCACCATGGTCGCTGGCTTGAGCCCAAGATCACTGACCTGAGCGCAGTGTCGCTGGATTGAGCAAGAGGTCACTGGCTCTGCTGTAGCCCCCCCTCCCAATCAAGGCATATATGCGAAAGCATTCAATGAATAACTAAGGTGCCACAACTAGGAGTCAATGCTTCTCATCTCTCTCCCTTCCTGTCTGTCTGTCCCTCTCTCTCTCTCTCTAAAAAAAAAAAAAAGAGAGAGAGAGAGAAAAGAAAGAATATATATAGATGTGAAAACATTATTTCTCATATTTAGTTTAGTAACAGATTATATTTTATTCCAGTAAAATATACTTCCTGCTCAGAAATGCACACAACTATGGCAAACTGAGAAATTATTCAGAATTAAACCATTTAATTTTACAAGCATATTTATTCCTTGGTTCAACATGTGACAGATCACAATCAAGCCTACTTATTATAATTTATCACTTAACCTAAGAAATGTGTTTAACCAAAATTTATTACAAATTCAAAGTAGTAATGTCTGAAGACTCTAACATTTTCCTATTAGCACTTCATACTCTATCATCGCGTTGACAAAATCCCATACGACTTCTTTAAAAACAAAACATGTTTGCTATGATTCTAATCAAATAGTGTCTAGACATCAAAAGAAAATTTTTTTTTTCAAATCTTCCCACTTTTTAAAACACTCAGAGAATTTACTGGAGAGGAAGAGAAGACTAGATCAAAGTTTTAACAGTTTTAAAGCTATATGTTCCCGTTTCCTGACAGATAAAAAGACAATAAATAAGATCTGCATCCTGTGATCAATAGAAATATAGAGGTTAGAGTTTTACTATTTTTCTCTTGCTTTTAAAAAATAAATAGAGCTTGCCAATAACTTCATTACACACAGCCCTTCAAGGTAAGCATAATAGAATTCAACTTTACTGGCATAGCACAATGGCATGTTCTTCTAGGTAAGGAAAAGTTGACATTAAATTAAAGAACTTTATTCTTTTATAGGAACTCAATTACAGTCTTCTCTGGTATTTTTCTGAATCAAATCTACTGGTACATCTCTTTTTTTTTTTTAATCCAAAGAGAGAAAAAGAGGAATAGACAGAGACAGACAGACAGGAAGGAGACAGATGAGAACCATCAATTCTTCATTGTGGCACCTTAGTTGTTCATTGATTGCTTTCTCATATGTACCTTGACGGGGTGGGGAGTGGGGCAGGGTGGGGGATGGCTCTAGCTGAGCCAGTGACTCCGTAATGAAACGAGTGACCTTGGGCTTCAAGCCAGCGACCATGGGGTCATGTCTATGATCCCATGCTCAAGCAGGCAACCCCGCACTCAAGCCAGGGACCTTAGGGTTTCGAACCTGGGTCCACAGTGTGCCAGGCCAATGCTCTATCCACTATGCCACCACCTGCTCATGTCACTGCTACATCTTAAGTTAAAATTCTCCATCCTTCTCTTCGATTTTCCTCTCCAACCAGGTGAAAATCCAACACAGGATTTTTAACAAAGACAGCTATATATTAAAAAAATTGCTAGAATACCCAAATGTTGCCAAGTTCTCCAGTCTTCGGAAGTCACTCTTTCATTTAAAATCCAACTAAGGCCTTGGCCGGTTGGCTCAGTGGTAGAGCATCAGCCTGATGTGTAGATGTCCTGGGTTTGATTCCTGGCCAGGGCACACAGGAGAAGCGCCCATCTACTTCTCCACCCCTCCCCATCTCCTTCCTCTCTGTCTCTCTCTTCCCTTCCCGCAGCCGAGGCTCCATTGGAGCAAAGTTGGCCCGGGCACTGAGGATGGCTCTATGGCCTTTGCCTCAGGCACTAGAATGGCTCTGGTTGCAACAGAGCAGCACCCCAGATGGGCAGAGCATCGCCCCCTGGTGGGCATGGTGGGTGAATCCCAGTCGGGTGCATGCGGGAGTCTGTCTGACTGCCTCACCGTTTCCAGCTTCAGAAAAAATTTTTAAAAAATTAAATTAAATAAATAAATAAATAAATAAAATCCAACTATAAAATGACTTCAGTCACCATCACTCATACAATAAGCAGTGTATGAGCTGGACAAGAAGTCCAGAACCCTCCCTAAAATCCAACTATTCCTGCCACAGTGGTTGGTTCCTGGAAAGCAAAGTCTCAGCCCTAAACACCTGCCCCCTTAGCATCTTTTGCCTGAAAGCCAATGAATTCTTAGGGCCCCACTTTGCAAGCCCTCCACCTCTCCACCCCCCTACAGAGCACTCTTCCTGCTTGATTTCCCAAAGTGGTGCTAACACATGCACTATGGAGTTCAAGAAAGGTTTGTTGAATCAAACCAAGCCCAAATGAGATGGGGAATGAAAAAATGCAAACAGCAGAAATGTCAAACCAGAAGCCTAAAAGTGACAATGAAGACAGAGGTGCAACTCAGGAAGTGTAAGAGAGGTGGTCATTGCCTTCAAGGGGTATGCAGACAGTCTAGTAGGGCATGTTGACACATACCTGAGCAGAGGTTAGGCTCAAGCTGGGACCTTTGTTATATACTTTATGTCTTTTCAGAATGGTGTTTTTTCCTTTAATAAACCCAGTGATCAGAGATCTGTCAAAGTAAATAGGAAACCAGAGAGTAACCAGGAAACTTGTATTGTGTTTTATAACTGGCCCAGTGATGGAAGACCTGTCTATAGTGAATAACTGGACAGGAAGTGGCCAAGGAGGGATAATATTTTCAGAAGGTCTTACTGAGAGGAGCTGTATATTCTCATTGTCTAGCAGGATGCCCGAGATCTGCCAATCATTACGCATGAATCAGTGAGAAGCAAGGTTGGTCAGCCAGATCAATGTACCTGTGGCCGATAATATCCTAATTTCTGATCAGAAATCATTTGCTCTACAGAAAGCCATTCCTGAATGAAGTGTTCCTATTTCATCTTCCTGATTTTAGTCCTTGTTTCTTAGACTCAAAGGAGTGCTTGCTAAAAGGATAAATTTTTCTTAAATGTTCTATTAGCTGAGAAAGCAAATAACTGTTGGCTCCCGATTGTAAATAGAAAAGGTAGCAAAGGGAGGACATATTAACATTAGGAAGCAGAACTCTGTAATCAGAGTTGGGAATGCAGACAAAGAAGTAGGCAAGACTGTCAAAAAAAGAATTTTCCAGACACCCTTGTAATCTACTTAGATATTTTACTGTTTGACCTTGAAGCAACTTCTGGCAAGTTGGATGGCATAATTTCCTAGAATATCATAGTGGATAAATCCATTAGCCCAATGACCCTCACTTGGCATTTTCAAAGAAATTTACTGCTGGCAGTGATAAGGTTGCAAACACTGAAAGCTGCTCAGCTGATGAAATTCCTGTTTGAAAAAAATATATATTCTAGGCAGATTTCACTTAGGAGTTCCACCAAATACACTCACACACCCGTACTGTGAAAACGTATATCTTTTTAAAGCATGCATTAAGGTCTGAGGACAGCATGGGCCTCACAAGGTCTACTTCATCTTTGAAATTACTTTTAATCCATCGAAAAGGTTTTGAGACCAACTATGTGCTAGCCATATGGTAGGTACTTAGGAGAGCGCAAAAATCACGGAGAGAGTCCCTCCTTCTGTCTTGTAACAGAAATAAGACAATAAGGCAGATAGCGAAAGCAGAAGAAGTAAGCACTGCATCAAGATACAAATACCCAACCAGAAGAGCACAGGGAAAGCAATGATTGATCCTCACCAACAAGGATAAGGGGAGGCTTAATCAAGGTGAGGATTGACTCATAGACAACAAATTAAGCCACACCCTTTCTGGAATCAAACAAGAATGCTCCTTCTTTTAGCTGGATTTTATACACAATGGGGAGTCTGCTCAGAGACTATGCATTCTCCAAATGTTACTAATGAAACAAAAGAGCTTTTTGGCCATGTCATCACATACCTACCACCAAAAATGCTATCAGTGAATAATATCTGTTCTCGTGGGAATTGCAACGTTACCAAAAAAGTAGAAAATATTTAATTCAAGACAAATAATGTCATAGCTCTTTGTTGTAGAAAAAGAACATTTGAACACTGTTTAAAGGAGCAGGAAGACATAAAAATTCTATTGTAAGAAAGATGTCAAGTGGGAGTAGTTTTTTGGTACAAATATGACTGAGATGTGCTCTTCTCTCAAGACTACCAATTATTTTGCTCTTATTCCCTAATTACCTAGTAGCCTTTTCATTACTATGTAATAATTTACCTTAATGCCAGAAAGGAAATTATTTTTAAGGATAATTTTTGAACGTCTTGGGGACAGGGACTATATACTGGTTAACATTGATCAGTATGACAGCATTTGATGACTGGTAAAATTGCAAATTCACAAAGCTGTCAAAATCACAATTCTAAGTACCAGCAAGGTAAAATTCACTCCTTTTTTTAATGAATATTTTATTGATTTTAGAGAGAGAAAGGGAGAGAGCAGGAGAGAGACAGGAACATCTGTTCCTGTATGTGCCCTAATTGAAGATTGAACCAGCAACCTCTGCGTTTGGGGACAACACTCCAACCAACTGAGCTATTCGGCCAGTGCAGTAAGATTGACTCTAAATAGTCACGTAACTCTTACACGTCTTACCTGACTTGCAAACTTACCTAGTATATCCTTATTTTCCCAAATGAAAGAAAACCAGTAGGAAGTTATGGAAGAATCCACATAAATAATCTGATATATATCACAGGTCTACATTCTCATTTGGCTATAAGTATTTCATATCAGAGTGAAGTAGAAGGGTAGATGGTCAAGAATCTATTTCAAGTAAAAAATATATATATATATATATATATATATATATATATATATATATATATATATATCCAGCCAGGAGCCCTGGCTGGATAGCTCAGTCGGTTAGAGTGTTAGCTGGAGCACAGAGGTCACTGGTTCAATCCCTGGTCAGGAAATATACAGGAACAGATAGATGTTCCTGTTTTTCTCTCTCTCTCTCCATTTCTCTCTCTCTAAAATCAATAAATAAATTTTAAAAAGTTATATCAGAAATATTTTAGTAATGCATATGATGAGAGAATGTAGAATAATTTTTTTTTTTTATTGAGAAGCAGAGAGGCAGAAAAACAAACTCTTACATGTGCCCCAACCAGGATCCACCCGGCAAGCTTCCTATGGGGCAATGCTCTGCCCATCTGAGGCCACTGCTTCATTGCTCAAGTAACCTAGCTATTTTAGCACCTGAGTTGAGGCCATGGAGCCACCCTCAGTGCCAGGGCCAACTTCCTCAAACCATTCAAGCCATGGCTATGGGAGGGGGAGAAAGAGAGAGAGAAAGAGAGAGAGAGAGAGAGAAGGGGAGGGGGAGGGGTGGAGAAGTAGATGGTCACTTCTCACGTGGCCTGACCGGGAATTGAACCTGGGACTTCCACATGCCAAGCCAATGCTCTACTGCTGAGCCACCAAGCCAGGGCCATAGAATGTTTTTCAACTACATCAAAACTAGAGCACAGGGTGACGTCAGAGAAATGGCACCGTGAGGAGCGTGACCGACAAATCTCCCCAAAATTTCAACAAGTTCATCAACCAGAGACAGAAAAATCTATCCTTGGAGCGTCCGGGAGTTCCACACGCTAATGGTGAAGGTAGGGTCGAGCAAAAAATTGACTAAATATATAATCAACCCTGAAGGAAATAAGTCGGACAAAAAAACACTCTGCCTTCTTCACTAACCTGAGCAAAGGCTGCTTTCACTTTGAACTGAGAGTCAGGGGTGGATAAGGGTGTGGAGGAGGCTAGGCTGTGGCACAACATTCATTCAAGCTGAGGAAAGAGTGTGCCTGTGGTGAATCAGCCCATGTGAGCAAACGCACGTGCTGCAAGCAGCAGCTGCCAGCAGCGCACAGGGAGTGTGTCAAAGTGAACTTCCCTACGCCCGAGCTTCTCTGGGCAGGCGGGTCGCCTCACCCAGCCATTCAAGCTAACAATCAAGAGTCACGGGAGGGGCGTGCGGGAAGCTTGCAATTCTTTCTGTAACAGATCGGCAGATCCAATTGCTGAAATTAGCTTAACCCACAGCCTGCTCACCTCCCAACTGACCTACATGGCTCTAATTGACAAGATCTCTCTCAGTTCAGTGATCTAAGACAAGAGGCGTGATATTTTTTAGTGCCTCTTGCTAAAGGGGTGGGGGCAACTTCTGATTGGCAGAGCTTTCATACTCAGGGATATATGCTAAAAAGAGGGACTTGGCAGATGTTAAGACCTCCTGCACTGTAGGCAGCGACTAGGGCACCTTCTTTCCAGCCAAAACAGGTTGCAAAGTACGGAAAGCCTGGGGAGAGTGGTCCCACAGAGTGCTAGGCGTGCTGAACAGGCCTGGAGGCTCATAGAAAGTCACCTTGAGAGCAATTGGATCCCAGCCCCGCCTGACTACGCTGGCGGCTCTGACTGCCAGAGCCTTACCCAGAGCCCTGCATTGAGTGGGGATAGAGTGGGGATTTGCCAGCTCTTTGAGCCTCTTACTCCCCAGGCAGAGGCAGCGGCAGCCTCATAGCTGGATCATCAGGCTGCTAATTCAGAAAGGAGAGACTAAAAGAGAGGCTCCGGGAAAACAGACTCTCTCATCGTTGGAGCCTGCAAACGCTAACAAGCCTTGACTACCGACGAGACTGAAGCCTAATATATGACATCACTATAGAGTCTCATCAACTGCAAATCTCTACCTAAGCGTGCCACAGGGGCAGAGCCTGGGGTACAGAGTCACCGACCAGGAAGAGGGAGAGAAAAGGAAAAGGAAGAAGTTAACCTCTCAAAATCAAGAAAAATCCACAGACTTTATAACTTGTTCCACTATTTTTTTTATTTCTTTCATCTTCTTGCCTTTATTATTATTATTTCTATTTCCTCCACCTTGGTCCCTTTATTCTCTGCCAGTCTTATTCTGTCCTCTTCTTGAACTACACTACCCATAAATGTTACATTTTATTTCTTTTCTTCTCCCTTACTCTCCATGAGGGTTACACTCCAAAACCATTAACTCTCTCTCTCTCTCTATTTTTTTTCTTCTTTTCCTTTCCCCCTTTTTCTTATTTTCCCTCTCTATTAGTTTCTTCTTTTCTCTTTTTACTTTTCTTCTCATTCAATCTTCAATCATGAACAAATTATTTAATTTGGGACTCAAGTTGTTTTTTTTTGTGGCATTTTGGGTGCTTTTTACCTCGCTTTTTAACTCTTTAGCATTCCTCCCAAACCAGGATCTCCATTCTATTTAGTTTTTGCTCCACTTAATACAAGAGTTATTTTTTTTCCTTTTTCCTGTTTCCCTCTTATCCCTCTCATTATATCTCTTAGTCAACCATCACTTACAAGCAAATCATTTTATACTTAATCCAAATTTTTTCCTTTTTTGCATTTTGTGGGACTCTACTTCCTATTTTGCCCCTTGAACACTTCTGCACAACTCAGACCATAATTATAGGCAGTTTTTGTTCAATTTAGCATAATATAATTCACAGTTCATCATGATATTTTCCTAAGGAGGAGGGGAGAGGAGGGGAAGAGAAGAAAAAAAAGGGGGGGGAATAATAAATAATTATTGTTTTTTTGTGTCTTTTTTTTCTCCAAATTTTTTTCCATTTTTTTTACTTTTTATTCTTTATTAATTTTCATTAGTGCTATTAACAAGACCACCCTCAGATGCCATTAAGAAAAAGGAAATCTAATATCAAGGATACAAAAGATAGAGAAGTAGCACAGATAGATGTGAAAAAATCTATGGAGAAAAAATTTAATATATTGGAAACCTTGGAGCTAAATGACAGAGAATTTAAAATAGAAATCCTAAAAATACTCAGAGATATACAAGAAAACTCAGAAAGGCAATTTAGAGAGCTCAGAAAACAACTCAACAAACACAAAAAATATATTACCAAGGAAATTGAAACTATAAAAACAAATCAAACAGAAATGAAAAACTCAATTCATGAACTGGAAAACGAGGTAACAAGCTTAGCTAATAGAACATGCCAGATAGAAGGTAGGATTAGTGACATAGAAGACAAGCAACTTGAGGCACAACAGAGAGAAGAAGAGAGAGACTCAAAATTTTTTTAAAAAATGAGAAAGCCCTATAGGAATTGTCTGACTCCATCAAAAAGAATAACATAAGAATAATAGGTATATCAGAGGGAGAAGAGAGAGAAAATGGAATGGAGAATATATTCAAACAAATAATAGACAAGAACCTCCCAACCCTGTGGAAAGAACTAAAGCCTCAAATTCAAGAAGCAAACAGAACACTGAGTTTTCTGAACCACAACAAACCTACTCCAAGGCACATCATAATGAAAATGGAACAAACCAACGACAAAGAAAAAATTCTCAAGGCAGCCAGGGAAAAGAAGAATACAATATATAAAGGAAAGCCTATAAGATTATAATCAGATTTCTCAGCAGAAACTCTACAAGCTAGAAGTGAGTGGACCCCAATATTTAAAGCCCTGAAAGAGAGGAACGTTCATCCATGAATACTATACCCATCAAACTTATCCTTCAAATACAAAGGAGAAATAAGAACATTCACAAATACAGAAAAGATGAGGAAATTTATGATCAGAAAACCCCCACTCCAGGAAATACTGAAGGAGATTTTCCAACCAGATTCAAAGAACAAAACAAAACAAAACTACAAGTAGAAGCTCCACCAAGAACACAATAAAACCAAATTTAAACTGTGACAACAAAAGCAAAAAAAAAGGAGAGAGGATGGAGATTAACAGCAGCAAAGGACGATGGAGTGCAGAAACACTCATAATATAGGGTACTACAATGAATATGGTAGGTACCCTTTCCATTACTTAATGGTAACCACTCTTGAAAAAACCACCACAGAAGCACATGATTTTAAAAAGGTAGCAACAGCCTGACCAGTGGTGCAGTGGATAGAGTGTCGGATTGGGATGTGGAAGGACCCAGGTTCGAGACCCTGGGGTTGCCAGCTTGAGTGCGGGCTCATCTGGCTTGAGCAAAAAACTCACTAGCATGGACCCAAGGTCACTGGCTAGAGCAGGGGGTTGCTCAGTCTGCTGAAGGCCCACAATCATGGCACATATGAGAAAGCAATCAATGAACAACTACGGTGTCGCAAGGAAAAACTGATGATTGATGCTTCTCATCTCTCTCCATTCCTGTCTGTCTCTCCCTATCTATCCCTCTATCTGACTCTCTCTCTGTCCCTGTAAATAAATAAATAAATAAATAAATAAATAAATAAATAAATAAATATAAATAAAAATAAAAAAGGTAGCAACAGAGGAAAGAAGTATGGAATACAAACAAACAAAAACAAAGGATAGAAAAACAAAAGAGAAGAATCAAACAAGATACAAAACCAACAGAAAGCAATTTATAAAATGGCAATAGGGAACCCACAAGTATCAATAATTACACTAAATATAAATGGATTAAACTCACCAATAAAAAGATACAAAGTAGCAGAATGGATTAAAAAAATTCAACTGTATGCTGCCTACAAGAAACACATCTAAGCAACAAGGATAAAAACAAATTCAAAGTGAAAGGCTGGAGGCCCTGGCCGGTTGGCTCAGCGGTAGAGCGTTGGCCTGGCGTGCGGGGGACCCGGGTTCAATTCCCGGCCAGGGCACATAGGAGAAGCGCCCATTTGCTTCTCCACCCCCCCTCCTTCCTCTCTGTCTCTCTCTTCCCCTCCCGCAGCCAAGGCTCCATTGGAGCAGAGATGGCCCGGGCGCTGGGGATGGCTCCTTGGCCTCTGCCCCAGGTGCTAGAGTGGCTCTGGTCATGGCAGAGCGACGCCCCGAGGGGCAGAGCATCGCCCCCTGGTGGGCAGAGCGTCGCCCCTGGTGGGCGTGCCGGGTGGACCCCGGTCGGGCGCATGCGGGAGTGTGTCTGACAGTTTCTCCCCATTTCCAGCTTCAGAAAAATACAAAAAAATAAAAAATAAATAAAAAAAGGGTGGGAAAGGCTTAATACCAAAACCAAGCCCAGGCTACAAGGATTCTGCCTGCCTTTAGCCCACCCCCATAGAAAAAAAAAAGTGAAAGGCTGGAAAACAATACTCTAAGCAAATAACATCCAAAAAACAGCAGGTGTAGCAATACTCATATCTAATAATGCTGACTACAAGACAGAAAAATACTCAGAGACAAAGTGGTCATTTCATAATGACTGAGGGGATACTGAATCAAGAAGACATAACAATCCTTAATATATATGCACCAAACCAAGGAGCACCAAAATATATAGGACAACTACTTACTGACCTAAAAACAAAAACTGACAAAAATACAGTCAGACTTGGAGACCTCAATACACCACTGACGGCTCTAGATCGTTCATCCAAACAGAGAAGCAATAAAGATATATTGGCCTTAAATGAAACACTAGAGCACCTGGATATGATAGACATCTATAGGACACTTCATCCCAAAGTGACAGAGCATACATTTTTCTCTAGTGCAGGGGTCTCAAACTCACAGCCCGCGGGCTGCATGCGGCCCGCTGAACAATGTTGTACTGATTTTTTTTTGTTTTCAACTGCAGTGAGAAAAGTGTTGTGTAACAGTTGCCTTTTGTAGACCTAGTACGGCCCGCCAAATGGCTGTGATCTTGCTCTGTGGCCCACATGCTGAGTTGAGTTTGAGACCCCTGCTCTAGTGTATACGGAACATTCTCAAGAATTGACCATATGTTGGGCCACAAAAATAACATCAGCAAATTCAGAAAAATTGAAATTGTACCAAGCAATTTTCTGATCATAAAGCCTTGAAAGTAGAATTCAACTGCAAAAAAGAGGGGGAAAAAAAACACAGAAATTTGGAAACTAAACAACATACTTTTGAAAAATGAATGGGTCAAAGAAGAAATAAGCACCGAGATCAAAAGATATATACAGAAAAATGAAAATGACAATACAACACATCAGAATCTCTGGGATACAGCAAAAACAGTAATAATAGGGAAGTTCATATCACTTCTGGCCTATATGAACAAACAAGAGAGAGCCCAAGTGAACCACTTAACTTCACACCTTAAGGAACTAGAAAAAGAAGAACAAAGACAATCCAAAACCAGCTGAAGAAAGGAAATAATAAAAATCAGAGCAGAAATAAATGAAATAGAGAACAGAAAAACTATAGAAAAAATTAATAAAACAAGGAGCTGGTTCTTTGAAAAGATCAACAAAATTGACAAACCCTTGGCAAGACTCGCCAAGGAAAAAAGAGAAAGGACTCATATAAACAAAATCCAAAATGAAAGAGGAGAAATCACCACAGACATCATAGATATACAAAGAATTATTGTAGAATACTACAGAAAACTATATGCCACCAAATTCAACAATTTAGAAGAAATAGATAAATTCCTAGAACAATACAACCTTTCTAGACTAAGGCAAGAAGAAGCAGAAAGCCTAAAGAGACCAATTAGCAGGGAGGAAATAGAAAAACTATTAAAAACCTCCCCCAAAATAAAAGTCCAGGCCCAGATGGTTATACTAGTGAATTCTATCAAACATTCAAAGAAGACTTGGTTCCTATTCTACTCAAAGTCTTCCAAAAAATTGAAGAAGAAGCAATACTTCCAAACACATTTTATGAGGCCAACATGACCCTCATACTGAAACCTGGCAAGGACAGCACAAAAAAAGAAAATTACAGACCAGTATCTCTAATGAATACAGATGCTAAAATACTAAACAAAATACTGGCAAATCGAATACAACAACATATTAAAAAAATAATACATCATAATCAAGTGGGATTCATCCCAGAATCTCAAGGATGGTTCAACATACGTAAAACGGTTAATGTAATACACCATATCAACAAAAGAACAAAAACCACATGACCTTATCAATAGATGCAGAAAAGGCATTCAATAAAATACAACACAACTTTATGTTTAAGACACTCAACAAAATGGGTATAGAAGGAAAATATCTCAACATGATAAATGCCATATATGATAAACCATCAGCCAACATCATATTAAATTGCATAAAACTGAGGACTTACCCCCTTAAATCAGGAACAAGACAGGGTTTTCCTCTCTTTCCACTCTTATTTAACGTGGTGCTAGAAGTACTGGCCAGAGCAATCAGACAGGAGAAAGAAATAAATGGCATCCATATAGGAAAAGAAGAAGTAAAGGTATCACTTTTTGCAGATGATATGATCCTATACATCGAAAACCCCAAAGACTCCACAAAAAGATTACTAGAAGCAATAAACCAATACAGTAAGGTCACAGGACACAAAATTAACATACAAAAGTCCATAGCCTTTCTATATGCCAACAATGAAATATTAGAAAACGAACTCAAAAGAATAATCCCCTTCACGATTGCAACAAAAAAATAAAATACCTAGGAATAAACATAACAAAGAATGTAAAGGACCTATATAATGAAAACTACAAAGCATTGTTAAAGGAAATAAAAAAAGATACAATGAGATGGAAAAATATTCCTTGTTCTTGGATAGGAAGAATAAATATAATCAAAATGGCTATACTACCCAAAGCAATTTATAAATTTAATACAATTCCCATCAAAATTCTTATGACATTTTTTAAAGAAATGGAACAAAAAATCATCAGATTTATATGGAACTATAAAAAACCCCGAATAGCCAAAGCAATCCTAAGGAAAAAGAATGAAGCTGGGGGCATTACAATACCTGACTTCAAACTATATTATAGGGCCACGATAATCAAAACAGCATGGTATTGGCAGAAAAATAGACACTCAGACCAATGGAACAGAATAGAAAGTCCAGAAATAAAACCACATATACATGGTCAAATAATTTTTGATAAAGGGGCCAACAACACACAATGGAGAAAAGAAAGCCTCTTCAACAAATGGTGCTGGGAAAACTGGAAAGCCACATGCAAAAGAATGAAACTCGACTACACCTTGTCCCCTTGTACGAAAATTAATTCAAAATGGATCAAAGACCTAAATATAAGACCTGAAACAATAAAGTACATAGAAGAAGACATAGGCACTAAACTCATGGACCTGAGTTTTAAAGAGCATTTTATGGCCTGACCTGTGGTGGCGCAGTGGATAAAGCATTGACCTGGAAATGCTGAGGTCACCGGTTCGAAACCCTGGGCTTGCCTGGGGTTCAAGGCACATATGGGAGTTGATGCATCCAGCTCCTCCCCCCTTCTCTCTCTCTGTCTCTCCTCTCTCTCTCTCTCTCTCTCTCTCTCTCTGTCTCTCCCTCTCCTCTCTAAAATGAATAAAAAAAATAAATAAATAAACTTTGAAAAAATTAAAAAAAAAAAAAAAAAAAGAGCATTTTATGAATTTGACTCCAGAGGCAAGAGAAGTGAAGGCAAAGATAAATGAATGGGACTATATCGGACTAAAAAGTTTTTGCTCAGCAAGAGAAACTGACAAAAAAATAAATATATGGCCAACTAAACGGCAAATGATATTTTCAAACAACAGCTCAAATAAGGGCCTAATACCTAAAATATACAAAGAACTCATAAAACTCAACAACAAACAAACAATCCAATAAAAAAATGGAAAGAGGACATGAACAGACACTTCTCCCAGGAAGAAATACAAATGGCCAACAGATATATGAAAAAGATGCTCATCTTCTTTAGTTATTAGAGAAATGCAAATCAAAACTGCAATGAGATACCACCTCACACCTGTTAGATTAGCTATTATCAACAAGACAGGTAATAGCAAATGTTGGAGAGGCAGTGGAGAAAAAGGAACCCTCATTCACTGTTGGTGGGAATGTAAAGTAGTACAACCATTATGGAAGAAAGTATGGTGGTTCCTCAAAAAACTGAAAATAGAACTACCTTACGACCCAGCAATCCCTCTACTGGGTATATACCCCCAAAACTCAGAAACATTGATATGTAAAGACACATGAAGCCCCATGTTCACTACAGCATTGTTCACAGTGGCCAAGACATGGAAACAACCAAAAAGCCCTTCAATAGAAGACTGGATAAAGAAGATGTGGCATATATACACTATGGAATACTACTCAGCCATAAGAAATGATGACATCAGATCATTTACAACAAAATGGTGGGATCTTGATAACATTATACAGAGTGAAATAAGTAAATCAGAAAAAACCAAGAACTACATGATTCCATATATTGATGGGACATAAAAACGAGACTAAGAGACATGGACAAGAGTGTGGTGGTTACCGGGAGTGGGGGGGAGGGGGGCACGGGAGGGAAGGAAGGAGAGGGGAAGGTGGAGGAGCACAAAGAAAACTAGATAGAGGGTGACGGAGGACAATCTGACTTTGGGTGATGGGCATGCAACATAATTGAATGACAAGATAACTTGGACATGTTTTCTTTGAATATATGTACCCTGATTTATTGATGTCACCCCATTAACATTAATAAAAATTTATTTATAAAAAAAAAAACTAGAGCACAAATTAACTTAGGGAAAAAAATCTAATAAAATGATTATATTTTGACTCAGTTAAAATTATTCTGAAGACTATTGTATCCCAAATATTTAGAAATACTTCTTGTTTAGTAAAAATTTAATTCATTTACTCATTTAGAAACTATTTATTAAACATCTACCGAATATCAGGCAATAGTGAAGGCCAAAACAGGTACCATCCCTGTCTCTCTGAAGCCAGCTCATTCATTCAGCATGGTAAACACAGTGCCTAAGCCCCACAATATTTTTAGAGGTCAATGAATAATGTTTTCATTTCTTTTAAAATGAGAAAGAAAAAATGAATATAATCCTGGCTCAACTGTAGCAGTCTTTATATCAATCCAGTTGCAAAATATAATTGTAATATTTTTATGGAGAAAGAGGCCCATAAAGACAGAAGTTGCTAAGGCTCATTAGCGACGTAATGTGGGCCTGTTTGAAGTTCACATTCTGTTAGAAAAGAGTGGCAAATGATTAGACAGAATATAATACAGTGTAAAAAAGTCCCTCTTGGGAGATCGTGTAGGTTTTTCAAAAGCTTCAGAAGAAACAAGAAGGATGATAAGAGTAGGAAAGATATTCACAAAAGTGAGAATATGACAGATTGGAAAGTAACTGAGACCATGGTGAGTGGGGTAAATGCCACGTACCCCGTACTCTTAGAGCAGCGGCTATTAGCTCTAGGAGAATTTGCCACCCAGAGGACATGTGGCAATGCCTGGAGACATTTTTAGTTGACACAGTTGTCACAACAGGAAAGGAATGCTACTGGCATCTAGTGGGTAGAGGCCAGGAATGCTGCAAAACATCCTCCAGTGCACAGGACGGCTCCCACATCAGCAGGTTACCCTGCCCAGGTGTCAGCAGTGCTGAAGTTGAGAAATCTGCATTAGAGAGAATTGGATATTTTTAATTTTGAGTGTTTTCTAATTTGATAGCTAGAGATGCTATCTGTGGCTTAGATTCATACTTCTTCGATCTCCAGTGAGCTTAAACATTTAAATATATTTATTTAGCTTTGTATTTTTTTCCCTTAGTATAGTTTCCACTTGTATCCTTTGGAGATTTTTCAACAGGTTATTGAGCTGTTGCTTAGTGTCTTTGAGGAACTCTTTGTATATTACAGATAGAAAACCTGTGTGTCATACATATTACAACTATTTCCCCTACTTTTTCACTCTTCTTCAGTTTCCTTTTTCTTTCTGTGCAGTTTCTAACTTTTATGTAATCAAATCTTTTGTTTTCATTGTTCATATTTTCTGCCTTTACATTATAAAAGCTGTTTTCGCCCTGGCCGAGTAGCTCAGTTTATTAGAGCATCATCCTGATACACCAAGAATGCGGGTTCAATCCCCAGTCAGGGCCATTCAAGAATCAACCAATGAATGCATAAATAAGTGGAACAGTAAATTGATGTTTCTCTCTGTCTCTGTCTCTCTCTCCCTCTCCCCCTTCCTCTCTCTCTAAAATCAATGAACAAAAGAATTAAAAGTAAATCAATAAATAAAAGCTGTTTTCAACTCAAATTGCATAAACTGATTATTTTAATATAATGTGATAAGCAATATAGTGCAACATGTCCCACGTCAACAATGCAGAAGCACAAAAAAGTGGTCAATTAAAATAGGCAGAAGAGGTGGGATTAATTCATTTTTTTTGTTGTCCTATGGATGTTAAGTGCCTAGAAAAGTGACTGGCATGTAATAGGTTACCATAAATATTCATTAAATGTTGAATGAATAAATAAGTGGTATGGAATCAGTCATATAATTGCAGTTTATGAAGTAGTATAAAATATTTATACTTGCAAACATCCTTTGTGGAATTGTATAATGAGTAGGAGAGATCATATAGTTTTGCATTACTCTTAGTTTATGCACTTCAAAGCTATCTCTGAATAAAGGACTTCCAGGCTCTCAAAGTCATCCTCGGAACATGCACCAAGCTTGGAGCTGATCTGAATGACTTTGGAGATAGCTATGCATCTCTGGACCCTCTTCTAAACCCAAATTTGTGTTTCTGTTTTAGAAGATAATTCTCCTTTCCCCAGATACACACACATGCCCACATACATTTTAACTAAAAAATGAAAGCTCCTCTAGCCCTCCTTCCTACTTCCCAGAGGCTTGGTGTATCTATCCTTCCATCTGTAAAATGTATTTGTGATAGGTGTGAATTTGTTCCAGATCACTTGGGTACAAGAAATGTCACATTTTTCTCCTTTTGTTATTTTAAATTAAATTCGACTTGGTTCTGAGCCTTCACATGACTCATTGATAGGACGTTCACTTTCAGTCATTATTAGAGCATCTTTCTCTAGCAGATCCTATAGGAATCTCAGTGCCTACTAAGTCACAGGAACATGAGAGAAGGGGTAATTGCTTTTGTTTGTTTGCTTGTTTCCTTTACCAAGTAAGAGGAGAGGAGATAGAGAGAGAGACTCCCATATGTGCCCCAATTAGAATCCACCCCACCATCTGGGGCAGATGCTCTGCCCCTCTGAGGTCGTGCTCACAACCGAGCTATTTTTAGTGCCTGAGGCAGAGGCTCCACAGAGCCGTCCTCAGCACCCGGGCCAATGTGCTTGAACCAATGGAGCCATGGCTGCAGGAGGGGAAAAGAGAGAAAGAGAGAGTGAGAAAAGGGGGAGGGGTGGAGAAGCAGATGGTCACTTCTTGTGTGTGCCCTGACTGGAAATCTAACCAGGAACCAGGGGCAACCACACGTTGAGCCAATGCTGTACCACTGAGCCAACTGTCCAGAGAAGAGCTAATCCTTAATAGCTACTGGTCACCATTGTTACAGATGATTCTGCTGCCCAGTGCTGCCGTTGAATTCTGCTTCTCTGACATCTGCCAGGCACCAATGCTTTGAAGTCTGTAGGCAGGAAGCAGGATGACACATCTGCCTCTCAGAGATGCTTTTTTCCATGCCTCCAATGACTCTAGGATTTACCCCAGGAAATCCTCACTGGTCTTCTCAAGGCAAGACACGCAACGTTTTGATCAGCCCCTAGCACACGTCTCCCCCAGCAATTGTACTGCCAGCTGCCTGACAACATTCTCAAGGGAACACCTCCTCTCCAGCAATAATCACTCACCAATTTGACAGCAAGTATAAACCTCTATCCACCTTTGACATCTAGGGCAACTCCAGACTTTACCAACAAAGACTTGGACAGGTGTTACTGTTTGTTTTAGGAGTGGTTCTGGTTTATGAACTTTTCTTCTAGGGCTGTTCCTATTAGAGAAAGAAAAGGGAGAGGGATGGGGGAGGAAGAAAGAGAGAGAGAGAAAGGGAAGGGGAGGGAAAAGAGAAGAAGAAAAGAAATGAAGAAGGAAGAAAAGAAACAAGGAAGGAGGGAAAGAAACAAGGAAGGAAGGAAAGAAACAAGGAAGAAAGGAAAGACAGATGAATGGAAGAATGAAGGGAAGGGGGAAAGAAACAGCTATTAATTTTACTTATCCTTCCACTTCCCATCTCCAAGAAAGAGATTCATTCCTAGACATGAATGGGCTTTGGGCCAAGCAAGATGAGTTGTACTCATAGGTAAATCAAAAACCAACAAGTGTCGGTGAGGTTGTGGGAGTTGCACTCATCAGTAAATCAAAAACCAACAAGTGTCGGTGAGGTTGTGGAGAGAATGGAACCCTCATGCACTGTTGGTGGCATTGAAAACTAGTGCAGCCACTGTGGAAAACAGTATGGCGTTTCTTCAAAAAATGAGACATAGACCTGCTTTATGACTCAGCAATTCTACTTTTGAATATTTATCCAAAGAAATAAAAAATACTAATTCAAAAAAACATATGCACCCCTACATTCCCTGCAGCAACCTTAATGTCAAATGGTTACAGAAGATCAGTCCATATGTACAAGAAAGTATTACGCAGCCATAAAATGTGGAATCTTCCCATTAGTGGCAATATGGATGGACCTAGATAGAGGGTATTATGCTCAATGCAATAAGTCACACAGAGAAAGACAAATACCATATGATTTCACTTAGACATGTAATATAAAAAAACAATATCAACCAACAGTCAAAACAGAAACAAACTCACAGATACAGAGAACAAATTGGTAGTCTCCAGGTGAGAGGTAGATTAAGAGGGTGGGGTGAGAAAGGTGAAGGGATTAATATGTACAAACTGGCAGTTACAAATAGTAACAAGGATGTAAAGTACAGCATAGGGGATATAGTCCATAACATTGCAATAACTATGGATGGTGTCATAGAACTACTAGACTTATTGGGGTAATCACTTTATAAGATATATAAACGTCTAATCACTATGCTTACACCTGGAGCTAATATAATATTGTATGTTGCCTGACCAGGCAGTGGTGCAGTGGATAGAGCATTAGCCTGGGATTCTGAGGACCCAGATTCTAAACCCTGAGGTCACCAACTTGAGTGTGGGATCATCTGGCTTGAGTGCATGGTCTCTGACTTGAGTGTGGGATCATAGACATGACCCTATGGTCTCTGGCTTGAGGCCAAACATTGCTGGTTTGAGCCCAACGTTACTGGCTTGCAGTCCAAGTTTGTGGGTTTAAGCAAGGGGTCACTGGCTCAGCTGGAGTCCCCTGGTCAAGGCACGTATGGGAAAGCAATCAATGAACAACTACAGGTGCCGCAACAATAAATTGATGCTTCTCATCTCTCTCTGTTTCTTTCTGTCTCTCCTTGTCTGTCTCTTTCTCTCTCTCCCTAAAAAAAAATTTTTTAAAAATTAAATAATAAGAAACTCTTCTGTAACATATTTAAAATCTAGTTAAAGAGTTCAGAAGGTAGAAAAATATTTCCCTCTACTCCCTAGGTCCTCTATAGACAAAGCTCACTGATTTTGATAGGACATCACAATCACTTCTCTTTTCTCCCTCAGGTTGGCAATGACCCAAATGCTTTTTGATTGTTGAAAAGGATAAGATCACATGACCTGTTAGAAGATTTTCAATCAATGAAAAAAGAGCAGCAGGCACAAACGTCTGGAGTTTATCAGACACTGGAGCAGCAACTTAAGATTTGATTAGAGTGGATTTCCACTTAAAACGACAACATCAAACTACTGTATTATTGGAAAACCATTACAAGTAAGGATGAAGCAAAGCATGGACTACTTTAGGAAGAGTATACTTTAGAATCTTTTAGCAATAAGTGGAAAAAGTTATTTTCTAATATCTTCACAAGGCTTTGTATTTTGGAAAATACTCTGAGTTCCAGTTAACTTTAACATGAACTAAAAGATTTTTTCCAAGAATGTTCTGATACTAATTTTGCATCAAATTCATTGGCATAGTTTATGAACCCCCGAGTACTAGCTCGATGATCCCACTGCCACATAGACTGCTGACTGTGGATTTGCTACACCAAAAGTTATCACTGGAATGGGCGAGGCAAGTATTCTGCCCACTTAAAAGAGAAAAAGCCCAGTATCAGGGAGATGAATTGAGTACATTTAGAATAGTTGGTGCATCACAAAAATTGTGGGAAAAAATATTATTTTATAATTTTTATCAATGGATTTTAGAGAGAGAGGAAAGGAAAAAGAATAAGAAACAGAAACATCAATCTGTTTCTGTATTGCCCTGACCAGGGACCAAACTGACAACCTTTGCATATTGGGCCAATATTCCAACCAACAAAGCCATCTGGCCAGGGCAAAAAAAAAAAAAGAGATTAAACATTAGATGATATATAAACAATCAGTTCTCACATCTTTAAAGGAGCTAAAATACACACACACACAAACTCAAAAATATGTCTAAGGGAAAAGTACTTGCCAATACCCATGTACAATCATAGTAACTTCCTTTTTATGTTTGTGAATGAGTGCAAACCTTCTCATCACCTATTCAGAAGGGCACTTACTGACTCATAGATGGCCTGCCTTGCCGTTTGTCACTAAATAGTTTTAGTAAGTTAAGTTAATTTTAAAAAGTTAATTCATCACACTAGATCTTTGTCTCCTCATCTATAAAATGGTGATAATATGTCTGACCAGATGGTGGTGTGGGGGATAAAGCATCAACCTGGGTCGCTGAGGACCCAGGTTCAAAACCCAAGGTTGCCCTGGCCGGTTGGCTCAGTGGTAGAGCGTCAGCCTGGCGTGCAGAGGTCCCCGGTTTGATTCCCGGCCAGGGCACACAGGAGAGGTGCCCATCTGCCTCTCCACCCCTCCCCCTCTCCTTCCTCTCTGTCTCTCTCTTCCCCTCCCGCAGCCGAGGCTCCATTGGAGCAAAGATGGCCTGGGTGCTGGGAATGGCTCCTTGGCCTCTGCCCCAGGCGCTGGAGTGGCTCTGGTAGCGGCAGAGCGACGCCCCGGAAGGGCAGAGCATCGCCCCCTGGTGGGCAGAGCGTCACCCCCTGGTGGGCGTGCCGGGTGGATCCCGGTCGGGAATATGTGGGAGTCTGTCTGACTGTCTCTCCCCGTTTCCAGCTTCAGAAAAATACAAAAAACAAAAAAACAAAACAAAACAAAAAAAAACACCCAAGGTTGCCAGCTTGAGTGTGGGCTCACCAGCTTGAGTGTGGGATCATAGACATGACCCCATGATCACTAGCTTGAGTAAGAGGTCACTGGCTAGGCTGGAGTCCCCCAGTCAAGGCACGTATGAGAAGCAATCAGTAAACAACTAAGGTGCCACAACTATGAGTTGATTCTTCTCATCTCTCTCCCTTCCAGTCTGTCTGTCCATTTCCCTCTGTCTCTTCTAAAAAATAAATAAACTACCTTATCTACTAGTCCATGAAGCTCATGAAAGGCTGAAATGATATCATTTAGCCAAGAAGTGTACTAGGTGCTCAAGATACACATATAAATTTCACAGTCGTCGTTCTCATGGGTCTATAACACAAGGTGGGAAGTAAATTGGCAGACCTATTTGAGCACCCAATATGGTGGTCACTGTGCTAAGTGAGGAGGTTGCAGTAAGTCCTTGAGTTATAAACATCTGACTTATATATGTACAAATATCATACTTACGAACGGAGCACCATAAGGACTATGGGTAATCACCTGCACTTGGACATCAGTGAAAATGATATCATAGTAACTCGACTCCCACGGCAAAGAACTAACCAGTGAAGACCTTATGGAACTAGAGCAGCAGATGACAGCATTTAGAAAAGAAAACAGGGATCTAGAAACTCCAGAACCAAAACAGTTTTCTACAAGAGTTAGCTGATGCTTTTCATCTCATTGAAGCAGGAATGGCAAAGTGAGAGGAGCAAGATCCTGACACAGAGAGGCTTACCAGTGTACTATACAGTTACCGAAGGCCCGAGATGTTACAAGGCCATGTATGATGAGAAAAAGAGAAGCTCTGTCCAAACCTCCCTTGATGCCTACACTTCAGGAAACTGACTCCGGCAGCAGAATCAAACCCTGACTCTGACACCAGTCCCATCCTCTCCAACAAGTCTACCACCTTCTGCATCACCCAAGATTGTTTACAGTTGTATTTGAAAATGTTTAAGTATTTATATACACAGAAAGATAAAAATAAATACTATGCTAAGACAAACATCTAACTTGCATTTAATAGGTAAATGTACCGGTTCCAACTTACACATAAATTCAACTTAAGAACAAAGCTACAGAATCTATCTCATTAGTAGCCTGGAACTGCCTGTGTAAAGATGGAAGACAAGTCCTTACCCTTGAGAAGCACACAGTCAAAGCAAGAGGGATGCCCATAAACAAACAATAAAATAGCACAATAAATCCCATAATAGTGAAGAAAAGCAAAAAGGGGAAAGGCTTACATGCTTTTCTGTTCATTTCTAATGTACTCTGCCTAGAATTGGGAGACGGTGCTGACATGTCACCTGTACCAACTTGGACACGCTCTTCTGACTTGACCTGTCATGCACCTCATATGCATGGTCTACTGAGAAAGAAATTAGCATACTTTAGCCTGACCTGTGGTGGCGCAGTGGATAAAGTGTTGACCTGGAAATGCTGAGGTCGCCGGTTCGAAACGCTGGGCTTGCCTGGTCAAGGCACATACGGGAGTTGATGCTTCCAGCTCCTCCCCCCTTCTCTCTCTCAATCTCTTCTCTCTCTCTCTCTCTCCCTTTTTCTCCCCCTCTAAAAATGAATAAATAAAATGGAAAAAAAAGAAATTAGCATACTTTATACTCAACTATCCATTTTATGATTAAAGAAACAAAAATCTTTATTAAAATGGGTTAAGCACCAACATTAAAGAGTAAAACAGATAGACATCTGAGGCAAGTTTTTAAAAAGACATTAACTCCTTAAGTATGATGTGTTACCTCTCTCACTAATGGTTACAACAGGGGTCCCCAAACTAGGGCCCGCGGGCCCCATGCGGCCCCCTGAGGCCATTTATCTGGCCCCCGCCGCACTTCCGGAAGGGGCACCTCTTTCATTGGTGGTCAGTGAGAGGAGCATAGTTCCCATTGAAATATTGGTCAGTTTGTTGATTGAAATTTACTTGTTCTTTTATTTTAAATATTGTATTTGTTCCCGTTTTGTTTTTTTTACTTTAAAATAAGATATGTGCAGTGTGCATAGGGATTTGTTCATAGTTTTTTTTTATAGTCCGGCCCTCCAACAGTCTGAGGGACAGTGAACTGGCCCCCTGTGTAAAAAGTTTGGGGACCCCTGGGTTACAACAAGCATTGTTTGGGTCAGAGCCACATTCTCTGTGCTGTCGTCCTCCAGAACAAAATACCTGTTTATTTTTGGAAAACATCTTGGAGTAGAACTGCTCTTATTAATTATATAATTTAATCTTCCTTGAAATATTTAAAGTTAAATAAATGTAAAATTCCAACTAGAAGCATATAAAATTCATTAAGGACTTCAAAACCATTTATTTTATTATTATTTTTTTTAGTGAGAGAGACAGACAGACAGACAGATGGAAGGGAGAGAGATAAGAAGCATCAGTTCTTCGTTGCAGCACCTAGGTGTTCATTGACTGCTTCTCATATGTGCCTTGACCGAGCCAGTGATCCCTTGCTCAAGCCAACAACCTTGGGCTTCAAACCAGTGACCTTTGGGTTTCAAGCCAGTGACCTCTGGGCTCAATCCAGAAACCATGGGATCACGTCTATGATCCCACTCTCAAGCCCACTACCCTGCGCTCAAGCTGGTCAGCCCGAGTGGTCCTCAGCATACCAGGCCAACACTATCCACTGCACCACTGCCTGGTCAGGTTTTTCTAAGCACTTTAAACTACATGAGATACTCTTGTGCGTGAGCTCTTTTTTAAAAAAAGAAAAGTATGAAGTTTTCCTACGAAAACATCCCGTAGGAACAGGAAATTTTATTTTTAAAGGGTATAATTTTTTTTCTTTAATATGCTGCTATCATTCTAGGACAGCAGTCTCTCTCTGGGAAAAAAAAAATGGCATTCAAGTGGTTGCCATCTGGATAGCCCCATCCCAAATGATAGAAACAAGCTGGTTCAGACACTGAATGACAAATATTATTAATTTCAAACAAATCTAAACCTGCCATTCTTTCCAGCTCGGATGCTCAAGAAATCATTTAACACATTTGATAACCATGTCGTTGCACACCTTGAGAGGCGGTTTGATTTCTGGGATTACAATTACCCAAGAAACACAAAACCATTTGCCTCCCAGAAGTTATTTCAATTTGAAGACCCCTTCATCACAGCCCTGAAACTTCATCTTACATCATCCCCTACACGCGAGCTGACTGTGTGATGCTCAGAGCCATTGAAAGGCTGCAGCACTACCTTCATTGTGGGCTTATTTCCCTCAAGAGCTTTGCAGCCTGCAGTAGGATGACAGGCTGCGGCATATGTAGTGACTTTTGAGAAGCAAGGTGAAATCCTGCAGGGAACAGGGTTGGGAGAACAAACGATTTAGCAACAGGAAGAAATCAGTTAGCCAGCAAAGCAGCAGGACTGAACAGGTATCTAGTTCTTCAGGGATACATCTAGCGATGTATCAAGGTCAAGAAAAAGCCTGCGATCAATTAGAGTAGATATTTAAAGGCACTTAATATTTCATAATGCTGATATTTAAAGAGAAAGGACAAAGAATTCGCCTCTTCTGTGAGCCATTCATTTATAAATATTCTGTATTGGAATGTAAAGTTTTTCAGAGAAACAATGTCCTTCTGCCATCTTTCTTTTTTAAAGCATATTTCTTGTTTGATTTGTTTTCAATAATTGAACTACATTAGAGCACGCCATTTAAAGTGCTTCTTCATTTAACCCCAAAGTAATTAAATCAGCAATAGGCATGTATTATGAATAACTTTATCAATCAATGTCAGCATTTCAAATGTTTGAAATTGTGCAGTAATATCCAAGATAATGGTTTCAGAAATGCAGGAGAGGCACCATGATTTTTAATGTGTATTATGACATTTATGAAATGTTAAGGGGAAAAATGTGAGAAAGAAAAAAAAAAGGGAAAAAGAGCTATTAAAAGTATGCATGTCAATTTCATGAAGTGGTTCAAGATTAGCATTTTATTCAGAATGAGCTAATTTTATTATTATTTCATAATCTTCAGACCAATAGACCAGTTTTCACTTCAGAAATGTTCAGATAACATTGTTCTAATTTAAGGTTTCTCTCTGCTTAAAGTTTACTTATCTGAGAAATAATACTTGCAATAATTACAAGTTTTATCTATTTTTTTTGCCTCACCAGTAATAGCCTCCAAAGATTTCTTGCCTTCAATAGTTTGTTTCTTCCAAGACTTGAGTTACCAAAGATTTAAATTGTTCTCTGGGATATGTAGGGATAATGACATTACTGCCCTTAAAACCTGCATTCAACAGCAATGATTTTATTTCAAGTTTTAAAAGAACTAAAACAGTGGTTATCTTGTTAGAAGTTCATTAGATATGACGTTATCCAAAAATAAGTTCTTTGAGGGGTCATTTTATTTCTCATTAGAAGCCTAACAAATTCATTCCAAAATCCCCAAAGCATAAATCTATACCCTTCCAAATTCTCAAATATATTTGTACGAAAAAAAAGAGGTATTTTTATGTTGAATTGGTTTCAATCTAAAAATGCTAGTTTTAGAAAATCCTCTCCTGTCTTTAAAAAAGATGTAAAGATATATATAGGAAGCCATTTTTGTATATATCTACGATCACCTTTTGATATATTATGTTGTTATAAACTTGGGACGTTAATGATATTTTTCAGTCTTTATAACATTTTGTGAATCTCTTGAATAATAAAGTAAAACTGAGGTTTATATTATTCCATCACCATGCCCTCTTTTTCTATTTCTGTACTCAACATGAATCATTTATTCAACAGTCATTTTGCTAAACATTGCAGGTAACACAAAAGAAATATAATACACAGTCTTTGCCCTCAAACACACACTCTTTCTAGAAAGTCAAGACACATACAAATACCATTGAGGAGAAAAAATGATTACGTGCCAACACACATAATATAGCAGGGGTTACAATAGACATTTTTTTAAAGAAAATGAAATCCATGTTTACTGAAATGTTTGTAGATTTCACAGAGGGGATGAGACTTGAACTGGGTCTTAAGGGACATTGGATGAAGTTGACATGAATGGAAAGGGTCTGCACAAAAAAGTGTAAAGAAACAAAAAGGAGAACATGAACAAGACATGACAAGCATGGACACTGGTTGACATATGTGGAAAGACCTTGATGGGCAGTAGGGAAAGATAAAGTTGGAAATAAATTGGGGTACAGTTATGGAGGAACTCAAATACTAAAGGGGAGAGTTTAGACTTGATATTATTTGATGTGGGCTAGGCTAACAGTGAGAATGAGATAACCAGGTTGAGAACAGGAAACCTCAGGGAAGAAGCATTAATAGGGCTTTTATCCATTTGGTTGAGCAAGCATTTGTCAAGTACCATTTATTTGGCAGAATATTATTAGGAGCAAAGATTCTAAGATGGTTTCAAGGCTTTGAGATCTCAAAAAGAGAGAAGTGTTTGTATTAACAGAAATTTTACTATACCGTCTGAGACCTTTAGAAATAAGACTTATCCCTAGATGGCTGGTACAGTGGTAAAGCATTGGCCCAGTGTGTGGATGTCCCATGTTCAATTCATGGTCAGGTCACACAGGAGAAGCAATTATCTGCTTCTCTCCCTCTCCCCCTCTCATTCTCTCTATCTTCCTCTCCTGTCACTATGGCTCGATTGGTTTGAGAGAGTTGGCCTTGGGCACTGAGGATGGCTCTATGGAGCTTCTGCCTCAGGCACTAAAAGTAGTTCAGTTGCCAACCAATGACCCTAGATGGGCAGAGCATCACCCTGTAGGGAACTTGCCAGGTGGATCCTGGTTGGGGCACATGCAAAATTTTGTCTCTCTGCCTCCCCTCCTCTCACCTGGAAATGAAAAATTAGAAAAAGAAATAAGATTAGCGCCCAAATGATGCTTGAGACACTTAAGAAGGATGGTGACACAGATGAATAAATTTATGTAGTTGAACTGACTTTCAATTCCACTGTATTTTTCCTTGCCTTTGACTCATTCAGTTTTCAAACCTTTTTGTTTCTAGCTCCTTTCCTGCCTCACCTCTCTAACCAGCAAAGGCAGAAAATGGCCACAACTGAGGCCCAAGTGTGAGCTCAGTCTTGCCAGGCTGGGGCGAAGGGGACGTACAAAAGTGGTCAAGCCCACCTGCGGGCCACCTGCAATCCAGCCTGCGGGGGAAGGGCGGAAGCCCCAGAAGGGGTGGAGACCCACCCTTGAGCAAGGGCACAGGAGCACAGCCTTGCCCAGCCTGCGTGAACCAAGGTTTGCGGCCTGATGCACCAGCCGGATCCTCCCGTGGGGATAGAGCGAAAGCCCAGAACATGCGGAGTCCCACAACTGAGCTAGGGCATGCAGCCTTGCCCAGCCCATGGAGCCAAGGCTTGCAGCTGTCCCACGAGCGGGCTCCTCCCACAGGGGTGGGGCGAAAGCCCAGAATCAGGCAGAGACCCACAGCTAAGCAAAGGTGCTCATCCCTGCCCTCAGGGCCAAGGCTTGCAGTCGGACGTGGCACATAACCCCATCCGTGGGGGCAGGGCAAAGACTGAGGTGACCAAGGATTGTACATCCGAGCATGTGATCACAGCCCCTCCCATGAAGGAGAGGTGGAAAACCACAGCAACAACCCCAGTGGGCTGGAACCAGCAAACCCCGTACTCGAACGCTCTAAGCAGCAGCAGCAGATGGGGTGGCAGGAGGCCTGCACACAGACCACACCTAGGGAACACAGAGGTCATACCCAATAGACTCCAGTGGCCAAAACCTTTTTTTACACAGACAAAATGAGAAGGCAGAGAACTGCAACACAAATGAATCAAGAGAAATTCCCAGAAAAGGACCTGACTGAGATATAACCAAATTACCAGATGCAGAGTTTAATATAATGATTGCTAGGATGCTCAAAGATAATAGAACAACAATAGATGGTCATTATGAACACCTAAGTAAAGAGATAGCAAATATAAAAAAGGACATTAAAATAATAAAAAAGAATCAGTCAGAAATGACAAATACAATATCAGAAATGAAGAACACAATGGAAGAAATTAAAAGCAGGATGGATGAAGCTGAGAATCGAATCAGCAAGTTAGAGGACAAGATAAATGAATGCCCGGAAGTAGAGCAGAAAAAAGAAAAGAGACTCAAAAAGTCTGAGGTAGCTCTGTGACAACATGAAGAGAAATAACATTCGCATCATAGGGGTTCTTGAAGAAGAAGAGAAAGAACAAGGGATAGAGACTTTGTTCAAGCATACTTTAGCTGAAAACTTCCCTCAATTAAGGCAGGAAAACATCTCACAAGTTCAAGAAGCACAGAGAACTCCATTAAAGAGAAACCCAAGGATATCTACACTAAGACACATCATAATTAAAATACCAAAGCTAAGGGATAAAGAAAAAATATTAAAAGCTGCTAGAGAAAAAAAGGCTATCACCTACAAAGGAGCCCCCATAAGGATGACTTCCGACTTCTCAACAGAAACACTAGAGGCCAGAAGGGAATAGCAAGAAATATTCAAAGTAATGCAGAACAAGAGCCTACAACCAAGACTACTTTATCCAGCAAGGCTATCATTTAAAATTGAAGGAGAAATAAAAAGCTTTCCAGAAAAAAAGAAACTCAAGGAATTCACTACAACCAAACCAATGCTGCAAGAAATGCTAAGGGGCCTGTTGTAAACAGATAAAAGGGGGAAAAGAATATAGCAAAAGAGGATACAGTTTTAAAGAATAAAATGCCAATAAACAACCACATATCAATAATAACCTTAAATTAAATGGATTAAATGATCCAATCAAAAGACATAGGGTAGCTGCATGGATAAGAAAACAGGAGCCATACATATGCTGTCTACAAGAGACACACCTTAAAAAAATGCATATAGACTGAAGATAAAAGGATGGAAAAAATATTTCACACAAATGAAAATGAAAAAAAGCTAGGGTAGCAATACTAATATCAGACAAAATGGACTTTAAAACAAAGGCTATAGTAAGAGATAAAGAAGGTCATTACATAATGGTAAAGGGAGCAATCCAACAGAAAGATATAACCGTTATAAATATCTATGCACCGAATATAGGAGCACCTAATATATAAAACAGACTTTAAAGGATATAAAGGGCAAGATCAACAGCAATACTATGATAGTAGGGGGTTTCAATACCCCACTAACATCACTAGATAGATCCTCAAGGACAAAAATTAACAAAGAAACAACAGACTTTAAGGACACACTAGATCAGCGGTTCTCAACCTGTGTTTTGGTCGTTCGACCCCCGCCGGGGTCGCGACCCACAGGTTGAGAACTACTGCACTAGATCAACTCAATTTAATAGATATCTTCAGAACCTTTCACCCTAAAGCAGCAGAATATACATTCTTTTCAAGTGCACATGGTACATTCTCTAGGATAGACCACATGTTAGGGCACAAAAGTGGTCTCAACAAATTTAAGAAGATTGAAATCATATCTAGCACTTTCTCTGATCACAATGGCATGAAACTAGAAATCAACCACAACAGAAAAACTGAAAAATACTCAAACACTTGGAAAGTAAATAGCACGTTATTAAATAATGACTGGGTTAACAAAGAGATCAAAGAAGAAATAAAAAAAAATTCCTACAAATGAATGATAGTTAGCATACATCAACTCAAAATTTATGGGACACAGTAAAAGCAGTCCTGAGAGGGAAGTTCATAGCATTGCAGGCATACCTTAAGAAGCTAGAAAAAGCTTAAATAAACAACTTGACCTTCCATCTAAAAGAAATAGAAAAAGAACAGAAAGTAAAGCCCAGAGCTATTACAAGGAAGAAAATAATAAAGATCAGAGAGGAAATAAATGACATAGAGGCTAAAGAAACAATACAGAGGATCACTGAAACCAGGAGCTGGTTCTTTGAAAAGGTAAACAAGATTGATGAACCTTTAACCAGACTCACCAAGAAAAAAAGAGAGAGGACTCAAATAAATAAAATTAGAAATGAGAGTGGAGAAATAACAACTGACACAACAGAAATAAAAAATATTGTAAGAAAATACTATGAAGAGTCCTGGCCGGTTGGCTCAGCAGTAGAGCGTCGGCCTGGCGTGCGGGGGACCCGGGTTCGATTCCCAGCCAGGGCACATAGGAGAAGCGCCCATTTGCTTCTCCACCCCCCCTTCTTCTCTGTCTCTCTCTTCCCCTCCTGCAGCCAAGGCTCCGTTGGAGCAAAGATGACCAAGGCACTGGGGATGGCTCCTTGGCCTCTGCTCCAGGCGCTAGAGTGTCTCTGGTCGCGGCAGAGCGACGCCCCAGAGGGGCAGAGCATCGCCCCCTGGTGGGCAGAGCGTCGCCCCTGGTGGGTGTGCAGGATGGATCCCGGTCAGGCACATGCGGGAGTCTGTCTGACTGTCTCTCCCCGTTTCCAGCTTCAGAAAAATACAAAAAAAAAAATACTATGAAGAACTGTATGCCAAAACAGTAGACAACCTAGATGTAATGGACAAATTCCTTGAAACATATAATCTTCCAAAAATTAATCTGGAAGAATCAGATAACCTAAACAGACCGATTACAACAAATGAGATGGAAACAGTTATCAAAAAACTGCCAACAAAGAAAAGTCCTGGGCCTGATGGCTTCAAAATGAATTCTACCAAATATTCAAAGAAGAACGAACTCCTATCCTTCTCAAGCTATTTCAAAAAATTCAAGAGGAAGACTTCCAAGCTCCTTTTATGAGGCGAGCATAATTCTGATTCCCAAAGCAGGCAAAAACAACACAAAGAAAGAAAATTATAGGCCAATATCCCTGATGAATTTAGATGCTAAAATCCTCAGCAATATATTAGCAAACCAGATCTAGCAATATATGAAAAAAATCATACACCATGATCAAGTGGAATTTATTCTGGGGAGGCAAGGCTGGTACAATATTCAGAAATCAATCAATGTGATTCATCACATAAACAAAAAGAAGGAGAAAAACCAAATGATAATTTCAATAGATGCAGAAAAAGCATTTGATAAAATCCAGCACCCATTCATGATCAAAACTCTCAGCAAAGTGGGAATACAGAGAAAATACCTCAACATGATGAAGGCCAACTATGACAAACCCACAGCCAATATCATACTCAATGGGAAAAAATTAAAAGCAATCCCCTTAAGATCAGGAACAAGGCAGGGGTGCCCCCTTTCACCACTCTTATTCAACATTGTTCTGGAAGTCCTAGCCAAAGCAATCAGACGAAAAAAGAAATAAAAGGCATCCAAATTGGAAATTAAGAAGTATAATTATCATTATTTGCAGATGATATGATATTGTATATAGAAAACCCTAAAGTCTCACTCAAAAAACTGCTGGACCTGATAAATGAATTCAGCAAGGTGGCAGGATATAAAATTAATCTTCAGAAATCAGAGGCATTTTTATATACTAACAATGAACTGTCAGAAAGAGAAATTAAGGAAGCAATCTTCGTCACTATTGCAAGCAAAAAAAATAAAGTACTTAGGAATAAATTTAACCAGGGAGATTAAAGACTTGTACTTGGAAAATTATAAAACATTGATAAAAGAAATCAGGGAAGATACAGACAAGTGGAAGCATATACCGTGCTCATGGTTAGGAAGAATAAACATCATTAAAATATCTATATTACCCAAAGCAATTTATAAATTTCATGCAATACCAATTAAAATACCAATGACATACTTCAAAGATATAGAACACATATTCTAAAAATTTATATGGAACCAAAAGAGAACACAAATAGCCTCAGCAATCTTGAAAAGGAAGAATATAGTGGGAGGTATCACACTTCCGGACATCAAGTTATACTACAAGGCCATTGTACTCACAACAGCCTGGTACTGGCATAAGAACAGGCATATAGATCAATGGAACAGAACAGAGAACCCAGAAATAAACCCGCAGCTCTACTGACAACTGATATTTGACAAAGGAGGTAAGGAAATACAATGGAGTAAAGACAGCCTCTTCAACAAATGGTGTTGGGAAAATTGGACATCTACCTGCAAAAAAATGAAACTAGACTACCAACTTACACCATTCACAAAAATAAACTAAAAATGTATAAAAGACTTAAATGTAAGCCGTAAAACCATAAGCTTCCTAGAAGAAAACATAGGCAGTAAGCTCTCCGACATCTCTCGCAGCAATATATTTGCTGATTTATCTCCATGGGCAAGTGAAATAAAAGACAGGATAAACAAATGGGGCGAGATCAAACTAAAAAGCTTCTGCACAGCTAAAGACAATAAGAACAGAATAAAAAGACAAACTACACAATGGAAGAACATATTTGACAATACATCTGATAAGGGGTTAATAACCAAATTTTATAAAGAACTTGTAAAACTCAACATCAGGAAGACAAACAATCCAATCAAAAAATGGGCGAAAGAAATAAATAGACACTTTTTCATAGAGGACATACATATGGTCAATAGGCATATGAAAAAATGCTCAACATCACTAATCATTAGAGAAATGCTAATTAAAACCACAATGAGATATCACCTCACACCAGTCAGAATGGCGCTCATCAACAAAACAACACAGAATAAATGCTGGTGAGGATGTGTTGAAAAGGGAACCCTCCTGCACTGCTGGTGGGAATGCAGACTGGTGCAGCCACTGTGGAAAACAGTATGGAGATTCCTCAAAAAATTAAAAATCGAACTGCCTTTTGACCCAGCTATCCCACTTTTAGGAATATACCCCAAGAACACCATAGCACTGTTTCAAAGGAGAAATGCACCCCCATGTTTGTGGCAGCATTGTTCACAATAGCGAGATCTGGAAACAGCCCAAGTATCCGTCAGTGGATGAGCGGATTAAAAAGCTTTGGTACATATATACTATGGAATACTACTCAGCCATAAAAAATGATGACATCTGAGCATTTACAACAATATGGATGGACCTTGATAACATTATACTGAGCAAAATAAGTAAATCAGAAAAGACTAAGACTATATGATTCCATACATAGGTGGGACATAAAAATGAGACTCAGAGACATGGACAAGAATGTGATGGTAACGGGGGGCAGGGGAGGAGAGGGAGGGGGTTGGGGGAGGGGAGGGGCACAAAGAAAACCAGTTAGAAGGTGACAGGAGACAATTGGACTTTGGGTGATGGAAATGCAGCATAATCAAATGTCAAAATAACCTAGAGATGTTTTCTCTGAACATATGTACCCTAATTTATCAATGTCACCCCATTAAAATTAATAATAAATAAATAAATAAATAAATAAAAAGGAAAAAAATAAAAAAATTATAATTAAAAAAAATAGAAAGCAATCAATGAACCCCTAAGGTGTCACAACAAAAAATTGATGCTTCTCATCTCTCTCCCTTCCTGCCTGTCTGTCCCTATCTGTCCTTCTCTCTGTCTCTCTGTCTCTGTCGCCAAAAAAAAAAAAAAGCCATATAGAGTTTAACAGTACAACTCAATCAAACACCATTTGTATATTGCATTGTATGCCCATCACCCCAAGCAAAGTCTCTTTCTGTCCCCATTGCCCCTCTTTGCCCACCTCCAACTACCCCCACCCCCTCTCCCTCTGGCCATCACCACCCTGTTGTCTGTGTCTGTGTGTTATGTATATATGTTATTTGGCTAATTCCCTCACTTTCTTTTATCCAGTCCCTCACTCCCCTCCCCTCTGACAGCTGTCAGTCTGTTCCATGTGTCCATGCCTCTGTTTCTATTTTGTTCGTCAGTTTATTTTGTTCATTATATTCCACATATAAATGAGATCATACAGTATTTGTGTTTCTCTGCCTGGCTTATTTCACTAAAGCCTAATAACCCGAGGTCTATTCACGCAGTCACAAAGGTAAGATTTCCTCTTTTTTAATGGCTGAGTAGTATTCCATTGTGTAAATGCCCCACAGCTTTTTTAATTTGATAAAAAGCATGTAGTTGAGGCACTTTTGTTTTAAGGAAGAAACCACAACTCTAAGACATTGTAAAAAGTTTCTGGTCACACAGCGGGCAGGTGGGAGCGGTGGGTTGTGAATCTCGTTCACCCAACTTCCAGTTCAGTGCTTATTCTACTGCACCAGCCTGCGTGGAATCCCCACACCTTGACTAAATGAATAAATTCAAAAGTAATGATTGAGTTTTTACTATGGGATTACCAATGTGACACATATTAAAGGGGAAGCTACAGTTAAAAAAAAAAAACAAAAAACGGTTTTTAAATTTTAAGATATTGATTCTGTTGCCAGGAGCTTCAAATTTTTTGTGAGGTTAGCATACAAGGAAAAGCTAACAAGTAGCAACAGAACTAATATACATTTAACCAAGTGTCCGAGGGCAGCGGGGTGTTGACTAGGGAAGATAAAGGGTAGACACAGCTCAGCAGAGCCATTCTTTGGCCAGACCTGTGTTGTCACCAATACACCAGGAGTAAAAAGACACTTTGTCTTCACTTTCCTCACAGAGTACACAGAGAGAAGTTGGTGAGAGTTAAAGTTTGCTAAGGAATTTTAAATCCTGCCTCCCAAAACAGTCTGTGTTGACTCTTACCGTGAAATTGTTAAAATGCCTGCCAAAGTATTAAAAAGAAGTTTGCTCAAATGGAAGATCTTAGATTTCACTAACCTATGATAAAAAAAAAAAAAATAGTCTCCTTTATATGGCAAACAGTACAGACCTCCGGACAAATGTCAGGTAATTTTGAACAGAAGTCCTCGCTGAGGTAGAAGTAGTTAGTGCCTTAAATTGCTTTAAATTAATGGTTACTGCAAAAAGGCTACGATAAAAATGTATACTTAGCGCCCTGGCCAGTGGCACAGTGGATGGAGTGTCTCCCTGGATCACCAAAGTCATGGCTCAAGGCCAGGTCTCTGGCTCCACCTGAGATCGCTGGTTCAAGCCCCGCCCCCTCCTGTCAGGGGACATTTAAGAAGCAATTGATGGCAAAACTAAGTGGAATAACAAGTTGATGTCTCTTCTCTCCCCCCAAAAAACTATGTACTTAGCAAATGAAAAAAAGAGAAAAAGAAAATATAGGCAAGTTTGGTTTTATTTATTTACTATGAAATTATTATACTGCAGATACTAAACCTACAAATATATATAATGTGTTTCAAGAAAAAACTAACTTAACTATTGAGGAATTTTAAAACGTATTTTTCATTGCCATTGGATCAGTTTTTGGTATAAATATACCCTTTTTTGTCTTTCCTTTTTCCATATGTCCTGTTCACAGCTGTGCTCCCCTGGGGCCGATAGCTGCACCTGCGTATAGTAGGCACTCCATAAACATTAGTTGAATTTTTCTATATCAGGCTCTTTTCTCTCCCAAACCATATTAACATTTAATCTTGATTGTTGCTTAGGCCACAAGGGCTACACAAAGAGATGAATGGCAATTTGAAAACATACTTCTCAAGTCTTTGCATAAACAATGCTAAAATTAGATGTAGTCCTGTGGGAAAAGAACGCCACTCCTCTTCTTCTTGTGGAAAAATGAAGAATTAAAACTGGCAAGACTTTTCAGAGCCTCAGTATGGATGAGAATAACTCCCACCCCCAACAAAAAATAAAGAAAAGAAAAAGCAAGTCACCAGGAAACAGAACAAGGGACCCAAGAACCACTTTTATCACTAACTCCCCCCCCCCCAAAAAAAGTGTGAATAAACAGAACCAAAAAAGGTAACACCTGTTCCCTACCAACAGCAAACGGAAATTGTAAGACATGGCTCCCAGCTGACATCTCTCACCTACTTGGCCTGAAACAAATTCGAGGCAGAGGAGTTGAGTTATGAGAGCTGGTTTTGGAGTCCGACAGACCGGGCTATGCATTCCAGTTCTGAACCTTAACAGGTGTGAGACTTTCAGGGGACATTGGAGACGGTATCAACAAGTAGCAGCAATCAGTAAGTGTGGTCTTTTCAGCTTCTTAAGTTATAATTAGTATTTAGATTATAGACAACTGTGCTGGATTTATTTCGTCCTATGAAGGCCATTTTTTTCTGCGTAAAACAAATACCCACACCATAGGCATTAGGAATATGTCAATAAAACCTTCTTAGCATATTTTTAAGCACAGCTTGTATCACACTAAGAATACCCCACAAGTCACTGCAAGCAGAAATTGTTGCCACAGCCCAATCAATTGTTCAAAACATAAACATGAAATCAGTGCCTACTACGTGTCAAATGCTTTGCGGGATGCTGAGGATACTGCAATGAGTAAGGTTTAATCCTCGCCCTTTAGCAGCTAATAGTTTGGTGGGAGAAGATTTTTATAAACATTTATAAAAGGGTAATGAGAAGGTTCCACTGTTTTAAACTCAATGTGTCATTTGGCAGAAAAAAAAACCTTAGATCAGAAATGGGTCTAAATATTCTTGCCCTTACTTCTCTTAGTCCTGCTAATGACAATTGCAAGTGTTAAGTAGGTCACCACTAAAACAGGGGCCACCTAAACTATCTGAAAACAGTCACATTTAGAAAACAGAACAGAGGATGGATGTCCAACTAATAAACTCAGTTACTGTTTAAAAAATTGAAAGTATGCCTGGCCTGTGGTGGCGCAGTGAATAAAGCATCGACCTGGAACGCTGAGGTCACTGGTTTGAAATCTTAGGCTTGCCTAGTCAAGGCACATGTGGGAGTTGATGCTTCCTGCTCCCCACCCCTTTTTCTCCCCTCTGAAAATGAATAAGTAAAACATCTTTAAAAAAATTAAAAGTAAGTGCTAACATAAACTCAACATTTTTAGAGAGTATATAATTTACAAAGGACCTTACTTCATATACTCTCATTTGAGTCTCCTAAATCCATGAGTTAAGCAGACATTCTTGGGCACATTTTATAGGTAAAGAAACAGGTTTTAAAAAGTGAGGACCTGAGCCCTGGCCGGTTGGCTCAGTGGTAGAGCGTCAGCCTGGCGTGCAGAAGTCCCGGGTTCGATTCCCAGCCAGGTCACACAGGAGAAGCGCCCATCTGCTTCTCCACCCCTCCCCCTCTCCTTCCTCTCTGTCTCTCTCTTCCCCTCATGCAGCGAGGCTCCATTGGAGCAAAGATGGCCCGGGTGCTGGGGATGGCTCCTTGGCCTCTGCCCCAGGCGCTGGAGTGGCTCTGGTCGCAAAAGAGCGACACCCTGAAGGGACAGAGCACCGCCCCCTGGTGGGCGTGCCGGGTGGATCCTGGTCGGGCACATGCGGGAGTCTGTCTGTCTCTCCCCGTTTCCAGCTTCAGAAAAATACAAAAAAAAAAAAAAAAAAAGTGAGGACCTGATCTGTGATGGCGCAGTGGTAAAGCGTCATCCTGGAACACTGAGGTCGCCGGTTCAAAACCCCAGGGTTACCCGGTCAAGGCACAAAGGAGAAACAACTATGAGTTGATGCTTCCCACTCCTCCCTTCCCCTCTTTCCTCAAAAAAAAAAAAGTGAATGAGGAAATTGACTCAATACAACACACTGGGAAATAAGAGCAGGTGCACTTGAGGATGGAAAATATAAATGCCCAAAAGATAGAAGTCAGATGGGATCAAATTAAAGAAAGAAAATGGATGAAAAAATGAAAGGGAAGGAGGGAAGGAGGGAGAGAGAGAAAGAAAGAGGGCAGGAGAGAGAGATACCCAGGAGGGGCTCTTTCAGGTGTGCCTCTAGCACTGAGATTGCAGACCGTGAGCAGCCAGATGACAATGGCTGTGAGTCTGACAGAAGAAGCAGCCAGAGCATTTGACCACAATGTAATGCCCATCCTGGGTTCTTTGGCCAAACATCAACGTTGCCTACAATTCCTATGTCTACCTTCTCTTCTCCATGCTCTTTGCACTGCTCTAATCAGCTTCTAGCTCTCCCATCAACTCTACCAACATCACTGTCATGGAGTGACTAATGAATTCCAGATTGCCTACTCCAATGCTTCATTTTCCATTCTCATCTTCCTTGATGGCAGAGGCTATGGTCTGAATGTTTTTGGCCCCTGAGATTCCTATGTTGAAATCCTAATGCCCAGTGTGATGATATTAGGAAGCAGGGTTTGTGGGGGATGTTTAGGTTGTGAAGTGAGAGCCGTCATCTGTTGGAAGAGTGGCTCTATAAAGGAGACTGACCCGACTCCCCAGCCTCTGCACCCACGTGAGGATGCAGCAAGAAATCAGTTGTCCATGACCTGGAACAGGGTTCTGTAAAATTTATATACACAGCCTGACCACACGGTGATGCGGTGGATAGAGCACTGGCCTGGGACGCTGACCACTCAGTTTCGAAACCCCAAGGTTGCTGGCTTGCATATGGGATTATAAACATGACTCCATGGTCGCTGGCTTGAAGCCCAAAGTCACTGGCTTGAGCAAGGGGTCACTCACTCTGCTGTAGCCTCCCCCCTACTCCCGGTTAAGGCACATATGAGAAGCAATCAATGAATAAGGTGCTGCAGCTATGAGTTGATGCTTTTCATCTCTCTCCCTTCCTGTCTGTCTGTCATTGTCTGTCCCTGTCTGTCTGTCTCTCTCTCCTTCTCTCTCTCTCTCAAAAAAAAAAAAAAGAAAAGAAAAGATATATACATAGAGCCAGTTTAAACTGGAGCCAGAGCTGTCATCCCAAAGGAATGTTAAAACAAGGTAAAATAACCTTTGGACTGGACCTAAACCAACACTGTGTCCCAAAGAACTGTTTGCAAGGATAACAAAAAAGTAGATATGACTACCAACTGAAACTTAGAAACATTGTTGAGAATTCAAATCACTGTGTTAGCTTATCGGCACCAATAGAAACATCCTCCTTCTATTGATTTAATTCTTCCCTCCTCCCTTTCTCATAAAGACCATAGCCTTTGTCTTTAAATCAGAACACTGTTCAAGCTTCTGCCTGAATCAGGGTTTCCAGAACAGCAATTCTTTCTCATCTCAAATAAATACTGGTTACATCTCACTATGGCCTTTTATATTTAGGTCAACAGCTCTTGCCCGACCATGCCAGGACTCTGGTCTCAGACTTCCAGTCCCCAGAACTGTGAGAAATAAATTTCTGTTGTTTTGAAGCTGCTCCGTCTGTGGTCTTTTGTTACAGCAGACAACCTGTTAGAAGGATTGAACACAATGAACATCTATCCCTGCAGACCTAAGAGGCAGCTCAAGCTCAACATGTCTAAAACCAGACCCCTGATCTTCTCTCCAAACTCGCTCTACGGGCAGCCTGCTTCCTTTCAGCAGGTCACAGTGTCATCCTCTTCAGGCCCCAAACCTTGAAGTTATTATTATATTTTAATTCTTTATTGAAATAAGTGTATATGTCAGAAGTATAATGCTGGAAGAATTTTCACAAAGTGAACAAATGCATGTAACCAGCCCGATATGAAGAAACAGAACTTTAACAACGCCCAAGACGCCTTCCTTAGACTGCCTCCTCCTAGTCACTCTCTCCCCCTCAATAAAATTAATGTCTCTCAGAATGCAATGCAGGAGAGTAACAAGGAAGAAAAGATAGGAGACACAGAGTTTATGTGCCTAGACATTCCAATACTCATCTACTCTGAGTGCCAAATGAAAGAGAAAGAAAGAATGAGTAGAAAGGAATTAACAAAACAATAATAGAAGAAAAATTTCTACAACTAAAGACATGAGATTTAAAAAGCTCATCAAGAGCCCTGGCCAGCTTGCTCAGTGGATAGAGGCTCAACCCAGCATGCAAATATCCTGGGTTTGATCCCTGGTCAGGACACACAGGAGAAGTGACCATCTGCTTCTCTCTTCTTTCCTCTCCCCCTTCTCTCTCTCTCAGCTCAACATCACTAATCATCAGGGAAATGCAAACCAAAACCACAATGAGATATCACCTCTCACCTGTCAGTTAGCTATTACCAATAAATCAACAAATGACAAATATTGGAGAGGATGTGGAGAAAAAGGAAACATGTGCACTGTTGGTGGAATGTAAATTGATACAGCCACCGTAGAAAACAGTATGGAGAGTACTCCAAAAAGTAGGACTAGAGCTACCATATGACCCACTTGCGGATTTTTATCTGAAGAAAAGAAAAACACCAATTATAAAAGATATCTGTACCCCTGTGCTCATTGCAGCATTAGTTACAATAGCCAAGACATGGAAGCAACCTAGGTGTCCATAAATAGACAAATGGTATACAGATATACACAGAATATTGCTCAGCAATAAAAAAGAATGAAATCTTGTCATCTGTAACAACATGGATGGACATAGAGGGTATTACACTAAGTGAAATCAGTCAGATAAAGACAAATACTGAATGATTTTACTTATATGTGGAATCTAAAAACCCAAAACAAACAAAACAATAACAAAAAAAAACCAGACTCATAGATACAGAGAACAGACAAGTGGTTGATAGAAGACCAGGGTGGAAGAATGGATGAGAAAGGTAAGAGAGAATAAGATAGGGGAATAAGAAAGGGGAATAGGCCCTGGCCGGTTGGCTCAGCGGTAGAGCGTCGGCCTGGTGTGCGGGAGACCCAGGTTCGATTCCCAGCCAGGGCACATAGGAGAAGCGCCCATTTGCTTCTCCACTCCCCCCTCCTTCCTCTCTGTCTCTCTCTTCCCCTCCCACAGCCAAGGCTCCATTGGAGCAAAGATGGCCCGGGCGCTGGGGATGGCTCCTTGGCCTCTGCCCCAGGCGCTAGAGTGGCTCTGGTCGCGGCAGAGTGATGCCCCGGAGGGGCAGAGCATCGCCCCCTGGTGGGCAGAGCGGCGCCCCTGGTGGGCGTGCCGGGTGGATCCTGGTCGGGCGCATGCGGGAGTCTGTCTGACTGTCTCTCCCCGCTTCCAGCTTCAGAAAAATACAAAAAAAAAGAAAATGTATTTGTGTATTATCCTATAATTAAAAATAAGGACAATTTAGGAAAACATTTTTAAAGCTCAAGTGATTTGAAAATATTATTTTCATTAGATCACACCTATTCTCACAGTACAAGATATTCAACTACACATCCTGTACTTTTTTTTTTTTACTGTACCCTAAGTCAAGTCTCCATCCATCACCATTTATCCCCCTATATCCTTCCCCGCCTGCTCACACCCCCCTTCTTCTGGCAGTCTCTACACTTCTGTTCATGTCCATGAGTTTTTCTTTTTTGTTCAATCTCTCCACCCCAACCCCAGCCCAGCCCCCTGACTTGTGTCAGCCTGCTCTCTAACTATGAGATAGTTAGATAACTGTCTCTATTTTCTTCATTCATTTTGTTCACTAGATTCCACATACGAGTATAATCATATGGCACTTATCTTCCTCTGACTGGCTTACTTCAGTTAGCATAATGCTCTCCAGGTCCATCCATGCTGTTGTAAAGAGTAAGATTTCCTTCTTTTTTATGGCTGAGTAGTATTCCATTGTGTAAATGTACCACAGCTTTTTATCCACTCATCTACTGACTGGCACTAGGGCTGCTTTCAATTCTTGGCTATGGTAAATAATGCTGCAATGAACATAGGGGTGCTTATATATTTTTTCAAATTAGTGTTTTGGGATTCTTTGGATAAATTCCCAGAAGTCTTATGCTGGGTCATAAGAAAATTTCATTTTACATTTTTTGAGGTAACTCCCTCCTGCTTTCCACAGTGGCTGCACCAATCTGCATTCCCACAAACAGTGCAAGAGGGTTCCCTTTCCTCCTCACCCTTGCCGACACTTGTTTATTGATTTATTGATGATAGCCATTCTGACCAGTGTGAGGCGATATCTTGCTGTGGTTTTAATTTGTATCTCTATGATGATTAGTGACACTAAACATCTCCTCATATGTCTGTTGGCCATCTGTGTGTACTCTCTAGAGAATTGTCTATTCAACTCTTTTGTCCATTTTAATTGGATTGTTTGTTTTTGTGGTGTTGGGTAGTATAAGTTCTTTATAAGTTTCAGATATTACCCCATTATCAAGCATCAGTGGCAAATATGTTCTTCCATTTGGTGGGTTGTCTTTTCATTTTGTTGATGGTTTCCTTTGCTGTGCAAACACCTTTTAGTTTGATGTAGTCCCATTTGTCTATTTTTTCTGTGTTTCCCTTGCTTGCGGAGATATATTAGAAAAAATATTGCTCTGAAAAATGTCTGAGATTTTACTGCCTATGTATTCTTTAGGATTTCTATGGTTTTGAGTCTAACATTTAACATTTAAATCTTTAATCCACTTTGAGTTTATTTTTATGTATGGTATAAGAAGTTGATCTAGTTTTATTTTTTGTATGTATCTGTCCAATATTCCCAACGCTGCTTATTGAATAGACCCATATATTAATTAAATTTATCTGCTATTCAGATTCAATGCAAAAGAAGCCCATCTCGCAAAGGTGAAACAAACATGTTAGAAAGCAAGACATGCACTGGCCAGGTGGCTCAGCTGGTTAGAGCATTGTCCCCATATGCCAAGGTTGTAGGTTTGATCCCCAGTCAGGGCACATACAAGAATCAACAAATGAATCCATAAATGAATGAAACAGCAAATCAATGTTTATCTGTCTCCTTTCCTCTTTGTCTCTAAAATTAATAAATAAAAATAAAAAGCAAGACTAACCAGGCAGTGGTGCAGTGAATAGAGCCTTGGCCTGGGATGCTGAGGACCTACATACGAAACCCTAAGGTAACCAGCTTGAGCACGGGCTCTTCCTGTTGCAGTGCAGGTTCATCAGCTTGAGCACGGTATTGCTAGCTTGAGCATGAGATCATACACATGACCCCATGGTCCCTGGCTTGAGCCCAAAGGTCACTGTCTTGAGCCCAAGGTCACTGACTTGAGCAACGGGGTCACTGACTCAGCTGGAGCCTCGCCCCCCCATCAAGGCACATATGAGAAGCAATCAATAAACAAGTAAGATGCTGCAACTATGAGTTGATGCTTCTTATTTCTCTCCCTTTCTGTTTGTCCCTGTGTATCCCCCCCCTCACTCTCTCTGTCTCTGAAAAAATAATTAATTAATTAATTAATTTAAAAAAATAAAAATCAAGATGTTGGAACGAAAAATAATCTGTAAACTCCAAGAGAAAGGAACTCCTCTTGGCCAATCAGACTCTGTCTTTAGGTAATCAGCTTTTTTGTACAGGCAATCTTATAAAATAATATATTTCTTTCACTATACACACACACACACACACACACTGGAATCACAGGCTTGAATCCTGCTTCTGCCACTCACCAGTTTCATGATCTTGAACACACCTGATACTTAGCTTCATTGTTATTTTTTTTATTTCTATAACTTTAATAGAATTTTGGGAAGTTAAATGATTTAAACTTTGTCATGTGCTTAAAGCTGTGCTTGGTACAAAGTAATTACAAACCATGTTAGCTATTATTGTTATGAATAGTACTAGTCTTTGTTCAATTGAAGAAATATTCATTAACTTGCCACCATGAATCCCATGTGCTGCTAGCCTTGGTGATACAGAGATGACTGACAACCAGTCCCCACCATGGAAAAAGCTTACACACAGTAGAACGGACACACCCACAATGTCAATACCACATGGAAATAGCACTTGAAAGAAGAATCATCTGGTGCTGTGAGCAGACTGAGGCTCCCTCCACACAGTATTGGGAAGGGAAGTGGGGAGAGGGAGGCACTTCTGACATGGAAAACTATAATAAAAACTTTCTCTCCATTTCCTTTCCTCATTAAAGGAGAGAAAGTCCTTAGTAGATTATTTATTTCTCTGCAAACTGAAAAGTGTCTTACCAAAAATTGCTACGACAAGATTTTCTGATTACAACTCAAAGCTGACAACCAAGAGTAACGAGTGAGACATGACAGGGCTGTTCCACATGACAACTTGGGAAGAAACTGCAAATTGTGTTGTAAACCTCACAGGGAGTCTACTCTAGTCCACAAGGTGCCAGTCTTTCATAACATAGTTTCCACATTTGATGAACATTTTATGGTAAATTTCCAAAGACTGTTTCACAACAAACATATAAATCCCCTGACCAAGGATTCCAGATAGTATACACTCAAAATACACGAGTCAGCAGTGTCTCTATGTAAAAAAGTGGAGGGGCATCATAATGGCTTTTATGAACTAGAGTATGTTATTTAGGAACAGTTAGGTAGCTTTCTAACTGTAGTTCACAATCTTAATAAGGTTCAGGTAGAATATTCAAGAGAGAGAGAAAATATGATACTGATTCAAATAGCAACCTATAAGACTGCAATGGGTCTGACCAGGTGGTGGCACAGCAGATAGTGAATTGGCCTGGGATACTGAGGACTCAGCTTCAAAACCCCGAGGTCGCCGGCTTGAGCACAGGCTCATCTGGCTTGAGCACAGGCTCGTTGGCTTTAGCATGGATCATAGATATGACCCCATGGTCGCTGACTTGAGCCCAAAGGTTCCTAGCTTGAAGCCCAATATTACTGGCTTGAGCCCAAGGTTGCTGGCTTGAGCAAGGGGTCACTGGCTCGGCTGGAATCCTCCACTCAAGGCACATATGGGAAAGTAATCAACAAACAACTAAGGTGCCGCAACTATAAGTGGATGCTTCTCCTCTCTCCCTTCTCTCTCTCTCTCTCTCTCTCTAAAAAAAAAAAAGAAGAAGAAAAAGACTGCAATGGAGTAAAGGAGTAAGGAATGCAGGAATGCTTTCTGACTAGTTAAGTAAGAACTACCCACTCTAGGACAAGCAAAAGTAAGAGATTTCCTGTGCATAGGAGCGCACAATCTAGTCAGAAAAACAAAGTGCACACACAGAAAATAGCATGCTATCAAATTTTATACAACATAACATTAAGTATATCTTTGAGCAAGAGGAATTTCAGCTGGATTTTGAACAAGGATTACATGTCCCTTATGAAAAGCTTGTAATAACTTCTCATTGCCAGCACGATAAATCTGTTCTTCTCACCTTAACCCACACACTGCATCCCAGCAGTAAGCCTCTTGTCCAGCTAAAAGGGTTTAAGCAGCATGCCTCAAATTTCCCATCTAGAATACTTTCCTGTACAAATCCTAACCATAAGTAGCTGGATTAATCCCATCTATCCCATGAAATCTTCCCAGTTATAGCACCTTATGCTTCTTCCTTCACTTATTTTCAGTTGACAACCTGATATCTCTAGGCAACCTTCCTCTACCACGAAAACTTGGTCACGAGTGAGGAAAATTTACAAATAGATCAGAACAGAAATATGCAAAATCACCTTATATGGTCAAAATGACTCACAGTCTTCTAACAGTTGACTGCATCCTAATTGAGTGAGTTTACTTCTCTAAGGAAAGCAAGGGTTGAGCAAAAAAAGGGCTAACAACTCTCAAAAACTAGAGCCGGATTTGTCTGAACAGCACCTTCCTGGGGAGGAGAAAGCTTGTGCCCTGGACTTGAATCTATATTTTCCCTAAAGCAAGGCATCGCTCACGTGGAGACAGTGCAGGTGCTTCCAGCCAATAGGTTTCACATATTTCTAACTCCACTGCTGCCAGCATTTCCTACCCACTGAATAAGAAACTCCAGTGGAATATGCCCTATAGTCTGCATTGTTTAAAATCACCTTTATTCTGGGATAATTTACATACTGTAAAAATCCCTCCTTTTAAGGGTATAATTCTAGGAATTTTGACAAAAGCATATGGCTGTATAAACACCACTAGAATCAAAATATAGAGGAACAAGGGGGAAAATGCACTGTTCATGAAAACATGCGTATAATGATGATTGTCTTTCAGACCAAAAATAATGTAATATAATGAGTCCATTCCTAATTTATTGAAAATAAGAGAAAGAAAATTGTCTGTTCAGACTTAAATTATATCAACACAATGTATCAAATCAGAATTACAAAAATTTACCTTAAAGAGATGTAGGCTTGCGAGTGTTGTTGACCATAACCATTGCAAATTTGTATTAATCTAGTGTGTCCAACAAAAGAGGTTGGTTTAGTCAGACATTTTCTAAACAAGTGCTATTCAAAGTATGATACTTAAACTGCTTCCCTTATGTGAATTGTTTGTTATGAACCCATGATGAGATATATAACAAAATGAAAAGTAAGCAATTAAGACCTTTTATTGCAATTTGACAAAGCAATTTTATATTAGTTGAATACTAAAAATTTTGGGCTGTATTTTGAATATCTTTTTTTCATTTTTCTAGTGATTTATTTTTATTATATTTATTTTTATTGTATTTTTAAAAGGTATTACTCCATGATGGATTAGGAGCAAAGAAAAAGTTGTCTTTTCTCACATAGATTGAGAAGCAGTATTCTCATTTAGGCCCCTACCACTTTCTGCTTGTCCTTAGTAAATTTTGACCACTCAGTTAACCCTTAACCATTTACTGCCTTAAGTTAAGAGTCAGCTTACTATTGATATAACAGTGTCAAATAGTAAATATTTTCGGCTTCATGGACTATAGAGTTTCAATCAGAACTCCTCTTCTCTAGTGTTGTAGACCAAAATTAGCCATTGAATATATGCAAATGAGTGAGCTCAACTGTGTTTCAATAAAACTTTATTATAATGAGGGCAGGCTGGATTTGGGCCATGGATTGTGTTTTGCCAATCCTTACCTTATGTTGTTATTTAATTTTATCATATTAGACTGCAAACTCTTCATCAAGAATTAAAAATTTAGCCTGACCAGGTGGTGGCGCAGTGGATAGAGCATCAACTGGGATGCAAAGGACCCAGGTTTGAAACCTTGAGGTCACTGGCTTGAGCATGGACTCGCCAGCTTGAGCGTGGGGTTTCTGGCTTGAGCGTGGGATCATAGACATGACCCCATGGTTGCTAGCTTGAGCCCAAAGGGCACTGTCTTGAAGCCCAAGGTTGCTGGCTTGAGCCCAAGGTCGCTGGCTTGAGCAAAGGGGCACTCACTCTGCTGTAGCCCCCCAGTCTATGCACAGATGACTAAGTAATCAATGAGCAATTAAGATGCTGCAACAAAGAATTGATGCTTCTTATCTCTCTCTCTCCCTTCCTGTCTGTCTGTCCCTATCTGTCCCTCTCTGTCTCTGTTTAAAAATGAAAAAAAAATTTAAAAAATGTCTTTATTTCAAGCAGTGACTGACTACAAATGCCAATAACCATTTTGTAACAAACGAAAAAATGGTGAATAATTAACTGGAAGGGTGGAAAAGTATTCTAGGTAGTGGAGAGAGAAAAAGCAAAGGCATAGAGTTAGAAATACAAGTGAAAGAAAATTCTCCAAAGCCAAAAAGATTGAGGATAATTTCAATGCTTCCATCAATGATGTAAAGTGTTTCATGTAAAGATTCCTGGATATTGCCTCATCTATCTTCACTGAAAATAGAAAAGAGGAAACAAATTGGCATTTTTTGAGAAGGTTTTACATGACACATAAAGAACTCCTGGAAGCCCTGGCTGGATAGCTCAGTTGGTAGAGCATCATCTGGATGCACTAAGGTTGCAAGTTCGATCTCCGGTCAGGGTCAGGGCACATACAGGAAGAGACCAATGTTTCTGTCTGTCTGTCTCTCCCCCTTTCTCTCTCTCTAAAATTAATTTTTTAAATTATTTTTTTTAAAGAAAAAGCTTATGGTAAACATTAGACTGGGTTACCAAAGGGATGTGCTCAAAGTAGGGGAATTTCTCAAAATAATATTAACACAAACTTGTCTGAACCGTTTGAAGAGATTATGGTGGGCATCTAAGAAATATGCTAGATGATTCTTCAAGGTAGCTTTCAAGCCTATAAATTCACCACATGACCTATTTTTTCTAGATATAAGCTCCATGCTTCTTTTAAAGAAGTTCTAAAGGGGAAGCAAACCTTTTGTTTAAAAATAATTGATACTTCAAAATTTATGATATATACTAATCATATATTTTTGTGCCTAGTAAAAGCATATTGTCTAAAATAAAGATTTTAAGAAAATTATTCACTGTAATGGGTGACTAAGATTTCATCTAAATTTGATGGTTTTAGCCTTAGGTCATATAAATTTCCATTTGGGCATTAATACTTAAAGAGTTAGAGGAAGAATAGGTTATAAATATTGCAGAGGTGGAATATGAAGAATGTTAAATAAGTGAATTGTCAGTCTTCATTACAGCAGCAAAATTGTCATGTAATGGCACATTCATTTAGTCAGTATTTACTGAATACCAACTGTGCCAAGTATTGTGATGTACAGGATGAATCAAACATGACCTTGCCGTCAAGAAGCATATACTCTAGGTAGAATGCAAACATAATGAATACAGTAGTATTGATATCAGTTCTGAGGCCAGTTCTGGTGAGGTTTGAGTACAGTGTCACATAAAAAGCATTTTATAGCCCAGGCCGGTTGACTCAGTGGTAGAATACCAACTGGGTGTGTGGATGTCCTAGGTTCGATTCCCAGTCAGGGCACACAGGAAAAGCAACTATCGGCTTCTCTACCCCTCGCCCTCTCCCTTCTCTCTCTTTCTCTCTTCTCCTCCCACAGCCATGGCTCAATTGGCGCGAGCTCATAGGCCCTGGGCACTGAGGTTGGCTTTGTGGAGCTTCTGCCTCAGGTGCTAAAAATAGCTCAGTTGCAAGCATGGCTCCAGATGGGCAGAGCATTGGCCGTAGATGTGGGTTGCCGGGTGGACCCCAGTTGAGGCACATGCAGGAGTCTGTCTCTCTATCTCCCCTCATCTCACTTAAAAAAAATTAAAAAATAAAAAATAAGTTAATTTTTTTTTTTTTTTTTGGTATTTTTCTGAAGCTGGAAATGGGGAGAGACAGTCAGATAGACTCCCGCATGCGCCCGACTGGGATCCACCAGGCACGCCCACCAGGGGCGACGCTCTGCCCACCAGGGCGTAATGCTCTGCCCCTCCGGGGCGTCGCTCTGCCGCGACCAGAGCCACTCTAGCGCCTGGGGTAGAGGCCAAGGAGCCATCCCCAGCGCCCGGGCCATCCTTGCTCCAATGGAGCCTTGGCTGCGGGAGGGGAAGAGAGAGACAGAGAGGAAGGAGTGGGGGGTGGAGAAGCAAATGGGCGCTTCTCCTATGTGCCCTGGCTGGGAATCGAACCCGGGTCCCCCGCACGCCAGGCCGACGCTCTACCGCTGAGCCAACCGGCCAGGGCCAAGTTAAAATTTTAATAAAAGCATTTTATAAAACACGCACTTGGAGAAGCTTAGGCTTTTGGAGTAAGACTTATTCGAGGTTGAAATAGAAAGTTGTTCACAGGTTTACAATCTCATTCCCCTCTGTCTCACCAAGGAAAAGGTCCTTCCTGTCTAGTCTTCAATAAGGCCCATATAAAAATCAAAGTCCATGTGGAAGTCCCAGGTTCAATTCCCAGTCAGGGTACACAGGAGAAGTGACTATCTGCTTCTCCACCCTTCCCCCTTTTCTCTCTCTTCCTCTCTCTCACTTCCCCTCCCACAGCCATGGTGTTGGGAAAATAAGTTTGTAAAATTTGTGTTATTTGATTTTGCTTGCTTTAATTTTTAAAAATGTCCACTGCCCACATGAAAGGGCTAATTGCCTTCCTGCTCAGGAAGGGCCATTGTTAGGCTAATGTTTGCTAGAAGAGGGGTCTTTGTGGGCCCAGGTAGTTTTTAAGAAGAGAAGAAGGAGAAGGAAGAAGGAAGCCATGTTTTTGCAGAGAGAGTGAGAGCAGGGAGGAAGAGTGCTGGAGAAAGAAGAAGTAGCCAAGATGGCAGGGTGCTAAAGGAGAAGCCAGTTTGTGCAGAGTTCGTGCAGAGAGGAGATTGGGAACCAGAGGGGACTGAGGCTGGTGGGGAGCCTTTGATTCTAGGAAAACTCAGAGAAGATTCTTCTGGTTGTGGAACTGGAGAATGTGTGAGTGGGTTTTGGTGCCCCGTGTGTTTGATTTTCCTCACCTGCCAGGTGTGAGGCTAGAATAAAAAAATGGCCCACCAGTTTTTGGCTCCACAGTTTCATTACTGTCCCAGTAGAACCCAAGCTCTACATCGATCAGGCATCCTGATTCGACTTCCCCGTGCAGTGGGACACTCCTGCTTATTAGCAGGGCTGGCAGCCTCTTCGAGACTACTCTTGACGCGGCAACGAGGATGCTACTGTTAAATGCCACCAGAGGAAAGACACGACCGATACACAAATTAGTTGCAATAATCACACAGGCAATTTATTACAAATCCTTTTGGCGTCCCTGGGTACAGCTTAAGGGGGGCCCCGTTGACGTGCTCCTCTCGGCTGTCTTTGGTCAGAGCTCAGAGTGGCGTGGAGACAGTCCACATCAACGTTGGAGTCTGGGCAACTACTGCAGCACGGGGCCCCTCAGCTTTAGTACCTTTTCTGGCCAATGCCTTCTAACAGATGTCAATCTACAGGATTATCACCTCAAACCACCTTTTGGGGAGTTCCTCGCAGGGAACCCCCTTTATGTCAATCTACTGAAATGTTTACATTAAACCACTTTTTAAGATGTTCTTATTTTCATTAAATTACAAAGTTAATGTAAATAACACCAAGTTACTTCTTATCTATGTATAACTTCACACACACACTAACTGGGCTTTGCTTGTAAGTCAGAGTGTGTTTATCACATTACAAAGTTATGGCACTAAGCCACTATATTAATTCCTATCCAATTGGCATAAGTTTACTTAATTTTAATAATTATTTTTAATATCCTTTTAATTACTTTTATATATCTACCATACTTTTATATTTCTATATATTTAATTACTATAACCTTATATTACTACAATTACCGTCTGTACGAATAGAATGGGAACCTGCACATGCATGGCTGTGAGGGCAGTGACTATTGGCCCTACACATGGCTTGATTGGCTTGAGCGAGTTGGCCTCGGGCACTGAGAATGGCTCCATGGCCTCACCTCAGGTGCTAAAAAAATGGCTCCAGTTACAATAGATCCCAACTGAGATCCACCCGGCAACCCACATCTATGGCCGATCAACCCCAGAAGGGCTGAGCATCGCCCACTAGTGGGCTTGCCAGGTGGATCCCGGTTGGGCGCATATGTGAGTCTGTCTCTCTGCCTCCCTGCCTCCAGCTTCTCACTTAAAAAAAAATCAAAGTCCCAATATTCTGCACTATGGTTTAGCTTAGTCCATATCAAATCTCAGTCCAGTGCAGGCACCACTCAGAGCCTGTACTTGGGAGACCATCAGGCTGCCACCCCACACATCATGGCTGCTAAGGTAGCTAGCATGTTTCTCTCAGCAGAAAGCAGAGAGAAGCGCTAAAGGGGCAGGATCTTTGTTAAGGCCCTGTTTATATTTTTGATCTGGGAAAGACTAGCTTTCCTTTAAGCTAATCAATCATCTTTATAATTTCACGGGCTTTCATTGATTCCTCCCACAAACCAATTTGATCCTTCTAGGCTACACTGACAAACTTCTGTAGTTGCAATTTTGGCTACCATTGTGCATGCTTCAAGGGCAAGCATAGAAACACCTTCCCCCATCCCCTGCACCTGACCGTCAGTGCCTTAGGGAGATTCCTCCCAAACCTGAGTCCTGAGGGCGCAATGAAAACTTGAAATGTGCAATTGGGCCTATGAATACTTTTAGCTTTCTAACAATTTACCCTAAATAGGAAGTTGCAGTGTCTTACTGAAGCAGGCTTTGCAAATTTTAATAAATAAGTCCTATTCCCTTTGCTCCCTTTCCCTACTAAAATCTAGCTACCTGCCTACGCTAACAGTCTGACTGATAAGTCAAATTTCACTGCAGTTTGACAGACTATATTGGTGTTTTCCCAAAGCTGTCAAATATGTCCTTCAAAAAATTACTCAAGTAAATTTATTTACACAATTTATTGTTACTATATCTTCCCAGAGTAGAAAAGCTGTTGTCTTTGCAAAAGGAAAAGAACAACTGTCTTTTGGGAGCAACAGAAAGTTAATTAAGCTAATGTGATTGCCTAAAAAAGCATGTCTAGTGGAAGAAGTCTTATGGAAAGCAAAGTAACAAAGTTTCAGACCTAAGAAATTCATTCCAGTGTCTTCTGATCCATACTTAATATGGAATCAGTCCACAGTTATTTTTTAAAAATCATTTAAGATTCATAAAAGTCACATCACTCATCGCAAACTTCTTAGCAGTTGAAATATTTACAAATGTAAAATTTTGTAAAAGAACTATCTGCAGCTTCCTTAATTGAATCAATTGTATATTGATTTATACATTAAAGCTAAAATGTAATGAATTTGATAAGGTCACTCCTTCAGGGTGCTTCATGTCTTTATTAACCATGAAAATCATTAAAAAGCTTTTAAAGGTCAACTTCATATGACAATTTTGATTTCTTTTTTGAAGCACATGTTGCAGTATACTCAGCTTTCACAAACACGAGCACTTTGATCTGGTCCTCTCAGAGCAATGCTGAATGCAAATATGATTAACCCACTCTGTAGCAACAACTAGCATGGGCCCGCTTTCTACATCTAACCAGAGTCACTAAGGTTCTTCCTGGCCCCATGCTTGTCATATGTAAGGCCCAGGAACCAGGCCTAATACATGTTTTGGTCATTCGCACTCAAGAGCTGATCTATTTCTTTTTTTTTTTTTTTTAAATATTTCTTTGTGTCAGATTTTTTTTTAAGATTTATTTTTTTATTTTATTTTATTTATTCATTTTAGAGAGGAGAGAGGAGAGAGAGAGAGAGAGAGAGGAGAGAAAGACAGGGGGAGGAGCTGGAAGCATCAACTCCCATATGTGCCTTGACCAGGCAAGCCTAGGGTTTCGAACTGGCGACCTCAGCATTTCCAGGTCGACACTTTATCCACTGCGCCACCACAGGTCAGGCCTGATCTATTTCTTAAATGAGCTTCTCACCAAAGCCTGAGGGCCTTCACTGGCTCACCAATAGCCTCCTTGCATTTAAAGGGACCAAAGTTCTGCCACTCTGAAGCTACCTTTTTGGGATATTGATCTGAAGCTGTTGATTAAAAAACAAAAGTCTCAGAAGAAACTTTAGACCCTTCCCCCTTTCCTGTCCAAGAGATTTAGACACAGAATCTGCTTCCTGAAGGAGATGTTAGGATGCAGCTTTAGCCTAATTTGAATTAAGTGTGGTAAACAAGGGCTTCAGGCAGGGGCCTGTTTGTTACACACCCCTGTGTCCCATTGTTTCTGAGTTGCCTAGGGAGAATTTTCCCCAGCAGGTTCAGCTCCCTTCAACTACCTGTAAATCGCCCATTCTCATATATGAAATCTAATACTCCACCCCCCTTTCTTCTTTGTGCAAAAATATCTTACACACCCAATGTTGCCTCACTGTTATTGGAATTTCCATGGAATTATGCATATGAATGAACCTTTTATTTTTCTCCTGTTAATCTGTCTCTGCTAATTTGGTCATTAGCCCAGCCTAGAAGAATTTAAAAGGTAGGAGGAAAAATATTAATATTTTTTAGCCCCCCCCCATTGTCTCTGTTTTGGTGCTCACAGTTTTAATCTTGCTCAGATTAGATTTTCACCCTGGTTTATCTCAGTTTTTCTGTTCTGTGTCCCTCGTATGTTATTCCCATCTTCCAAGCCTCGATCATAGCACATTGTGTTTCTTTTTATCTTGTCTTGCCTGATAATTAGATCCTGGTTAATGACTTTGCTTCCCTAACCTAAACCTCAGTCTCTGAGTTATACCTATGTTCCAATCTCTGCCAGGTAGTATGCTGGTCAGAGACTGAATGATGACGTTTATATCCATCTGTTCATTTAACAAATGTGTACTTCCCTGTGCAAAGCACTGTTTTAGCTTTGGTGATACAAAGATGAATGAGACAAAATCTTCAAGGAACTTACAGTGTAGTGGAGGATACAGGGAAGCTAATCAACAGCTAAAATAGAATGTGTTGAATAAGCATTACACCAAGGGAGTCATGCAAACACAAGGGGATATTCAGGAAGGCTTCCTGAAGGAGGTGATACTTAAACTGAGTTTTGAAGGCCAGACAGGAGTTTATAAGGCATAGGAAATAAATAAGTAAGAAGGCAGGAAGGGTATTCCAAGAAGAAGGAATATTATATGTGAGTGTTTGGCAGATAAAATATATTATGCTCACTTTGTTAAAGATGGTGCCGCTGCCCACACAGAAGCCGTCGCCCAGGTGATATTAATGTGTGTTGGGGGTGGGCTATGGGCAGGCAGGATCCTTGTAACCTGGGGCTTGGTTTTAGGACTAAGCCTTTCCCCCCTTTTTGATGTGGTTTGGACTTTGTATCAGAGACTTCCCTATTTTGTATATTGGATTAAAGGTTTGGATTTCTGCACTATAAAGTGGGGCAGACAGGGAGCTTGCTCTCTCTCTTGGTTCCTGAGATTAGCATTAGAGGAGAGAGCAGAGAGGAGAACAGAGAGAGGCCACATGGAGGAGGCCAGGAGAAGTAGCCAAGATGGTGGCGTGTTGAAGAAGAAGCCAGTTTGTGCAGAGTTTGTGCAGAGAGAAGGAGATAGGGAACAGAGTTGAATAAGGCTGGTGAAGTAGAAACCTTTGATTCTAGGAAACTCGGATAAGTCAGTAGCTTTGTGAGCACTGAATGAGTGGGTTTTGGAGCCCAGTGTGTGTTTTTACTTGCCCGCCAGGTACAAGCTAGAATTAAAGCTAATGGCCCACCAGTTCTTGCCTCCACTGTTTCACTACCGTCTGTCTGAATCTAATGCGAACCAGCATGGACCAGGTGGCTGTGATAGTTGCCCTGGTTACTGGCTTTACAGTGAGCAAGAGAAGCATGGCAGATTAGAGAAACTACAAGCACTTTAGTATGGTGGAAATAGATTTGCAGCTAAATGGGAAAATATGAGGCTAATTGGAGGCAGATCATGGAAAGCCTTGCGGTACCATATTCTAAACCAGTGATTCTCAAACTTTTTGAAATCGAGGCGCATTTAAAATCCTACAAATAATTGTAGGAGCACTGTATACAAATTTCTGAGAAATATGTTATAATAATTCAGTCAAATATTAAAGAAAAAATATAAAGTCCAAGCGTGCTTTTATGATAATTAAACGAAATAAATACGACAAAATTAAACTTATTCTGACATTAAAAAACATTTTTGTTATATTTTTTGTTATGCTTTTTAGAATTAGTAAAAAAAGGGGTTAAAAATTTTCAAAAGTTATCTTTTTATATATATATAGATACATTCTTAGTAAGATTTAGTAAATTTGGCAGGTCCCGGCGTGAATGTGTTAAGTTTTTTCATTCTTGTGTTTAGGAGAAACATGAGCCTGATGTGTCCTAGCGATTTCTTCAATGTTTGGGCATATATTTGAAAGACAAACTCTCATTTCCTCATCAATACATTGAAGAAGTTCTCTCTTTTTCTCTTAATTGTGTTGAGTGCAGAAAACCCCCACAATACATATCATCTTAAGTTTACACCAAACAAAAGATAGAAGAAACTTGCCTCCAGTCTTTCTGGGGAACATGGGGGGCAGTGTAAACAATCCAGCACCACAGCTTAACAGCCTTTTGCAACCTAATCAGGCAAGTGAGGTGGGGGGTTGGGCAGACTGTCAATTTACAGCTAATTCCCCACACCTCTGCCCCCCAAAAATCTAAACTCCAAAATCCCTGTTGGATTTTTGGTCCCCAACAGGCACATATTTCTCTGGAATACCATAGGGTGCACCTGGAAATCTTCTAGGGCACACCAGGGCAACCTAGTGCACACTTTTAGAACCACTGTTCTAAGCAGTAGGCAACAGAAACCCACCAAAGGGGATTAACCAATGGAGTGCAATGGTCAACCGGGTGTTTCAGATTACTCTCTATGGCTGTGGAAGATGGATTAGACAGATGGAAATGGGTAAACAGAGAGGCTTACTATAATCTAGATAATTTGTAATGAGGGATCAGAATACAATGGGTGCAAGAGAAATGGAAAAGAAGGGATGGAAGTAAGAGGAAGAAATGGGAGTATTGGATCATTCAGAACTTGACAAATCATTGTTTTACAGGACAGGAGATCTAGCCCAGGGCGGTTATGTAGGGCAGGCCAGTAGTGTGTGGGTTCTTTCTTGACTTCCTGCAAGAAAGGTTTCACAACACAAATCTAGGGGATTTTGAGAAGATGTTTATTAGAGCTGGGGACAGTGAGACAAGGAAGGGCCTGGGATAGAAGAGGCAACAGGAGAGAGTGTAGGCAGGGCTGCATTGGCTCTCTGGAGAGTCAAAGAAGAGGGGGCCTTGGAGACAGGTTCAGGGGGTTACCTTGAGCTGCTGCTGCCCACTGCTCCTCTGGTTGCAAGTCTCATGGGGTCCTTAGAGTTTAGGAGAGAGGGGCAAGGAAAAAGCTTCTGAAGGAAAAAAGAGGAGGAGGAAAAGGGTAGGAGCAAGGAACAGGCATTCCTGTGCTCCTGGGAGGGAGAACACACAGGTCCTCCTTCCTAGGGCTTCTAAGGGTGGAGAGCTTAGGGGAGGTCCCAGAGGATGCTCTCAATAGAATAATAGAATACTCATCAGCTCTCCAGGTGTGTCCTTTCAGGGTCCTGGTCTCCACTGCTGGTCAGCTCCAGGACAGGGGGTCATTGGTCACTGCAGCTGGTCCTGAGGCAGCCTTGGGATTGCTTGTCTGGTTTTGTTGAGTTCCAGAGCCTAAAGCTGAAACAAAAATGAGGCCTAGATGTTATTACCAGGGATCAATGCTTAAGGGCTGTTCCCCTGCTAATGGGGTCTAACCCTCATGACTAGTAACAAGCCAGTGGAGGAAAAGTTACCCTCGGGGCAAAGTCCTTGTCTTCCCAGTTTTGCTCATTGCTAGGTACCTGGGGCTTTCCACCCTGGTGGCCTTCTGTGGCCCCTCATACCTGTCTAACTGCCTACCACATCTGGACATAGGATAAAAAAAAATCTAAACTAAATCTGCAGTTACATATTTGAGGTATTAGGAGAAGAAATTATAGTTGAGAATTTGATGCAGAAGACAATAACTTCTTTAATGATGCTGATTGTATAGTGTATACATATGAGCCTTCAAGCAGGGTAACCTACAGGCAAGTGCAAATGCCATTCTGTACCTCAAGATAAAAGTTATAGTTGGACCTGACCTGTGGTGACACAGTGGATAAAGTGTCGACCTGGAATGCTGAGGTTGTCGGTTCAAAACTCTGGCCTTGCCCAGTCAAGGCACGTATGGGAGTTGATGCTTCCCACTCGCCTCCCCTGTTTCTCTCTCCCCACTCTGTATAAAAATCAATCAATAAATTTCTTTTTAAGTTATGGTTGGGATCCATTTGAGGGTTTTCTGCATAGAGGTGAGAGCTTGTAGGAATGAGTACATAAGGAAAACCTGGACAGGTTTTTGGATGAAAAATGAAATTGTTAATCATGCTAGAGTTTCCAGTAGGTGTTGTTGATATACAGCTTATCCACCATCACAAGGAAAGTCATTATCTTACCTCTTCTTTTCTAAAAAGTTTTAACTAATTATGTTCAAAGTACTTCCTCTTACCCAGTTTTCTGTGACCCTCTTCCAATGTGCCCACAGGAAGAACAGAGAGCCCTCAGGACAGCTGACTTCACGTCTAGAGCTCTTTGCACTATATTTTATGATGAAATTTCCAGGAATCCATGTATTTCACAAAGCAAAGCAAGTAACATATGTAACATTAAATTGAAATGTACATGTATAGTTACAGAAACATTATATACATATGAGTAAAAGGTGGAAAATTTTATATATTTCATCACTAATATTTATTTCCATTCTTTAACTAACCATGCTATATTGTGCACCGGAAATCAGTTCCCATATGAAAGTCTTTTTGCTTCTTCCTCTTTCAGTAGAAAAATATGGTGAAGCTCCTAGCATTCAATGACTTTAAAATTTCTAAGACCAAATGTCTTCTATGTACAAGAGACCACATGTCTAAAAAATATGGAGGGAAGGTTTTTGCATACTGTAGAAGTGCAGTGAAGAAAGTGGAAAGTGACTATAGCCAAGAGAAAAGACACATTCTAAAAACTGGAAAGTTGTTTTGTCTTTTAAGAGTTAAAATGCCTGACCAGATGGTGGCACAGTGGATAGAGCCTCGGCCTGGGATGCAGAGGACCCAGGTTTGAAACCCTGAGGTCACCAGCTTGAGCATGGGGTTGCTGGCTTGAGCGTGGGATCATAGACATGACCCCATGATCACTGGCTTGAGCCCAAAGGTCGCTGGTTTGAGCCCAAGGTCACTGGCTTGCAGCTCAAGGTCACTGGCTTGCAGCCCAAGGTTGCTGGCTTGAGCAAGGGGTCACTCAGTCTGTTGTAGCTCCCTGGTCAAGGCACATATGAGCAATTAAGGTGCCACAACAAAGAATTGATGCTTCTCATCTCTCTCTCTTCCTGTCTGTCTGTCCCTCTTTCTGTCCCTCTATCTGTTACAAAAGAAGGAAAAGAAAAAAAGAAAGAGAGAGAGAGAGAGAGAGAGAAAGAAGGAAGGAAGGAAGGAAGGGAGGGAGGGAGGGAGGGAGGGAGGGAGGGGGAGAGAGAGAGAGAAAGAAAAGAAATAAATAAAGGAATTGAGGTTTTAACTGGATTTTCCAGTCTGTTTGGGGAAACTAAAAGTATCTACCATATACCCAAAAGACCCTATCATATGTCTCTTCTGTATGATTGTTAATTAATCAATGTAACATCTATTCCAGTGATTTTTACGATATCTATGGGATTTTCTTTTGTTTTTGATTTTGTTGATTTTTAGCGAAGAGAGAAAGAGCAAGAGACAGACAGAAAGACAGATAGGAAAGGAGAAATGAAAAGCATCTTGTAGTTGCGGCACGTTATAGCTGTTCATTGATTGCTTCTCATATGTGCCTTGGTGGGGGGTCACTCCAGCCAAGTCAGTGACCTTGGCTTCAAGCCAGTGACCTTGGGATCATGTCTATGATCCTACACTCAAGCTGGGAGCCCTGCACTCAAGCTGGTGAGCTCATGCTCAACCTCGGGGTTCTGAACCTGGGTCCTCAGCGTCCCAGGTCCATGCTCTATTCACTGCACCATCACTTGGTCAGGCTTATGGTATTTGTTTTTTATGAAACCTCAGATAGGCAGCTATATTCATTTGATGGAGCAGCTGTCACCAAGCACCACAGGCTGAGCTGCTTGAACGAGAGAAATTGATTGTGTCACAGTTCTGGGGGCTAGAAATTCAAGATCAAGATGTTAGCAGGGTCATTTCCTTCTGAATGCTGTGAGTGAAAGACTGTTCCGGGCCTGTCCACGGCTCAAAATGACTGCCTTCTCCCTGCATGTCTTCGTATTGTCTCCCCTCTGTGTGTGTCTGTGTCTGTGTCCAAATTTCTCCTTTTTATAAAGATACCAGTCCTATTGGATTAGGGCCCACCTAATGACCTCATCCTCACTAATTCCTACTGCAATGACCTTATTTTCCAATAAGGTCACGAATAAGATCACATTCTGAGATACTGCAAGTTAAGACCTTAACACTTGAATAGTTGGGACTACATATGTAATTCAAATAGCAACTTCATAGTGATTATCTTTGAAGCTGCTGGGCATAGCCTAACCCTGGACTGCTTTTCTTCTTACTGCATATAGAGAAAAACACTTGACATTTACTGAATTACATTTTAAGATGTTTTGACTATTTTCAAATAATCTTGTAGTGCATATAACAGCACGAGCTACTAAACTCGTGAGGGCATCTACCTATCTGCAAACCACTGTATCTTAATTTGTTGTTTTCTACTCTTGAGAACATTTTGTGCATTGAATGGGAAGGACAAGAGAGATGGTCGTCAAGCTAGGAAAAACTTTCAATGGATTTTGAAAAACCAGTATATAAAAATATGTTAAAGAAATGGAAGTATGATTCAAAAGAAATTAAGGGTACTGTAAAAACACAAAACCATCTTCACGAATTGGGGACTAGGTAAAGTTCAGAGGACTATCAAGGACCTCCTGGCTATAGGACAAGATTCAACCTCAGTCATGATTATATGATTATATATTTCCCCTAAGGTGAATCCAAGTGGAATTGTTCCAATCGTTTTGGTCATCTTCTCAATGATTTGGATGCAGGTGAATTGATCCAAATATTGATCTTTAAAATGGTTAAAGTAATTGCTTTTTTAAAGCCACAAAATAATTTCATTGGCTGAAATGGAAAGAAAGGGTTACACTGACCACATGTCCCATTCTCCATCAGATCGTCCAGATCAACATAACAAAAGTGTTTGCTTTGCTTGATTTGGAGCACAGGGGAGGGATTGCCCAATGGCCTTATGAAGAGTAGATTTTTTTTTTTTTAATAATCATGCCTCATTGCCCATCAATGTAAGGGGAGGATTTTGTATTTGGTATTCTGGAAATTGTCATCTTTATGCTTAACTTGACTTCTAAAAACCCGAGTGCTTTGTAAAATTGCACCTTTTCTGAAATGTAAAGCAATTTGTTACAGAGGACTGAGTTTGGGACCAGGAGAGAGAAAGCCCAAGATTCCAGACGAAGCTCTGCTTGTGGCCTTGGGAAAGTTACATGGAGGTTATGCTCTGTCTCAGCAAGCTGCATGGTTGACGTTCAAGGTCCCCTTCAACTCAGAGGGCCTATTGTTCCATTACATAATTATTATATCGCTAATACAATATTTTCATTCAAATGCCAGGGATATCAACATGAAAGAGGGCTTTCTGCTTTGGTGGGTGTAGGCTGTGGAAATACAGGCTAATTCATTTGAGAACCTCTTCCATCAGTTTTCCAGTCTGATTATTTTCTTTCTTTTCTTTAAAAATTAAGTGAGAGGCAGGGAGGCCAAGAGACAGACTCCCACATGTGCCCCAACTGGGATTCACTTGGAAAACCCCCAAGCCCCCTACCTGACAATGCTCTGCCCATCTGGGGCCATTGCTCCATTGCTCAGCAACTGAGCTATTTTAACACCTGAGACGAGGCCATGGAGCCATTCTCAGTGCCTGGGGCGAACTTTCTCAATCCAATATAGCTATGGCTGCAGGAGGGGGAGAGAGAGAGAGAGAGAGAGAGAGAGAGAGAGAGAGAGAGAAGAGGAGAGGAGAGAGGGAAGGGTGGAGAAGCAGATGGTCGCTTCTCCTGTGTGCCCTGACCAACAATTGAACCCAAGACAGCCACATGCTGGGCCAATGTTCCACCACTGAGCCAACTGGCCAGGGCCCAGTCTGATTATTTTCATATTGTACTTCATACAGTCAACCCACATAAAATACTACATGCTTTTGAATATTTTTGTCTTTTACTCCAAAAGATTAAACTCTCTTTGTTATGTCAATATTACTGCACCTAGATGCCATGTAATTTTATTGTACATAAACCTTGGCAGAAATTATCTTGGTGCTTTGTTTTGGCTAAGAACCAGGCGCATTTGTACTGAATTTACATCAATGGCTCTTTTTCTTTTAAAACTTTACACACGTACGATATAATTGATTTTCCCACCTATCTAATTACCCTTGATGATATTATAATTCTTTTAAATAATTAAATGGGCTATGACTAATTTCAGTACTGATAACAAACTTTTAACTCGATCCTGCAATTTTAATATGGGCAATGCAATACCTGGAATGTAAATGTGTTTAGCCTGTATTCTAACTATTTTGTTTGTGACACTTATATTGAATAATAAAGTGTTCAATATAATACAACAGTTATAAATCAAACTCCTTAATAAAGATGGAGCCACATATTGATGAGTTTATGAGCAGAGTTTAATTTTTGAGATACAATATTTAAAACTGAAGATTAAATTTTATAATTTAATTCATAAAGCAATCCATTCTATTACTATAGATCTTATTGTATCTTAATGTGATAACCAAAATTAAATAATTTCATTTTGTTTTCTTTGTTGCCTAATATGATAGCCAATGACCTCTTTGAAATGGAATTTTATTTTCATTTCTTAATGTGTTTCTCCTAAAGTCCCTGTTTGTTTTAGCGACACTCAAATATTTTGTCATATTTTAAAATAACCATTGGTTAGGTTTAGTTTATTGCAACATTTTCTCTAAAACAAATGTACTTGAAACTACATGAAATAAAACCATTTGCCATAATTTTAAACTAAATGAAATCTATGTAACTTTCTCCATCATAGCATGCAATAATGACCCTAAAAATTACTTTCTTTATTTTGGCAAAAGTTTCCTGTGTTGCATACCCCGCCGCCACCCCCTTACAGAGCATTAACACAAGGCATGTAGTTGATTTTGTTTTTGTTTTTTCCTTTAGAAACAAGTTGCCACTGGAGAATTCTTTTTTAGTTTATTCGGTGCCACTGGTTAACGTAATTATTCAGGTTTCAGGTGCACAATTCCACAACACATCTCTGTGCACTGTATTATGTGTTCACCACCCCAAGTCAAGTCTTCATCCATCACCATTTATGTACCCCCTCCCTCCTCCCCCTCCCATCAATAACCACCCTGTTGTTTGTGTCCATGGATTGGGTTATTTTGTCCTTTGCTCTATCCCTCCATCTCCCTCGCCCATCCCCCATCCTGCTCCTCCCAGAGAAATTTTTTTTTTCCCCATAGAAAAAAAATTTTTTTTTTCTTGAAGCTGGAAATGGGGAGAGACAGCCAGACAGACTCCTGCATGCGCCTGACTGGGATCCACCCGACACGCCCACCAGGGGCGAAGCTCTGCCCACCAGGGGGCGATGCTCTGCCCCTCCGGGGCATTGCTCCGCCGTGACCAGAGCCACTCTAGCGCCTGGGGCAGAGGCCAAGGAGCCATCCCCAGCGCCCGGGCCATCCCCGCTCCAATGGAGCCTCGGCTGCGGGAGGGGAAGAGAGAGAGAGGAAGGAGGGGGGGTGGAGAAGCAAATGGGCGCCTCCCCTATGTGCCCCGGCCGGGAATCAAACCCGGGTCCCCCGCGCACCAGGCCGATGCTCTACCGCTGAACCAACCGGCCAGGGCCCCCCCATAGAAAAATTTAAACCTAATCTCTACTGTGTCTTAGGACTTTAAGCTATAAAACCAATGTTTAAGATGTCTTATGAATCTTGGCTGAGTAGCTCAGTTCATAGAGAGTTGTCCCAATATGCCAAGGTTGTGGGTTCGAGCCCTGGTCAGGTTACACACAAGAATCACCCAATGAATGTACAAATAAGTGGAGTACAAACCAATGTGTCTCTCTCTCTTCCTTCCTCTCTTTGTAAAATCAATCAATATATATATTTTTTTTATTTTAAAAAGAAGGAAAAAAGGTTGTCTTGTGAAGCTAGGAAAGTCACAACCTTATTCTTATCTGTTTTTCTCATCAAGGAACAGTAAGAACTGAGGAATGGAACTGAGACAGAAGAGGGATCGAAGGGACCAGAGGAAAAGAGGACAGAGGGAAAGAGGATGATAGGATGGGATAAACCTAAAGGGAAGGGGGGAGGGCGCTGTGGGAAGGGGGGAAAGGGAGATGTTGAGGGGAATATGGGGGAGGGGGCTGCATTTGGGTGACCCTAGAATCTATATAAACACAATTAATTAAATAAAAAATAATAAGTAAAAAAATAATGATAGTTATCCTTGCCTTGCCTACTTCATAGAATTTTCCTGAGGTTTAATGTGGACAAGTCCTGCCGGGGATGAGGATGACAGAGATGCAAAGATCCGACTCTGGGTACCAGGTTCAGTGACGCAGATCCACTTTATTCAGGAAGTAAACTAGCTTATATAGATGGGTTCAGCCTATAGGGTGTTACAGCGTGTTCCTCAAAGCCAATGGCTGAAAAGATCAGGGAGCTGCGTGATTGGCGCTCAGTCACTTTCTTATTGCGGGCAAGCTCCCTTCCTGAGTATGCCCAGGAGGCTTCTGGGAGCTGGAGTATTCTCACAGTATTGCATCAGCCACAGCTGCTAGGAATGCGCTCTGAGCTCCACTCACAGTTTAAATGCTATAAAATACACAAGGACCTTGAACATATATAGTTAGAATGTAATGTAAATATATGGGCTGCTATTGTTGTTGTCAGTACTGTTGTTATATTATTACTCAGTGATAAAGATGTCAATGAAATGGGAAAGGGGAGTATCTTTACTAGAAAATAATTCTATGTAGTTTTACGCCTGTGACAGAATGGAATATTTCAACTTATAATAATATCTAATTCTTCTGAGCTTCTTATGTAACATTGTATTAATTAAAAGATTTTTGGAGCATAAAGTAAACTCAAGAGGGGAAGTTGTAATGTGAACAGGCTTAGAGTAAAACTAAGCCAAGACTTCAGCATCAGGAGTCAGTGGAGGACACCTCCAAGGGTCTCTCTCTTGCACATGCTTTAATATAGACTCAGGGATCATCTTCCCTAGGAAGTCTTCCATAATCATCATCTAGACAGTTTAATCCATTTAATCATCATTTAATCCATTTCTTTTTTTTGTTGTTGTTGTTTTTTTGTTTTTTTGTTTGGCAAGAGAGAGAAGCAGACAGACAGGAAGGGAGAGAGATGAGAAGCATCAACTCATAGTTGTAGCACCTTAGTTGTTCATTAATTACTTTCTCATATATGCCTTGATGGAGGTAACTGGGCTCCAGCCAAGCCAGTAAATGCTTGCTCAAGCCAGCTACCTTGGGCTCAAGCCAGTGACCATAGGTTTCAAGCCAGAGACCTTGTACTCAAGCTGGTGAGCCCACAATCAAGCTGAATGAGCTGGTGAACTCTGATAAATACATGAATTTACCAGGAATTCCAACTGCCCTTTCAATGTTCCGCTTATCTGTCAGACCTCACCCTTACTCACTGGACTATCGCCCCTGAGGCAGAAGAGTTCCAGAAAGCTGGTCAACCTGTCCCAAGAAGGAGCATTCCAGAAAGCTGAAATTGTAAAACCGTAAAAGGGAACATACCAGAACTTTTGACTCAGTACCCCCTCAGGCTCTCCCAAATGCTATAAAATTCGCCCCTAGTCTGTAACTGGTGCCCTTCTCCCCGGAGAAGTGCCTGGCAGGGTTTCTTTCTTCCTTTCAATAAAAGCCTATTACTCTGGTCTTTTCAGACTCCCATGGATTCCAACATTTGGTGCCGAAACCCGGGACAGGGTACTAACTGCCTGGATGATCCCTCTTTGCCGTCCAAACTTACAACCAAGGAAGCAATGGGCAGCGGCAGCTCGTCCCGGGCTTACTCCCTGATTCTGTTTGGACATGTAATTGTAGGTTGATTGGCCGGCAGTCTAACCCTGTCCCGAACCCCTGCTGGACCAGAAAGTAAGGAGTTTTCTCCCTTCCGTTACCCTGGTTAGCTTCTCTTTTCCACAAAAATTTTCTCTGGTCAGACAGTTTTCTCTGACATGCCTCAGCTTTTGAGGGGTTTGACTTTCAGTCTCAGTAGACTGCATGACAAACTAGGCACCTAGCCAAACCTCTCCACTCTCTCAGACTTCTTGTCCTCAGAGCTCCCTGACAGGTGGTGATGACCTCTATCAGGGACGACTCCCCCACACGAAGATTTTACTCCTCTTGGGACAGTGACAAAAGGTGGGGATGCCCCCTCTTGCTCACCTGTCTCCACGGTTCTTTAGAGTCTAAGCCTTCTTACCAGACCTCTCTAGGATGTCTCATAAAAAACCTCATTAAGTTGGGCTTCTCTGGAGTGACATCACGGAAATGGCGCCGTGAGCAGCGCGTCCGACAGATCTCCCCAAAATCACAACAAATTTATCAACTAGAAACAGAAAAATTTATCCTCGGAGCATTCCGGAGTTCCACACAAACTGAAAGCGAAAGGACTGTTATCACTTGAATCTGAGAGACGAGGGTGTGGAGAAAGCTAACTACCGCAGGGACGTTCATTCAAGCCGCGGAGGGAGTTCGCCTGTGGTGAGTTGGCCCACACTCGGGAGCGGCGAGCAGCCGCCGGCGCGCGCCCGGTCCGGTTGCAGAGCGAGCACCGCTAACATTCCCAGCGGCCCGTGCACTGCGAGTGAGAGTCCCCAGCCACCGGTGCCTGGAGCACCCCTTTCGCACGCGTGCCCTACTGGCCCGCACACCCAGGGTGCCCCAATATCCTGCGCCCGGTGCGCCCTACTGGCCCGCACACCCAGGGTGCCCCATTATCCTGCGCCCCGGTGCGCCCCAGCCGCCAGCGGCGGAGCGAGCGGGAGAGGTGCCAGGGCGGTCTTCCCTACTTGGGAGATTCTCTCCGTGGGCGGGGCACCTCACCCAGCCATTCAAGCTAACAATCAAGCGTTGGGGGAGGGGTGCGCAGGCAGCCTGAAATACCTTCGGGAGCACAGCTGCGGACCCAATCACTGAAATTAGCTTAACCCATGAAATCTGCACACCCACGGGCTCTAATTGATAAGATCTCTCTCAGTTCAGTGATACAAGACAAGAGGCGTGATATTTCTTAGTACCTCTCGCTAAAGGGGCGGGGGCAACTTCTGATTGATAGAGCCTCCATATTCAGGGATAAATGCTAAGAAGAGGGACTTGGCAGATAATAAGATCTTTACTACACTAGTCGCAAGCAGAGACTAGTGCCTCTTCTTCCCAGCCAAAACAGGCTACAAAGTGTGGAAAGCCTGGGTTGAGTGGTCCAACTGAATGCTAGGCGCTGAACAGTCACCTTGACAACAATTGACTCCCATCCCCGCCTGATTACACTGGAGGCTCTGACTGCCAGAGCCTTTCCCAAAGCCTTGCGCTGAGTGGGGATAGAGTGGGGATTTCCTAGCTCTTTGAGCCTCTTACTCCCCAGGCAGAAGCAGTAGCAGCTTTATAGCTGGATCACCAGGCTGCTAATTCAGGAAGAGGGGACTAGGAGAGAGACTCCAGGAAAGCAAACTCTCCCATCGTTGGACCCTGCAAACGCCAACAAGCCTTGACTACCAGCAAGACTAAAGCCAATTATATGACATTGCCATAGAATCCCATCAACTGCAAATCCCTACCTAAGTGTGACACAGGGGCAGAGCCTGGGGTACAGAGTCACCAACCAGGAAGAGGGAGAGAAAAGAAAAAGGAAGAAGTTAACCTCTCAAAATCAAGAAAAATCCACAGACTTTACAACTTGTTCCACTAATTTTTTTTTTTGCTGTTGTTTGTTTCTTCTATCTTATTGCCTTTATTATTATTATTTCTATTTCCTCCACCTCGGTCCTTCTATTCTCTGCCCATCTTATGCTTCCCTTTTCTTGAAATACACTACCCATGAGTGTTACATTTTATTTCTTATCTTCATCCTCACCCTCCTTTAAGGTTATACTCCAAAACACTTAACTCTCACTCTCTCCTCTTTTGTTTTTTTTTTTGTTTTGCTTTATTTTGTTTTTTGCTCTTCCTTTTTTTTTTCTTCCTTCGTTTTTCTCTTTTTCTTATTTTTTTCCTTTCTATTCGTTTTTTCTTTTCTCGTTTTACTTTTCCTCCCATTTAATCCTCAATCATGAACAAATTAGTTAATTTGGGACTCAAGGGTTTTTTTTGGATTTATTTTTCTTTTTCGCTTTTGTTTTTGTTTTTTTTTGTTTGTTTCTTTATTTTTGTGGCATTTTGGGTACTTTTTACGTTGCTTTTTAACTCACTAGCATTCCTTCCAACCCAAGGTCTCCATTGTATTTAGTCTACGCTCCACTTAATACAACAGATTTTTACTTATTATTTTTATTTTTTTCTTTATTATTCTTTTTTTTCCTCCTTTTTTCTGGTTCCCTCTTATCCCTCTCATTATATCTCTTAGTTGACCATCACTTACAAGCAAATCATCTTATGCTTGTCTAAGATTTTTTTCCTTTTTTTTTTTTTTTTTTTTTTTTTTTGCATTTAGTAGGTCCCTACTCCCCTTTTTTGCCCCTTGAACTCTGTACCCCAAATCAGGCCCTCCATTATAGGCAGTTTTTGTTCCATTTAGCATAATATAATTCACAGGTCATCACGATATTTCCCTGAGGAGGGGAGAGGAGGGAAAGAGAAGAAAGAAAAAAGGGGGAAATAATAAATTATTATTGTGTTTTTTTTTGTGGGGTGTTTTACCTTTTTTTTTTTCTTTTTATTCTTTATTAATTATAATTAGTGCTATCAACAAGACCACCCTCAGATGCCAATAAGAAAGAGGAAATAGAATATTATGGATACAAAAGAAAGAGAGGTAACACAAATAGATGTGGAAAAATCTATGGAGAAAAGACTTAACATATTGGAAGACTTGGAGCTAAATGACAGAGAATTTAAAATAGAACTCTTAAAAATACTCAGAGATATACAAGAAAACACAGAAAGGCAATTTAAGGAGATCAGAAAACAACTCAATGAACACAAAGAATATATTACCAAGGAAATTGAAACTATAAAAACAAATCAAACAGAAATGAAAAACTCAATTCACGAGCTGAAAAACGAGGTAACAAGCTTAGCTAACAGAACAGCCCAGATAGAAGATAGGATTAGTGAAATAGAAGACAAACAACTTGAGGCACAACAGAGAGAAGAAGAAAGAGACTCAAAAATAATAAAAAATGAGAAAGCCCTACAGGAATTGTCTGACTCCATCAGAAAGAATAACATAAGAATAATAGGTATATCAGAGGGAGAAGAGAAAAAAATGGAATGGAGAATATACTCAAACAAATAATAAACGAGAACTTCCCAAGCCTGTGGAAAGAACTAAAGCCTCAAATTCAAGAAGCAAACAGAACACCAAGTTTTCTTAACCCCAACAAAACCACTCCAAGGCACATCATAATAAAGATGACACAAACCAATGACAAAGAAAAAATTCTCAAGGCAGCCAGGGAAAAGAAGAGTACAACATATAAAGGAAGGCCTATTAGATTATCATCAGATTTCTCAGCAGAAACTCTACAAGCTAGAAGAGAGTGGACCCCAATATTTAAAGCCCTGAAAGAGAGGAACTTATAGCCAAGAATACTATACCCATCAAAGCTATCCTTCAAGTACGAAGGAGATATAAAAACATTCACAAATATAGAAAAGAAGAGAGAATTTATCAGTAGAAAGCCCCCACTCCAGGAAATACTAAAGGGGGTTTTCCAACCAGATTCAAAGAACAAAAGAAAACAACACCACAAAGAACAGCTCCACCAAGAACACAATAAAACCAAACTTAAACTGTGACAACAAAGGAAAAAAGGGGGGGAGAGGATGGAGATTAACAGTAGCAAAGGACGATGAAGTGCAGAAATACTCATAAAATAGGGTACTACAATGAATATGGTAGGTACCCTTTTCATTACTTAATGGTAACCACCCTTGAAAAAACCACCACAAAAACACTTGACTTTAAAAAGGTAGCAACAGAGGAAAGAAGTATGGAACACAAACAAACAAAAACAAATGATAGAAAAACAAAAGAGAAGAATCAAACAAGATACAAAATTAACAGAAAGCAATTTATAAAATGGCAGTAGGGAACCCACAAGTGTCAATAATTACACTAAATGTAAATGGATTAAACTTACCAATTAAAAGACACAGAGTAGCAGAATGGATTAAAAAAGAAAATCCAACTATATGCTGCCTACAAGAAACACATCTAAGCAACAAGGATAAAAACAAATTCAAAGTGAAAGGCTGGAAAACAATACTCCAAGCAAACAACACCCAGAAAAAAGCAGGTGTAGCAATACTCATATCTAATAATGCTGACTACAAGACAGAAAAAGTACTCAGAGACAAAAATGGTCATTTCATAATGATTAAGGGGAAGTTGAATCAAGAAGACATAACAATCCTTAATATATATGTACCAAACCAAGGAGCACCAAAATATATAAGACAGCTACTTATTGACCTTAAAACAAAAACTAACAAAAATACAATCATACTTGGAGACCTCAATACACCGCTGACGGCTCTAGATTGGTCATCCAAACAGAGAATCAATAAAGATATAGTGGCCTTAAACGAAATACTAGAACACCTGGATATGATAGACATTTATAGGACACTTCATCCCAAAGCGACAGAGTATACATTTTTCTCTAGTGTACATGGAACATTTTCAAGAATTGACCATATGTTGGGCCACAAAGACAATATCAGCAAATTTAGAAAAATTGAAATTGTACCAAGCATATTTTCTGATCATAAAGCCTTGAAACTAGAATTCAACTGCAAAAAAGAGGGGGAAAAACCCACAAAAATGTGGAAACTAAACAACATACTTCTAAAAAATGAATGGGTCAAAGAAGAAATAAGCGCAGAGATCAAAAGATATATACAGACAAATGAAAATGAAAATACGACATATCAGAATCTCTGGGATGCAGCAAAAGCAGTAAAAAGAGGAAAGTTCATATCACTTCAGGCCTATATGAACAAACAAGAGAGAGCCGAAGTAAACCACTTAACTTCACACCTTAAGGAACTAGAAAAAGAAGAACAAAGACAACCCAAAACCAGCCGAAGAAAGGAGATAATAAAAATCAGAGCAGAAATAAATGAAATAGAGAACAGAAAAACTATAGAAAAAATCAATAAAACAAGGATCTGGTTCTTTGAAAAGATCAACAAAATTGACAAACCCTTGGCAAGACTCACCAAGGAAAAAAGGCACAGGACTCAAATAAATATAATCCAAAATGAAAGAGGAGAGATCACCACAGACATCATAGATATACAAAGAATTATTGTAGAATACTATGAAAAATTATATGCCACCAAATACAACAATCTAGAAGAAATGGATAAATTCCTAGAACAATACAACCTTCCTAGACTGAGTCACGAAGAAGCGGAAAGCCTAAACAGACCAATCATCAGGGAGGAAATAGAAAAAACTATTAAAAACCTCCCCAAAAATAAAAGTTCAGGCCCAGACGGTTATACTAGTGAATTCTATCAAACATTCAAAGAAGACTTGGTTCCTATTCTACTCAAAGTCTTCCAAAAAATTGAAGAAGAAGCAATACTTCCAAACACATTTTATGAGGCCAACATAACCCTCATACCAAAACCTGGCAAGGATGGCACAAAGAAAGAAAACTACAGACCAATATTTCTAATGAATACAGATGCTAAAATACTAAACAAAATACTGGCAAACCGAATACAACAACATATTAAAAAAATAATACATCATGATCAAGTGGGATTCATCCCAGAATCTCAAGGATGGTTCAACATACGCAAAACGGTTAACGTAATACACCATATCAACAAAACAAAGAACAAAAACCACATGATCTTATCAATAGATGCAGAAAAGGCTTTTGATAAAATACAACACAATTTTATGTTTAAGACTCTCAACAAAATGGGTATAGAAGGAAAATATCTCAACATGATAAAGGCCATATATGATAAACCATCAGCCAACATCATATTAAACGGCATAAAACTGAGGACTTTCTATCTTAAATCAGGAACAAGACAGGGTTGTCCACTCTCTCCACTCTTATTTAACGTGGTGCTAGAAGTTCTGGCCAGAGCAATCAGACAAGACAAAGAAATAAAAGGCATCCACATCGGAAAAGAAGAAGTAAAGGTATCACTTTTTGCTGATGATATGATCCTATACATCGAAAACCCGAAGGACTCCACAAAGAGATTATTAGAAACAATAAACCAATACAGTAAGGTCGCAGGATACAAAATTAACATACAAAAGTCCATAGCCTTTCTATATGCCAACAATGAAATATTAGAAAACGAACTGAAAAAAATAATCCCCTTCACGATTGCAACAAAAAAAATAAAATACCTAGGAATAAACATAACAAAGAATGTAAAGGACCTATATAACGAAAACTACAAGGCATTATTAAGAGAAATAGAAAAAGACACAATGAGATGGAAAAATATTCCTTGTTCTTGGATAGGAAGAATAAATATAATTAAAATGGCCATATTACCCAAAGCAATATATAAATTTAATGCAATTCCCATCAAAATTCCTATGAGATTTTTTAAAGAAATGGAACAAAAAATCATCAGATTTATATGGAACTATAAAAAACCCCGAATAGCCAAAACAATCCTAAGGAAAAAGAATGAAGCTGGGGGCATTACAATACCTGACTTTAAACTATATTATCGGGCCACGATAATCAAAACAGCATGGTATTGGCAGAAAAATAAACACTCAGACCAATGGAACAGAATAGAAAGCCCAGAAATAAAACCACAGATATATGGTCAAATGATCTTTGATAAAGGGGCCAACAACACACAATGGAGAAAAGAAAGCCTCTTCAACAAATGGTGTTGGGAAAACTGGAAAGCCACATGCAAAAGAATGAAACTCGACTATAGCCTGTCCCCGTGTACTAAAATTAATTCAAAATGGATCAAAGACCTAAATATAAGACCTGAAACAATAAAGTACATAGAAGAAGACATAGGTACTAAAATCATGGACCTGAGTTTTAAAGAACATTTTATGAACTTGACTCCAATGGCAAGAGAAGTGAAGGCAAAGATAAATGAATGGGACTACATCAGAATGAAAAGTTTTTGCTCAGCAAGAGAAACTGATATCAAAATAAACAGACAGCCAACTAAATGGGAAATTATATTTTCAAACAACAGCTCAGATAAGGACCTAATATCCAAAATTTACAAAGAACTCATAAAACTCAACCACAAACAAACAAACAATCCAATAAAAAAATGGGAAGAGGACATGAACAGACACTTCTCCCAGGAAGAAATACAAATGGCCAACAGATATATGAAAAGATGCTCAGCTTCATTAGTTATTAGAGAAATGCAAATCAAAACTACAATGAGATACCACCTCACCCCTGTTAGATTAGCTATTATCAACAAGACGGGTAATAGCAAATGTTGGAGAGGCTGTGGAGAAAAAGGAACCCTCATACACTGTTGGTGGGAATGTAAAGTAGTACAACCATTATGGAAGAAAGTATGGTGGTTCCTCAAAAAACTGAAATGGAACTACCTTATGACCCAGCAATCCCTCTACTGGGTATATACCCCAAAACCTCAGAAACATTGATACGTGAAGACACATGTAGCCCCATGTTCATTGCAGCACTGTTCACAGTGGCCAAGACATGGAAACAAGCAAAAAGCCCTTCAATAGAAGACTGGATAAAGAAGATGTGGCACATATACACTATGGAATACTACTCAGCCATAAGAAATGATGACATCAGATCATTTACAACAAAATGGTGGGATCTTGATAACATTATACAGAATGAAATAAGTAAATCAGAAAAAAACAAGAACTACATGATTCCATACATTGGTGCAATATAAAAACGAGACTAAGAGACATGGACAAGAGTGTGGTGGTTACCAGGGGTGGAGGGAGGGAGGACATGGGAGGGAGGGAGGGAGAGAGTTAGGGGGGGGGAGGGGCACAGAGAACTAGATAGAGGGGGGCGGAGGACAATCTGACTTTGGGCGAGGGGTATGCAACATAATTTAATGACAAAATAACCTAGACATGTTTTCTTTGAATATATGTACCCTGATTTATTAATGTCATCTCATTATCATTAATAAAAATTTATTTAAAAAAAAAAGAAACTAAAGGCAGACTGAATTAATAAAATATAATGGAATATAAAAAAAAAAAATTTAGTAAATTCAGCAGTTCCCAGTTAAAAAAAAAAAAAAAAAAAAAGTTCGCTTCTCTGACCTTAAGCCAAAAAACCTCATTTTCTTCTGTAACACGGTTTGGCCCCAATACAAATTAGACAATGCTTCCCATTGGCCTGAAAACAGGACATTTGATTACAATATCCTAAGGGACCTAGATAATTTTTGCCACTGGACTGGGAAAGTCTCAGAGAATCCTTACATGTAGGCTTTCTTCTCCCTTCTCTCCTGTCCTTAATTTCTGTACCACCTGTTCTACATGCAGGCTGTTTTTGGCCAAAGAAACCTCACCTAAAACCTCCACTCCTAATGTTTCCTTCTCTGCAGACTCCCAAGTCTCTCCCCCTCCTGCCTGAACCCTAGGGGCACCCCTCTCTCAGTCCCTCTGCAAATCTCTTTCACTTGAGTCTCTTCCCTCCAAAAAAACCCCTCCCCTCTCTTCACTGAATCCTCTTTCTCATTCATCTGCAAATACCATTCTCTCTTTCTCCTCTGCTCCTGGCCAGGGGCCCCTCCCTTCTCCACTATATTCTAAAACCCCTCCTCTCCCCTCACAGGCTGAAGTAATTTGTTTGTATCTTTGTCATAAAAATATTTCTAGTATAATTTTAATTGAAACAAGTAAAGCACGCTCATTTAAATTCCTCAATACATAATCTGTATGTAAAGTCTTTGTTTAATGTGCAACTGTGTCTGTTTCTAAGGCCTTAAACCAATAATTACCCACCTCTTATATCAAGGCTTACTCATCCCCATGGACTCTCCCTGCAATACCCCTATCCTTCCTGTTTGAAAACCTTCAGGGGCTTATCACCTCATACAAGATTTACACCTAATCAATGAGGTGGTAATTCCCCTCCATCCAGTAATCCCTAATCTCTACAGATTACTGTCACACATTCCCTTAAACACCACTCACTTCACAGTCCTAGACCTCAAGGATGCCTTCTTTACTATTCCTCTACACCCTGACTGTTACTTTCTGTTTACCTTTATTTAAACTGACCTGGACACTAATGCAGCCTAGCAACTTACATGGACTGTCTTACCCCAGGGGTTCAGAAACAGCCCACACCTGTTTGAGAAGGCAGTAGCTCAGGATTTATAAGCATGCAATCTCAAAACTAGTACTCTCTTACAATACATACATAACCTACTCCTCTGCAACCCCTGCCTGCCTGCCTCAAGGAGACACACTGCCACCCTTCTTATCTTCCTCACCAGAAGAGATATTGTTTCTTCTCTGCTAAGGCTCAACTTCACTCTTAGTCCATAGTCTATCTGGGCATCACCTTAATCCCCACCACCTGAGGTCTCCCTAAATCAAACTCAGACCCTCCACAGTCTCCAACCACCTACCACTGCAGATCAAATCTTTTCTTTCCTCGGTCTAATAGGCTTCTTTAAATACTGGATTCCCAATTTTGCTCTCTTAGTCAAGCTCCTCAGTGAGATCTTCTGAGCATGGCTTTTAAGGTCTATAATGGCCAAGGAAGTAACAGAAAAGGCAAATAAGGCCCAAAAGAAGTTAAGAAACACCAGCTTTTGGCATATGCTCTTAAAGGCTCCAGCGCCCTAAAGGGCTTCATAGGATTCCATCAGGGCCCTGCTCCAGAATGGAAAGAAAGGTCACTGAACTAAAGCCTGCCAGGCTTCCCGGCCCCACCAGTTTACACGTCTTTGCTGTGGAAAGAGGAAAAGGAGAAGGTAAGCTGCCCCCTTGCTCCATGGAAGGAGGGTTCAGTCTCTTCTAGCCCTGCTCCAGCTACCTGTGACCTGACCTTACCCAGCATGCTGGAATTGCCACTGAAGGCCCAAGGACATCGTTCACGAGCCTAAGGTATTTCTTCCAAGTAGCAGATAAACTGATCTCATTTCTTGTAAACACAAGGGCCATCTACTATGCCTTGCTTAAATATTTAAGTATTATTAACCCCTCGAAGTTCTCTACTGTGGTTATTGACAGTCTCATTTTGTTATTTTATTTAATGTATAGTATCTCCTTTATTCTTCTTGTCTCAATGCCTCATGCCTATTATAGGCTAGGACCTGTTGCTAATTCCAACTAGAAGCAGTGGTCACTAGGATTTCAACTTTATCTGCAAAGTGTAGAAATGTAACCAACCTTTCCCTAAGTACTTGCAGGATTTACAGGTTACTCAGCAAACTGTTCAAAGACTATCCAAGAGGCACTTCCACCATTACATCACCCAAGGACTGACTTTCAAGTGGACAGGTCCACACACTGTAATCCTGACAACTCCCACTGCTGCTAAAATAGAAAAATGGCATGCCTTACTCCAACCACAAACCTGAAGCTGGTTGGTCTACGTATGGCGAATATATGAAAAACTAAGGACTCTTTTAATCAGACTTTGGGAAAAAGGAAACTAGGGTAAAAAGAAAGTCAACTTAACTGTCACTAAAGGTTAAATATTTTTAAATCAAAAGTTCTGACTAGAAAAGAATTGTATGGTTTTGATAATAGAAGGTATAAGGTATGGAAATACTTTTGAAGGAAAAAGGGAAAGCAAGTTGTTATGAAGTCCAGTCATTTCTGGATAAGAAAGTGCATAAAAGCTGAGGGTTTATGTAAATTGTAGAAGGTTTGTGCAGGTTCTAGGGGGTTTGTGCTGAGAAAAAAGAATTTAAACAGTCAGAAAACTGATTTTCAAATAATATTTAATTAGTCACCCTAGGTAATAATCCTCTACTCTCCCCACTTATTAGGGCAGCTCTTTCCTCCACCCTGACCATCTGGAGCTCAGAAACAGAGAAACAAAACTGACCTTTTGTCCATCTATTCTCTATTCACCTCGCAACCTACCTCACCCAATCAAAGGCTTTCTACTTGTGTGGGACCAACACCTATATGTGTCTCCCTACTAATTGGATAGAAACCTGTACTCTAATCTATATCATCCCAAATATCAACCTAATCCCACCCCATGAGCCTCTTCCAGTTCCTAATACACTACCCGTCAATCTAAGGACCAAATGAGCTATACAGGTAATCCCTCTTCTTGCTGCTTTAGGAATCTCTATAAAAATAGGTCTAGGGGCAGAGGGACTGGCCACTTCCCTGTCTTATTCCTACTCTCTCTCTCTCTCTCTCTCTCTCTCTCTCTCTGAAGCCCAGCAAATTCATAAACATGGAATCAGTGGTTTTGCACAAACTGGGTGTCTTGACTATTGCCTTTCATTGGTCCACTCACTCTCCTATTTATTTTTCTAAATTTTGAACCCTGCCTCTTATGTTTGTTCACTAGTTTCTTATAGAACCGCACGCAGACCTTTGCCAATCAGAAAAGTGGAAAAATCTGCCTAACCTTACATACCAACTCTGAAACTTGCACTCACAAAACAGAAAAATCTGGAACCCTATAAATACACCCCTACTCCAAACAAAGGTGCAAAAACCCCTTGTTCTTCATGATAGCACCAATTATAGGACCAACCCTAATTCTGTGCCTAATTTTAATGATTGCCCCTTCTTTATCAAATTCCTACAGGCCTGAATGAAAGAAATCTCCAGGATTACCTATAATCAATTGCTTTTACAACCCCTACTCCAACTACCCCAAGGGTGGGGGTTCACGACGGAAGGGATAACAGCAGGAAGTAGCTCCAGAAGATGCCGGTCCAAGACAAACCTCCTTCCTGAACCCCATACCCTCTCCTTCCTCCCACCTCTTTTCCTTTTTATCATACCACAGCGTTGAGAAATGATAGATACATGAATTTACAAGGAATTCCAACTGCCCTTTCAATGTTCTGCTTATCTGTCAGACCTCACCCTTACCCTTACTCACTGAACTATCACCCTGAGGCAGAAGAGTTCCAGAAAGCTGGTCAACCTGCCCCAAGAAGGAGCATTTCAGAAAGCTGAAGTTGTAAAACCGTAAAAGGGAACATACCAGAACTTCTGACTCAGTACCTCCTCAGGATCTCCCAAACGCTATAAAATTCGCCCCTAGTCTGTAACCGGTGCCCTTCTCCCCGGAAAAGTGCCCAGGAAGGTTCCTTTCTTCCTTTCAATAAAAGCCTGTTGCTCTGGTCTTTTCAGACTCCCATGGATTCCAACAACCTCGAGGTTTTAAACTTGGGTCCTCAGCATCCCAGGTCAACATGCTATCCACTGCACTACCTCCTGGTCAGGCTATGTGAGCCATTCTTCTGTGCTCCTATATTCATTCAATATTTATTAAGCATCTGTAAAGCCAGGAGCCACGGCCAGGGCTACCATCGCAGCAGCCGCCTCCTGGCCCATGCGGGTTCGCATTGGATTCGGATGGTCAGTAAAGAAACAATGGAGCCACAAACTGGTGGGCCATAGTCTTTAATCCTAGCTTGCACCCGGCGGGCAAGTAAAAACACACACTGGGCTCCAAAACCCACTCACATTCAGTGCTCACAAAGCCACTGACTTATCTGAGTTTCCTAGAATCAAAGGTTTCTAGCTCACCAGCCTTATTCTCCTTAGTTCCCCATCTCCTTCCTTATCCCAGATACAAACACTACACAAACTGGCATCTCACTCAGCACTCTGCCATCTTGGCTGCTTCTCCTGGCCACATGGCCTCTTTCTGCTCTCTGCTCTGCTCCCTCTGCTCTCTCATGCTAATCATCCCAGGAACCAAGAGCGCAAGCTCCCATTCTGCCCCCACTTTATAGTCTAGCTTCACAACCTTTAATCCAATATACAAAATAGGAAAGTCTCTAATACAAAGTCACTTCTCTGAGGCATGATTGGATTGTACCACCCCACATCAAAAAGGGTGGGAAAGGCTTAATCCCAAAACCAAGCCCCAGGCTACAACGATCCTGCCTGCCCCCAACACACATTAATATCACCTGGGCAACGTTATCTTTTACAAAGTGAGCATAATACATTTTATCTGCCCAACAGCATCCATTGTACACTAGACACTGTAAGGGATATAATAGTGAAAAAATTAAAATCCTCACCCTTATGGAGCTTACATTCTAATGAGGGGAAAGGATAGAGACAATAAAAATAAGCAGGTAAATATAAAGTATGTCATTGTGGTAAGTACTATTAAACAAAATAAGGCAGGATAACTGGGATAGAGAGTGTAAGGAAATGGCTACTTTTATATATTATATGTAGGGAATCACTCATCTAACCTTGAACCCTCTATGACTTGGATTGGGAAACTTTAGTTAAAAGCTCTGAGTGAATGTCTCTTGGATGCAAACACCAAGAAGCTGTGTGAGTATGTGACCTCTGTGTAGACACAAAGGAATGCATGTGAACGGGCTTTAGAAAATTAGCCTAGAGGTTCTAGATTGCCCCTTCCTTTGTGCTTGTTAATTAGCAAAAGAAAAAAATGTACTGACCCAAATTAGCCCTTTCTCCATGTCAGCAAAATGGCCATTAGTCATTCTTTCCCCTTATCACCTGGCCTTCCTCCCTTGTAATCCTGTTACCTCTGTTCTGCTTCTGATCAATAAAAGCTAAGGGAGGAGGAAATTCAGGAGATCTTCTTTGCCTCCCTTGACATGCCTCTCCCTCTTCCTCTTGACTTAAGTTTGTGTCTTGAGTAGGTTTCTTCCACACAACACTGGTAGTTCTCAGCAGACTTGAGTACTATAATTACACTCTGATGTAATCATCTTTCTAAAATTAGCTTTACTTTTGTCAATAAATATTCCCCTAAAACATTATTTTAATGTTTGCATATATATTCCCTCATATGGGTATATGCACAAGACCAATGTCACTATTTCCTTCTTGTTGGCTGTAAAGCCAGTGGCCAAGGCCAGGGCCACTATCACAGCAGCCTTCTGGCTCATGCAGGTTCGCATTGGATTCGGACAGTCGGTAAAGAAACAATGGAGCCACAAACTGGTGGGCCATAGTCTTTAATCCTAGCTTGCACCCGGCGGGCAAGTAAAAATACACACTGGGCTCCAAAACCCACTCACATTCAGTGCTCACAAAGCCACTGAATTATCCGAGTTTCCTAGAATCAAAGGTTTTTAGCTCACCAGCCTTATTCTCCTCGGTTCCCCATTTCCTTCCTTATCCCAGATACAAACTCTACACAAACTGGCATCTCACTCAGCACTCTGCCATCTTGGCTGCTTCTCCTGGCCTCCTCCACATGGCCTTTTTCTGCTGCTGGATCTACTCTCTCATGCTAATCATCCCAGGAACCAAGAGCCCCAGCTCCCGTTCTGCCCCCATTTTATAGTATAGCTTCACAACCTTTAATCCAATATACAAAATAGGGAAGTCTCTAATACAAAGTCACTTCTCTGAGGCATGATTGGATTGTACCACCCCACATCAAAAAGGGTGGGGAAGGCTTAATCCCAAAACCAAGCCCCAGGCTGCAACAATCCCCAACAGACATTAATATCACCTGGGCAATGACCTCACGTGGGCAGTGTCATCTTTAACAAAGTGAGCATAATACATTTTATCTGCCCAACAATCCACCCCTATGCTCACTTTACTACCCACAATCTATACCACCAGCATCCCTGTGCAAGGAAATTAGGCACATTACACAAATTACAATAGCACAAATCATACAGTTTCAACAATTACAAAGGTACACTTCACCAGTCTCTGAGCACTTTGCCCAAAGCGCAAAATGTCCTCAGCCTATGGGAAAAGCTTCCCGGGGCAGGGGAGTGCTTCCAGCAAAGCCACCCCCCACCCCCATCAGGGTATTTCACATTGTCCAAAATCTATAATCCGTAAATCCATCCAACAAAGGAGCCAATGCCCACTCAGGTCGTAGTCCAGGAAATCAGTCCATGTACATGGGGCGTCAGCCACCCTCCTCATCCCTGCCATCCTCGCAGGTCTTACACTGTCCCAAAGAGGGGCACGTAGCAATGGCAGTCAGCATTTCCATCTCTGCTCCGGAAAGCATGTCCAGCCCTATGTCCCCAAATCGCAGACCTACCGGGGCCGCAGTAGGTGCTCCTTCCAGCTGGGCTCTCATCTTATGGAGACTGCGGATTGCAACTCCAGCCGGATTCTCCTCATCCTCCAAAGAGGAACTGGAAACATCAGCTCCTGCTGCCGGGCTCGAACCCTGGGCCGCTGCCGCCTTCTGCTCTGCAGATCTTGCAGCTCCAGACCTGGCCTCAGCCTCAGCCCTGGCCTCAGCCCCGGCCTCCTGCCGCTGCTGGCTCTCCACAGCATCCAGGGCAATCTGCAACTCACGAACTTGTGAATCCTCCTCCAGCAGCTGCTCCTTTTCCAGGCGAATCTCGCAAACCTGGTCGGCTTCCTCCTCCAGCGCTTCCTCCAGCTCCAGGTTCAGCATCTGTTTCTCCCGTTGTTTGCTCAAGCTCCTTCCACTGCTCGGTTTGCAGGTCCTGGGCAACCTCTTCCACAGAGCTCTTGGTTTCCTCACGCATGGCTGTAAAAATCAGCCAGCCTACGATCCCCAAAAGGACAGCCATGGGGAACCCTAACAGCAGCCAGTCCTCTACTCCACCGTTCAAATGTCGCAGCTCCATACCGATCTCCAAATCCTGCCGACTACGCCAAATGTAAAGCCAGCAGCCAAGGCCAGGGCCACTATCACAGCAGCCTTCTGGCTCATGCAGGTTCGCATTGGATTCGGACAGTCGGTAAAGAAACAATGGAGCCACAAACTGGTGGGCCATAGTCTTTAATCCTAGCTTGCACCCGGCGGGCAAGTAAAAATACACACTGGGCTCCAAAACCCACTCACATTCAGTGCTCACAAAGCCACTGAATTATCTGAGTTTCCTAGAATCAAAGGTTTTTAGCTCACCAGCCTTATTCTCCTCGGTTCCCCATTTCCTTCCTTATCCCAGATACAAACTCTACACAAACTGGCATCTCACTCAGTACTCCGCCATCTTGGCTGCTTCTCCTGGCCTCCTCCACATGGCCTTTTTCTGCTGCTGGCTCTACTCTCTCATGCTAATCATCCCAGGAACCAAGAGCCCCAGCTCCCGTTCTGCCCCCATTTTATAGTATATCTTCACAACCTTTAATCCAATATACAAAATAGGGAAGTCTCTAATACAAAGTCACTTCTCTGAGGCATGATTGGATTGTACCACCCCACATCAAAAAGGGTGGGGAAGGCTTAATCCCAAAACCAAGCCCCAGGCTGCAACAATCCCCAACAGACATTAATATCACCTGGGCGATGGCCTCACGTGGGCAGTGTCATCTTTAACAAAGTGAGCATAATACATTTTATCTGCCCAACATTGGCATTTAGCTTTTTTTCTTTATAGTAAACAACATTGAGAACAACATATATACTTACAGTTGTCTTTTGGAACACATCCTATATTATTACCATAGGCTAAGTTCCCAGAAATGGAAAGGTTGTCACTCAGCTGCTGCTATGCCAAGCAAGTCAGAGTCATCACCAGTCAGCCCTTTGGACACTGAAACTGGAAGCAATAGCCACTTTCTGATGGAACCCATGCCTGTGCTTGGTCAATCTTCTTGGGCTCCACACACTCACCTTTTCTCTTTCTTCAATGACCCACAAAAAAGGATCAAGAAACTTAGTGGTGGAAGCCATGACAATTATGACACTTCTACCCGATGAAATTCTCCAGAGCTGAAGGAGACTTTGTCTGAATCTAAAGGTATTAGTGCCTTTTTTCCTTTTAAGGGAGAGTGCTGTTGGCCAAATAAGTTTGTAAATATGATATATATATTTGCTCACTTATAGTTTGCGTTGGGTGTGGGGGACAGGCTGTAAGCAGGCTGGGTCGTTATAGTCTAAAGCTTAGTCTTAAGACTAAGCTTTTCCAGGCTTTCGATAAAATACAACACAATTTTATGTTTAAGACTCTCAACAAAATGGGTATAGAAGGAAAATATCTCAACATGATAAAGGCCATATATGATAAACCATCAGCCAACATCATATTAAATGGCGTAAAACTGAGGACTTTCCACCTTAAATCAGGAACAAGACAGGGTTGTCCACTCTCCACTCTTATTTAACGTGGTGCTAGAAGTTCTGACCAGAGCAATCAGACAAGACAAAGAAATAAAAGGCATCCACATCGGAAAAGAAGAAGTAAAGGTATCACTTTTTGCTGATGATATGATCCTATACATCGAAAACCCAAAGGACTCCACAAAAAGATTACTCGAAACAATAAACCAATACAGTAAGGTCGCAGGATACAAAATCAACATACAAAAGTCCATAGCCTTTCTATATGCCAACAATGAAATATTAGAAAACGAACTCAAAAAAATAATCCCCTTCACAATTGCAACAAAAAAAATAAAATACCTAGGAATAAACATAACAAAGAATGTAAAGGACCTATATAACGAAAACTACAAGGCATTGCTAAGAGAAATAGAAAAAGACACAATGAGATGGAAAAATATTCCTTGTTCTTGGATAGGAAGAATAAATATAATTAAAATGGCCATATTACCCAAAGTAATATATAAATCTAATGCAATTCCCATCAAAATTCCTATGAGATTTTTTAAAGAAATGGAACAAAAAATCATAAGATTTATATGGAACTATAAAAAACCCCGAATAGCTAAAGCAATCCTAAGGAAAAAGAATGAAGCTGGGGGCATTACAATACTTGACTTTAAACTATATTATAGGGCCACAATAATCAAAACTGTATGGTATTGGCAGAAAAATAGACACTCAGACCAATGGAACAGAATAGAAAGCCCAGAAATAAAACCACATATATATGGTCAAATAATCTTTGATAAGGGGGCCAACAACACAAAATGGAGAAAAGAAAGCCTCTTCAACAAATGGTGTTGGGAAAACTGGAAAGCCACATGCAAAAGAATGAAACTCGACTATAGCCTGTCCCCGTGTACTAAAATTAATTCAAAATGGATCAAAGACCTAAATATAAGATCTGAAACAATAAAATACATAGAAGAAGACATAGGTACTAAACTCATGGACCTGGGTTTTAAAGAACATTTTATGAACTTGACTCCAATGGCAAGAGAAGTGAAGGCAAAGATAAATGAATGGGACTACATCAGAATAAAAAGTTTTTGCTCAGCAAGAGAAACTGATATCAAAATAAACAGACAGCCAACTAAATGGGAACTGATATTTTCAAACAATAGCTCAGATAAGGGCCTAATATCCAAAATTTACAAAGAACTCATAAAACTCAACAACAAACAAACAAACAATCCAATAAAAAAGTGGGAAGAGGACATGAACAGACACTTCTCCCAGGAAGAAATACAAATGGCCAACAGATATATGAAAAGATGCTCAGCTTCATTAGTTATTAGAGAAATGCAAATCAAAACTACAATGAGATACCACTTCACCCCTGTTAGATTAGCTATTATCAATAAGACGGGCAATAGCAAATGTTGGAGAGGCTGTGGAGAAAAAGGAACCCTCATACACTGTTGGTGGGAATGTAAAGTAGTACAACCATTATGGAGGAAAGTATGGTGGTTCCTCAAAAAACTGCAAATAGAACTACCTTATGACCCAGCAATCCCTCTACTGGGTATATACCCCAAAACCTCAGAATCATTGATACGTAAAGACACATGTAGCCCCATGTTCATTGCAGCACTGTTCACAGTGGCCAAGACATGGAAACAACCGAAAAGCCCTTCAATAGAAGACTGGATAGAGAAGATGTGGCACATATACACTATGGAATACTACTCAGCCATAAGAAATGATGACATCAGATCATTTACAGCAAAATGGTGGGATCTTGATAACATTATACGGAGTGAAATAAGTAAATCAGAAAAAAACAAGAACTACATGATTCCATACATTGGTGGAACATAAAAACGAGACTAAGAGACATGGACAAGAGAGTGGTGGTTACCAGGGGTGGGGGGAGGGAGGACGCAGGAGGGAGGGAGGGAGAGAGTTAGGGGGAGGGGGAGGGGCACAGAGAAAACTAGACAGAGGATGACGGAGGACAATCTGACTCTGGGTGAGGGGTATGCAACATAATTTAATGACAAAATAACCTAGACATGTTTTCTTTGAATATATGTACCCTGAATTATTAATGTCATCCCATTAACATCAATAAAAATTTATTAAAAAACAAAAACAAAAAAAAAAAAACCAGTAAGGGAAGGAGTCTTGGGGAGGTGAACATGCAGTAAAATATACAAATGATGTGTTATGGAATTGTACATCGGAAACCTATATAATTTTATTAACCAATGTAACCCCAATAAATTCAATTAAAAATAAAATTAAAAAAAAAAAAAAAAGACTAAGCTTTTCCCCCACCCTTGACTGTTACATGATGTAGGGTGGTGCACTCTCATGAGGAATCCCATTATGCCTGAGATAAGTGACTTTGTATCAGAGACTTCCTTGTTTGTATATTGGACTAAAAGGTTTTGGTTTCTATACTATAAAGTGAGGCAGACTGGGAGCTTGCTCTCTCTTGGTTCCTGAGATTATCATTAGAGTAGAGAGCAGAGAAAGGCCATGTGGAGGAGAGGAGAGAGGCAGCCAAGATGGTGGAGTGCTAAAGGAGAAGCCAGTTAGTGCAGAGTTTGTGTAGAGAAAAGAAGATGAGGAACAAAGGAGAATGAGGCTAGTGAGCTAGAAACTTTTGATTCTAGGAAACTCAGATAAGTCAGTAGCTTTGTGAGCGCTGAATGAGTGGGTTTTGGAGCCCAGTGTGTGTTTTTACTTGCCCGCCAGGTGCAAGCTAGGATTAAAGATGATGGCCCACCAGTTTTTGGCTCCGTTGTTTCCTTACCATCTGTCTGAATCTAATGCAAACCTGGACAGGCCAGGTGGCTGTGATGGTGGCCATGCCTACTGGCTTTACAAGTGCGAACACAGTCCCTCACTACTGCAAATTACACAGTCGAGTTTCCCACATTTAGGGAAGTTGCAGGAGTCAGCACATCTGGAGTGTAGTGTTTAAGCCTCATCCTGGGAAAAGCACCTTTGTGATCATAGTATCTCCCCTGCCGGGTAAGTATAAGGTATTAGTGTTTTAAATCCTACCATTTTGATTGCGTGTATAGATGGTGTCAATATTACTCAAGCCAACTGGGAATGTCTCCAGCTTTACTTCAGTTCCACCTTCCATTCTGTGCAGAACAAATGGAGGTTTTGAATGTGCTTCTTGACCTTCACTTCCCAGGATATGTGACTTGCCTTTCTCCTTATTTTTACTAGACTTCAACTGTCCTCAGCTCTAGTCTCCTGCATGACTCCCTAACTCTTGTCCCTAAGCTATACCTTGACCATATTTTCCTTTTTATCTACCATTAAAAAGGAGCCAGTTGGCTCCGTGGTAGAGCGTCGGCCTGGCATGCAGAAGTCCTGGGTTCGATTCCCGGCCAGGGCACACAGGAGAAACGCCCATCTGCTTCTCCACCCCTCCCCTCTCCTTTCTCTCTGTCTCTCTCGTCCCCTCCCGCAGCGAGGTTCCATTGGAGCAAAGATGGCCCGGGCGCTGGGGATGGCTCCTTGGCCTCTGCCCCAGGCGCTAGAGTGGCTCTGGTCTCAACAGAGCGACGCCCCAGAGGGGCAAAGCATCGCCCCCTGGTGGGCGTGCCGGGTGGATCCCGGTCGGGCGCATGCAGGGTCTGTCTGACTGTCTCTCCCCGTTTCCAGCTTCAGAAAAATACAAAAAAAAAAAAAAGTAGGAAATTAATTCTATTAAGTCCTGCCAGATAGTTCAGTTGGTTAGAACTTTGTCCTGAAGCACAGAGGTTGCTGGTTCAATCCCCAGTCAGGGCACATACAGGAACAGAGAGATGTTCCTGTCTTTCTTTCTCTCATCAATAAATAATAATGAAAAAAATTATGTGAATAACGTAGGTAGTGTCCCAGTAGTGATGAATGGGGGCCTTGGTATTGGAAGGCAGGATAAGCAAACACATCATTACCCTTCTCCACTTCACTCATCACCTCTTTCTCCTTATTAGTCACAATTGTGCTGAAGACCTAGAGGCAATTCAGAACATCTCAACACACTCACTAAATCTATCATTTCCCCTAAAGTTCAAATAAATGCCTAGGAATTAGTGTGCAGATTAAAGAATGTAATTATTAGTCAGTCTAGCTAGTTATCGGCAGCTTTTTAAGAAACAAACAGCATGATGATTAGGGAGGTCAGGCTAACGATGAAAATAATTAGAAAGCAGAGTTTGTGATTTTCATTTGTCCATGACTTCACTTGCTCTTATAAGGATTAAATGATTAAAAATTGTCTCTAACTAAACTATTCTATTTTTCCAACAGAGTTGGAGTAACTCTAACTTAGACTTTTGGAGAACTACCAGTCATGTTAGTATAAAAGACTACTGAAAATAAAATAAAAAGAGCAGTCAATTGAAAATAATCATTAATTAGATCTTAAACATATAGACCTCATTGCATAGACTGGTTCATTCTGAGCAACTCAACTTTAAGAACTAGAGCCTATGGAGTCACATCATAAATGCAAGATCACTGAGGCACAAGGACTTTAGTACCCTGGAAGAAATATGTCTACTTTAGAAAAACATTCATTTTTCTTGTTCTGACTTTTCAGTAGGTGATGCTACTATTTTCTTTTTTCTCATTTGAATTAAAAAATACATAAAGTGCTTTGGCCGGATAGGTCAGTTGGTTAAAGCATCTTCCCAAAGAGGAGAGGTTGCCGGTTAGATCCCTGGTCAGGGCACATACAGGAACAGATTGATATTCCTGTCTCTCTCTACCCCTTCCTCTCTCACTAAAATCAATAAATAAAATTTTACAAAAATACACAAAGCTATCCACCCTCAGTTGGTTCTGTCAAGGTGGTAATGAGTACATTAGAAGCCACAGAGCCTCCAGCAGACATAGCTTTCCTACTTGTTTGTGTATCTGCTCCCTTCATCGTTGCTTTCTTTTCTTTTAAATTTTTATTGATTTTAAAGAAAGGAAGGGAGAGAGGTGGGAGAGAGACAGAGAAACACCAATCTGTTTCTGTATGTGCCCTGACCCGGGATTGAACTGGCAACCTTTGTATATCAGGACAACACTGTAACCAACCAAGCTATCCGGCCAGGGCCTCCTTGTTTTCCCTGGGTGATGTCCTTCAAACAACCACACTATGCTGGGCACAAAAAGCTCCCAATCTCACTTTCAACCTCCCAGATTGAGAACAAAAGTTACTGGCCCACGAATTACCTGTGAGCATCTTTTATTATATTTCTACCTTCATAGATATACAAAAGAAATAAACAAATTTACAATAATAAGAATGTGAGACTTGCCTGACCTGAAAAGCCATATACTACACACAGGAGCAAAGCCAGTAGGTGTAACAGACCTTCCTAGAGATGATAAGTGGTGTGTCCCTGCCTATAAATCATAGGTCACACTGTTCAATCTTCTCTGTTCCTTGAATGATGGATTTCACAGGTGTTGTCCATCATATAATCTATACACCACGATTTCTTTCACTTTCACCTGCAAATGGAGCTGGCAAAACCATCTAAACTTGGTGTTGGGAAAAGTGGATGTGGAAAACAAGCTGAGAGAATCAGGTTATGGCATGTGCTTTAGTTGGGCAGCAGTTTTAGAGCCTGCCTTGAAGTGTTTGTCATAGACTCGCTCTAACCTTGATCAAATATGACAGGTTTCTGTTGAAAGTCAGACAGACCAAATTGGAGGTGACCAAAAATCAGGAGACAAGACTGATTCATGAGGAAATAACAGAGATCCAAAAAGCAAGCTGCAGAAGGTAATGCAGATGCATGGACAGGCATCATCAGGAAAAGCCAGCAGGTGATAATAAATGAGATCCTGGAGAACATGAGAGGTATGACATTAGGAATATATGAATGAGGAATGATGTTTTGCTATTAGTATTACAGGACTAAAAATATTGGCTTACATGAAGTTTTGGGGTTTTTTTAAAGTGATTAAAAATCTGGAAATTTTTACACCAGGGTTTGTATGGTAACTTTCCACAGATGCGGATGGTAACTGGTCTATCAGAGGGCCAGTCTCCTTTGTTGTCCTCATTTGTCATCCCTAGGATGAGTGACCTTCATCCTCATGGTTTCATAATAGTTGCTGAAACGCCAGCTGTTACATCTGCCTTCTCATAGGAATAAAAGACAAAGTGGGGGAAGAGATAGCAAACTCTTTAAAAGAGACTTTCAGAAAGCCCTGCCTATTTCTGCTTACATGTCTGCTTATAACAATTCAATCTGTAAAGAAGACCAGAGACCAGAACATATTATTTTTTTATCTTGATACACTGATATCTTCAAGTGCACAGAAATTCTGTTTGTAAGGATGAAGGAGAGAATAGATACTGAGTAGAGAACTAGCCGTCTCTACAATAGTCCAGTGCAGTGTTCAGTGGGATACCTTTCATTCAGTGACTGAAGGACCCAGGCTCCTTCCTTCTCACAAGCTATTTTTAACACATGGCTTCAGTGGTCACCACAGAAGAGAAATATAAGGTAGAGAACACATATCTGCTGGGCAATAGGAAGCAGGGACCCCACCACCGACAGAGGTCCAAAGAGCAGGGCACTCTTCCATGAAAGGCTGATCAGAGTGCTTTCACATCTAGGCCATGAAACCGTATCAGTTGGCCAGGTCCAAGCCAAATGGAGTGGGACTAGGTAGGCATCAGTCTTTTCTAATGTCTTCTCAAACGATTCTCACATTCATCTATCTCTAAATGTTGAGAGCCATGTTTCTAGACAAATGCAGCTGGATTCAGACCCAGAAGACGTGAATGCTGGCCAAAGCTTGACGATAGAGACTTAGTTCATCTCACATACAGATTCATGAAAGCACGCAGTAAATCAAACTTGATATTTAATTCTGAGGACTTTTAAGCCTTGGTCTACTTAAACATTTTTATCCAAATGTTTGAGGTGAGGCTAATATAAATAAGGATTAGATGGTTTTAGGACTCATGGCCAGGGAGCCAATCACACCACCCAAATAAATAAAAATCAACAACCTGAAATTTTTGGAGTATATGCTACACAAAAGATGGACTAACAATTTCATTTATTAGGATACTGCCAGTGCCTAGAATAGACTCTGACGTAGAGCCATTATGCTGCAAATATTTCTAAAATTAATAAGCTAACAAGTATTAAGAGTGCCTAGTCTAAATACTCAGAGAATAATTACTTTTTTAAAATGTAGAGGTACAGAAAAATATAAAAATGATAATTGCTTTCAAATGACAAGATTAGACAGACAGACCAGGCAGACAGATAGATGATAGATAGATGATAGATAGATAGATAGATAGATAGATAGATAGATAGATGATAGATAGATAGATAGATAGATAGATAGATAGATAGATAGATAGATAGATAGAGATTGATAGATAGAGGAGAGCTAAGATTTAACACAGAGTGACTGAAATCAAACTGACAGAAACCTGACAAATGGTCACATTTTGGAGCCGATTGGCATCCAGATTTGCTCCGCTTTTTAAATCTTAATCAACTTCTGGGATAGAAAATGCAGATAGACACACTACTTGTCAATAGAAACAGGGCGACAGCATGATCAGCAGGGCCAGGCGACAGAAAGACTGAGCTACTCCTTCAAGCATTAATTTTACCGTCATTATAGTTGACACATTTGCTTCTTTTTCATTCTACTGGGATCACATTCCAGTTGTCAGAAGAGTGTGCATGGGAAGTGGGATTTACCAGCACTCCCTAACTACCTCTTACTTCTGACACCAGTGATTGATCGCTGGTGAGTTCTTTTCAGTAGTTAAGAAATTCTCACTCTTCGTGTGTGCACGCGTGTGCAGTTGCACAGAGATGCATTTCTGGATTTATGACCCGGTGCTAATGAAGGTCCCGCTTTTTCTGGCTGAGAAAAGAAACACTATATAATACTTACTGTACAGTCACGAATTTTAAAAATCGACGTTGGGGAAAATGGTCTAACACTGTGATTGTCACTCAGCTACTGTTAATTTATTTTTAGCAAATGCTCTACAAAAGGGAAGATGCCATAGTATTTCGTGGACGTTATCAGGGAGCATGTGTTGTGAATCGCCATTCACTTCACAGCAGTTGTCTGTTTTAGGGAAATGATTCCCTTTTATGTTTAGATCCATGAAAGATTCATTGCATTTCAGGATTTTTATTAGCACACTTGAATTTCACAATTTAAAAACTCCAAGTTCATCACTAAACATTTTTAAACTCTCTGAAATATGTTTCCCTCCAGATACATGATGATGACCTAATTCTAAATGCTGTAGGTTACATTACAGTAGTATTTATATTTAGTAAATTATGTGGCAGCTTGTGATACTGTCGTAGTTCAAGAAATGAATCTTGGTAAGTGATTTGTGCTTTTTATATATCCCTCCATTTTATTAAATAGAATTAGACTGTGTTCAAATATGAATATGATATTAAGATCCAGGATAAGTGACATGCCCTCTCCATTAGCATATTATTCAAATGATATAGGGCTGACTGCTTTTTTGGTCAGAATGATAGATAATCACTCTGTACAAGCTAATTTGAAATTGGATCCTTAATTTTCATTCATTTAATTACAAAGTAGCATTATGAAATTCCTACCAAAATAATCCACATAACAGTCAGCGATGAGGAAGCTTTTATGTGAAAGCACATTGTAGAAGCTTGGTCAGCCGCCAGAAGTGGCAGGATTGTGCTGAGCAAGTCCTGGCATTATTAGAGGTTGCTGGCATAAACAGAACTGCAGATCAGTAAATGAAATGGAGGCTAGAAAGAAGCCAATAAAGGCGGTGTATTAAAAAAGTTGAATGTAGCTTATTGGGAGACGCATTTTATAGTTCAGTGTGAGTAAAGACCTGGGGAAATGACCTTTCATTTCAGTGTAAAAGGAGTGTAATTATAATTTATTCCAATTGTGCTCTTTTACGATAATATAGGATCATTTGGACTTGCCCATGAAAATGGTTTTATTGATAGGCTGACGCTAATGATAAATTAACTCTTTGTAATACACAACGTGCTGACTAGCAAAGAACATACAGAAATGAAGAGGAGACTTTTAAGAAGAGCTGCGTCCTCAGAATATAATAAGGAAGAACCTATGCTGGTAAAAACAATCCAGCTTTTCACAATGGTATTTATATCTACTGCAAAACTTGGGCTTTGCAACAGAAAGAGTGTGATAGTAAACATTTTTTAAAAAGATAAAATGAGCCTGACCAGGTGATGGCACAGCAGATAGAGTGTTCGTAGCGGACTCAGGATCAAAACCCCCATGTTGCTGGCTTGAGTGCAGGGTTGCTGGCTTGAGCGTGGGATCATAGACATGACCCCCAGGTCACTGGCTTGAAGCCCAAGGTCGCTGGTTTGAGCAAGGGGTCACTGACTCTGCTCTAGCCCCCCCCCCCCCCTCAGTCAAAGCACACATGAGAAAGCAATCAATGAACAACTAAGGTGCCGCAACTATGAGTTGGTGCTTTTCAACTCTCTCCCTTCCTGTCTGCCTGCCTCTTCTCTCTCTCTCTCTAAAAAATAAAAAAAAGATAAAATGAATCCTACAAACAACCTACCTGTTCAATTAACATAGTGCTATTATTTCATTTTCACAAAGAATTCACCTATTAAGTTGTTACAATCAGATACTTTGCATGAAACTGACTTTATCCCTTTATAATTGAATATAAGGGGTCTTCTAGTTACGACAGTCTTGACATATGACATTTCAAGTTTATGAAGCTCATTCCCATAAAACCTTTAAAAAGTTGAGACGTGAGTGTTTCAGCTTATGCCTTAGGCAATCCTGACTCACCTGACCCAGTATCTCCAGCACCTTCTACAGGTTCTTCTGCCTCTCCAGCTTCCTCCTCCCAATAGGTCACTCTTTCCCACCTTGCAATGCCCATTCCTGTGTGCAAGCCAGCCATAGGAATAAAGGTAAAGAATTTTTTTACACTTCTTTTTGGCATTTTTTCTGTTTCTACAATATGGTGTCTGGTACAATATACTTATGTCCTTTTCCTTTTTCTCTGGCTTAGTTGTGTTTTTATGTTCTAGATCAGGGATCAGGAACCTTTTTGGCTGAGAGAGTCATAAATGCCACATATTTTAAAATGTAATTCCATGAGAGCCATACAATGACCCATGTACGTTATGCATTATCCGATAAAAATTTGGTGTTGTCCCAGAGGACAGCTGTGATTGGCTCCAGCCACTCACAACCATGAATATGAGCGGTAGGAAATGAATGGATTGTAATACATGAGAATGTTTTATATTTTTAACGTTATTAATTTTTTTATTAAAGATTTGTCTGTGAGCCAGATGCAGCCATCAAAAGAGCCACATCTGGCTCGTGAGCCATAGGTTCCTGACCCCTGTTCTAGATTATGATTGTACAACTGTGTTAGGATAAGTAAGTGACTTAGGCTAGGGTGTGTTTAGACTTACACCAAAATTCGGATTACGTCACTGTCGTAGGAACAGAACTAGGTTGTAACCTGAGGACCCACTACACAAAATGTCACATACGTTAGTCAGAACACTGATAGAAACACATGACTGGGATCCCAAATGTTCAAATATGCAGCTTCCATTATGCTGCTTGCTCCTTTATAAGGTTCCTGAGGAGTGCACACAGCACATAGAAGACAATGGACAGACACACACTTCATTCTAGCTAGAGTTATGGCCTCAACTCTTAATATGGTCTCAGGTTAAAGGGGACTGGACCACTAGTGAATGAAGGTGACTCTATTTACGTGCCTCTCATCCTAACCTAGAGCCTGGACCAGAAGTCAGAAGAGTGACTTGTTGGCCCTCTTTCCAGGGACCACTCCATGGTCTTGACCCCTTCCTGCTCTCCACTTCCAAGTCTTACACTCTGATAATAAGAGGATGCACAAACAGAAAATCTTCCCAGAAAAGCCTGGAGTAGGACTTACTTAAACTGCTTCCTGTGCCCTAGACCAGGGGTCCCCAAACTTTTTACACAGGGGGCCAGTTCACTGTCCCTCAGACCGTTGGAGAGCCTGACTATAAAAAAAACTATGAACAAATCCCTATGCACACTGCACATATCTTATTTTAAAGTAAAAAAACAAAAAGGGAACAAATACAATATTTAAAATAAAAAACAAGTAAATTTAAATCAACAAACTGACCAGTATTTCAGTGGGAACTATGGGCCTGCTTTTGGCTAATGAGATGGTCAATGTCCGGATCTGTAATTGTCACTGCTAGCCGTAACAAGTGATATGGCATGCTTCCAGAGCCGTGATGCCTGCGTCCTGCATCACCGGAAGTAGTACTGTATGTGAGCGACGCCATGCTTTGCGGCTCCACCACATACAGTACTCCAGGAGCACAGGATGTGGATGCACTGACCACCAATGAAAGAGGTGCCCCTTCCAGAAGTGTGGCGTGGCTGGATAAATGCAGCCCACGGGCTGTAGTTTGGGGACCCCTGCCCTAGACACTAACCTTATGCTCACTTGGCTTTACATAAAAAGAGTATGAGCAGAGGTGGATATAACAGAGGGCACACCAGGCACGCGCCCTGGGCCCTGACTTCTGAAGAGCCCTACAAAACCCCAACTTTACACTTTTTTTGGTATTTTTTTGAAGTGAGCAGTGAGGAGGCAGAGACATACTCCCACATGCACCCAAATGGGATCCACCAGGCAAGCCTACTAGGGGACGATGCTCTGCCCATCTGGGGTGTTGGCTCCATTGCAACAAGAGCCATTCTAGGACCTGAGGTGGAGGCTATGGAACCATCCTCAGTGCCTGGGCCAACTTTGCTCTAATGAAGCCTTGGCTGTGGGAAGGGAAGAGAGAAATAGAGAGAAAGGAGAAGGGGAAGGGTGGAGAAGGAGATGGGTGCTTCTCCTGTTGTGCTCTGGCCAGAAATTTAACCCAGGACTTCCACATGTCAGGCCAACACTCTACAGTTGAGCCAACCAGCCAGAGCACATTTTTTTCTAATGACATGGAGATTCATTTCATATGTGCAATTTTAACATAAATAGTACATAATATTTTTATTTATTTAAAAATAACGGTTAACATGTATTTTTATTTTCCCTGTCTCTCTCTTTTTGTTTAAAGGGCCCCCCAAAAAAATAAATAAAGGGCCCAATATTTTCTTCTGCACCCGGGGCCTCAACCAACCTTATTTCACCTCTGAGTATGAGAGAGTCTCTACATGGAGAAGGCTCATCAGACCACACTTTCCAAATGCAGACACACCTGAAACTTGACATTTTTTTTTAATGCTGATGGCTTTTTGGTTTTTAAATTTTTTTATCAATTGATTTTATTTATATATAGAGAGAGGAATATTGATCTATTTCTATATGTGCTCTGACTAGGGCTCAAATCAGCAACCTCTGCACTTGAGGATGATGCTCAACTAACCGAGCTCTCTGGCCAGGGCTGAAGTTTGAATATTTACTTTTTTGTTTTTCACACCAAAAACTCAAGTGATGTGTTCTTTATCTTTGTTAGAGTTGATTCTTCTAGAAGATGGAGTTCATGGGGAGGGGAGAATATTTTACCTTTCCCAGCAGTTAGAATGTGCTACTAAGAATAATTAGGACAGCCTGACCAGGCAGTGGCGCAGTAGATAGATGTGGGATTGGGACGCACAGGACCCAGGTTCCATAACCCGAGGTCGCCAGCTTGAGCACGGGCTCATCTGGTTTGAGCAAGGCTCACCATCTTGAGACCAAGGTCACTGGCTTGAGCAAGGTGCCACTTGGTCTTCTGTAGCCCCCCAGTCAAGGCACATATGAGAAAGCAATCAGTGAACAACTAAGGTGCCGCAATGAAGAATTGATGCTTCTCATCTCTCTCCTTTCCTGTCTGTCTGTCCCTCTCTCTGTTCCTCTCTCTGTCACAAACACACAAAAAATAGTACAAAACATGAAGAACAATTAGACAGCTCTTATTAGTATTACTCTTTTTAATTCAGGGATACAAATCCTATCCTAACACTTCATTGACCTGGTGCATATAAAGTAATAGAAACTAAAATGTTTTCATTTTATCTCCATTCTCATCATCTGTTTTCACCAAAATCATCAATTTGTTTCTTCAATATAGAAATATACACATAAGGATGCATATTTGGAAAAATATCAAGTTATTAATTGGTCTGTTCAGCTTTTAAAGAACTAGTTCTGCAGCTAATCTAGTATTCAAGACAAATGCATTGCGTAAAAAAACTTTGAAATAAGAAAGACTATCATAAATATTGTAAAAGCTGTAGACAGAGTATGAAATACATGTTAAAAAGTGGACCTGTTATTCTGAGGGACAGGGAACTACTACATAGAAGAAGTAGGAATTAAAAAGTGATATGAAATACATGTAACCTCTGATCGGTTGAATTTCACAAATATAGTCTAACCCTGTAATTACCACTATGTGGTTTGAAGACCAGCAGCATATCAACATCACCTGGGAACTTGTTAGGAAACCAAATTATCAAGCCCTACTCCAGGCTTAATGAATCAAGGGATAGGGAGCAGGTATCTATGATTTAGCTACCCTCCATGGGATTCTGATGCATGCAAAAGTTTAAAGACCACCGGAGTAATCATACAATAAGCATGTTATTGATTGACTTATGTGCAAAGTGCTAAATAGGCACTCAGGGAATAGAAATAATTATAAAATACAGTTTTTATTATTTAAAATGTTCCAACTGAATAAGAATAGTCACCTTAACAGGAAGACAATAAAAGGAAACTAGAACACGAAGTTGTAGAACACAAAGAACTCACAGTGACAGGAGATTGCAGCGAACTTCTGCCTGACTGGAAAGTTCCAAGCTATACAAAGGGAGACTGTAGTAATATACATGTCTTCCGTTTTGTCATCATGGACATTCTCGTTCTCCTGGTCCAGATGGCAATCAGTTTTGAGAAACTGGAAGAGATACTAGATCAGGAAGCCAGAAACAAGCTAACATAGAGGTAAAGAACTGGACTATAATTCAGTTAATAAGTCAAGAATCAGGGAAAATAACAAATGACCACTTTATTCTTTTTTTTTTTTTTGCATTTTTCTGAAGTTGGAAACGGGGAGGCAGTCAGACAGACTCCCGCATGCGCCCGACCGGGATCCACCTGGCTTGCCTACCAGGGGGCGATGCTCTGCCCATCTGGGGCGTCGCTCTGCTGCAATCAGAGCCACTCTAGCGCCTGAGGCAGAAGGCCACAGAGCCATCGTTAGCGCCCAGGCAAACTTTTGCTCCAATGGAGCCTTGGCTGCAGGAGGGGAAGAGAGAGACAGAGAGGAAGGAGAGGGGGAGGGGTGGAGAAGCAGATGGGCGCTTCTCCTGTGTGCCCTGGCCGGGAATCGAACCCGGGACTCCTGCATGCCAGGCCGATGCTCTGCCACTGAGCTAACCGGCCAGGGCCCACTTTATTCTGCTTTGAGATTGTTGAGCTCCTTGGATGTGTAAATATATACTTTTAATTAATTCTGGGAAATGTTTGGCCATTTTGTCTTAAAAAATAATTTATTCTTTCCCCTTCCCCCTCTTAGGACTCCAATGATAAGTATGCTAGACTGCTTGATATTGTCACTAGTTGATGTGGTCACTGAGGCCCCTTTAACTTTCTTTAGTCTTCTTTTCTCTCTCATGATGCTTCAGTTTACATAATTTCTCTTACTATGTCTTCAAGTCTACTGATCTTTTCTTCTGAAATATCTAATGCTGTTAATTCCACGCAATGAAATTTTCATTTCAGATATTGCAGTTTTCATCTCTAGAAGTTCCATTTGGTCTTTTGTATACCTTCCATTTCTCTTTTCATTATATTTGTTTATCCCTTTATGTCCTCCAGTAAACAGAACATAAATATTATAGATGCTTTAACATTCCTGTTTGCAAATTTCATCATCTTTTAATTCTGAGTCTGTTTGCCTCATGTCTGTGAGACAGATTTTCTTGCTTCTTCAGACATGTAGTAATTACTTTACTGAATGCTGGACATTTTGAGTTTTAGATTGTTGAGTAATAGATTTCATAGTATTCCTTTAAAGAGCATAGGACTTTATTCTGGCAGGAAGTTAAATAACATGAAGATAATTTTTAATGCTTTTGAAGCTTGTTTAAAAAAATTTTTTTTAATTTATTGATTTTATCGAGAGAGGCAGAGAGAGAGAGAGAGAGAGAGAGAGAGAGAGACAGGAACATCAATCTGTTCCTATATGTGCCCTGACCAGGGATCAAACAAACCCACAACCTCTTCACTTCTAGATGATGTTGTAACCAACTGAACTATCTGGCCAGCGCTTAAAGCTTGCTTTTAAGCTTCTTTTAGCTCCACTACTAAGGTATGATCTTCTGCTAGCTCTACTAAATGCCCTGAACTTTCAACAATGTCTCTCCATTCTGGCCAGTTGGAACAAAAATGATTCCCAGCCTTGTGTTAACTCTTGAAACTGTTTGGCTTACAGTAATTGTTCTTTCTCTAAGTTTTTCTTTGTCCAACCTGATGGAGTTTCACCCTATATTCATACACAGGTTTTAGCCAGACTTAAGGAGACCCCTGGGTGGATTTCTGGAGCTGTTTCTCTGGATGGAGCCCAGCCAGTACTCACATGTTCTGGTTGCTTTGGCCTCCGTAAATCCTGATCTCCCTGCTCAGTGAGAGTCCCTTTCCTCATGCTACAGTCTAGAAAGTGTCTTCACTGAAATGTCAAGGTCGTTTCAGGGCTTACTTCATTTATTTCCCTCCTCTCAGGGATCAAAATACTGCATAGTCTATTTCCTAGTATCTGAAAAGCATCATTTCATAGTATACTTCTCATAGAAATTAGGAAATATTTAAAAATTAATATGAAGCGATAAAATATCCCCTGATTTTTGTGAGCAGTGTATTTTGTGCATCTTTCCAGTTGTTTGTGGCAGGAAGGCAAGTCCTACAGGAGATACCCTTCAGGAATAGAAGAAGAAGTCCTCAAAATGCCTCTTATAAAACCATGTAGAAAAACAGAGCAACAGACAAAAAGATCTTAAGGATAGGGAGCTGAGAAAGATGTATTAAAATATATTTGATAAACATCTTTTTCCTGACCCCTCCCCCAAATATCTGGGCATTCTATATTCTTGGACATTAATAATTGCTGTACACATTAAGTGCTTCTGAAGGATTGCTTTATTGGTTCTTCTGATCACATCAAAGAAAATGTAGCATTTGCATTATCTAGTAGATTTTTCTGTTCTTTTTGAGAGTGGCCTTTTCAATATATAAATAAGGTATATTTATAAAAATTTTCAAATAATTCAGAAAAAATATATATGTGTATGTATGAATATGTATATAAAAAGTAGCCTGACCAGGCAGTGGTGCAGTGGATAGAGTATCAACCTAGGATGCTGAGGACCCAGGTTCAAAACCCCAAAGTCACTGGCTTGAGCGTGAGCTCATCTGGCTTGAGCGCAGGGTCATCAGCTTCAGTGTGGGATCATAGACATGATCTCATAGTCGCTGGCTTGAGCCCAAAGGTTGCTGGCTTGAAGCTCAAGGTCACTAGTTTGAACTCAAGGTCACTGGCTTGAGCCCAAGTTCACTGTCTTGAGCAAGGGTCACTGGCTCAGCTGGAGACCCCTAGTCAAGGCACATATGAGAAAGCAATCAATGCACAACTAAGGTGCCACAGCTATGAGTTGATACTTCTCATCCCTTTCCCTTCCTGTGTGCTTATCCCTGTCTGCCCCCCAGTTGCTTAAAAAAAAGGTAAAAACAAAAACTCTTCTCTTTCTCTCATTGACTGTTAACAGTTGGTTTACATATCTATATTATCTATATCAGAGCATAGCACAAAAGTAGATTTCTTTATCAATGTCCACCCACTGAAGAACCAGTGACAGGACTTTCCCTACTACTCCTCTGCTTTGGAGGACTTACCAGAGACACATTTACAAGGCGCAGTTTGGATGGGATCCAGTAAAGCTCAGAGGTACTTCTCCTGGATGAGTAGCCGTGAGGACCACAGGCAGATCTTAAAGGAAAGTTTTATCTCATAGCTAAAAGGTGACATGGCTCCTAGTCATTGCTAGATGCTCTCTTGACTGGTGATGAATGTTTGCTGGCAACACTATAGCTTTCATTTTGCTACCAACAGGGTACGGAGTACCCCTCCATGCTGATTCTCTGCTGTCTTCCATGTCCCCCTAGTCTGGACTTTTTCTCACTAGCTTATGACCACCGTCAAGGACTTTGTCTTCACTCCCTGCAAACACACTCATTCCTACACTCTTAATCCAGTCTCTTCCCGGGACTGGGGTGGAGTGGGTAGATAGGCTCTCCTTCCTTCTAGTATTTTCTTTATAAGTTTCAAACATCACCAACTCTATGTTCTGTTTTCCAGAGGGCCTCCTTTTTGTTTCTCTGCTTACTTGTTCGGAAATAATGACAACATGAAATAAAACAACGAAGAGTATAGAACAGGGGTCCCCAAACTTTTTACACAGGGGGCCAGTTCACTGTCCCTCAGACCGTTGGAGGGCCGGACTATAAAAAAAACTATAGGCCTGACCTGTGGTGGCGCAGTGGATAAAGCATCGACCTGGAACTGCTGAGGTCGCCGGTTCGAAACCCTGGGCTTGCCTGGTCAAGGCACATATGGGAGTTGATGCTTCCAGCTCCTCCCCCCTTCTCTCTCTCTGTCTCTTCTCTCTCTCTCTCTCTCTCTCTCTCTCTCCCTCTCCTCTCTAAAAAAAAAAAAAAAATGAATAAATAAAAAAAACTATAAACAAATCCCTATGCACACTGCACATATCTTATTTTAAAGTAAAAAAACAAAACAGGAACAAATACAATATTTACAATAAAGAACAAGTAAATTTAAATCAACAAACTGACCAGTATTTCCATGGGAACTACGGGCCTGCTTTTGGCTAATGAGATGGTCAATGTGCTCCTCTCACTGACCACCAATGAAAGAGGTGCCCCTTCCGGAAGTGCAGTGGGGACCGGATAAATGGCCTCAGGGGGCCGCATGTGGCCCGCAGGCCGTAGTTTGGGGACCCCTGGTATAGAATAACTCTTCCCTTTTCATTCTTACTATAACTATGCTTGTTTACCTCCACACCGTGCAGGACTCTATGACTGACAAGGGCAAGGGCCAGAAAGTTCAGGAAGTTAAAGAAAGGAAGAAAAAGCACAAGGATAAAGGTCAAAGTCATATTCTGCATCCTTACAAGCCACTGTATATAGAAATGCTGCATAATGTTAACGTATTATTATACTGTGTAAATTACTATAATATAGCAAAGCAGTCTCTCCCGCTCATGCACACAATGAAAGAAAAATACTTATGTCTGCTCAAGTTTTAAATAACACTGATTTATTTCTGTAGGAAAAATTCCTGACAGTAGAAATGCTGGATCAAAGGGTGTGTGTTATTTAAATTTCAAAGAAAATATCAAATTGCCTTCCAGAAAGGTTATACCAATCTATACTTTTATAAAAGTATATGAGATTGTCAACGCTAGATATTAATAAGGATATCAATATTTGCCAATGTAATAAGTCCAAATTAGGTAAAAATACTTAATTGTTACAAATTCTATGTTTATGGCCTTTGCCGGTGGTGCAGAGCATAGAGGTTACCAGTTCGAGCCCTGGTCCGGGCTCATAAGAGAAGCAATCAATGGCACAACTATGTGGAACAATGAGTTGATGCTTCTCTCTCTCTCTCTTCCTTTCTCTCTCAAAAAAATTCTGTCTTTATGATTAACAGGTTGAAAATATTTTTATATGTTGAGGAGTTATTAGTACTTCTTCCATGAATTGTCTGTTCATGGCCTTTGTACATACTTGATTTGGATGTTATTCTTTTACTTATTATTATATAGAAATTTTATATGTATATTTTATAGACATCAACCTTTTTGATGTTATACACAGTTTTCTAGTTTGACATTTGCATTTTAGCATTATTTACAAAGGTTTTTTTGTTTTGTTTTTGCTATGCAGAGATAAATTTATTCAACAAATAGTTTTTGAGATCCATCTATAGGGACATAGTGGTTATCAAGACAGAAAAGGTCCTGCACTCAGGGTGCTTACGTATTTCCCCAAGTATAAGACACTCCCATGTATAAGACACACTTTTATTTTGGGGCCTAAAATTTGAAAAAATATGTATCACATAAAGTTATTGAACTCAAGTTTTATTCATCATAAAATTCATACAACTTCTCATCACTGTCAAAAACTCCCATTTATTAGCTTGTCCTCAACTGTGTCTGATGACAAATTGCTCTCTTCATATATTGCCTTGTCCTCAGTTCTGTCTATGGCATTTGAAACACCACAACCACTGTATAAGACACACCCAATTTTTAGACCCCCACATTTTTCGATAAAGGGTGCATCTTATTCATGGGGACATATGGTATGTACATTATATGTCGTTTTGTTTTTCTTTAGAAGTAGCATTACCCTAGACATATTACTCTGATTTATTTTCACTTACTACCATAATGAGATCATCCTTCTATACCATTATATAAAGACATACCACATTTTTAAAGGGCTTTATGATGGTCCATGGTAGGTATTAGCATAATATACTTGGCCAGTAGTCTTTGGATAGATATTTAGATTTCCAATTTCTTAACATTACATATTACAATACAGTGAATATTTTTGTATCCCATATTTCCATATTTTTATCTACTTTATAGTTAGAGCTTCATGATGGTATGTTAAGCTTTTGTAATTCTGTTTCTGCCCATTTCTCTTTTTATGTTTAACACCATCATCATATGTTTAATGAATTCTGAAATGAATATAAACTTACCTTGTCCTACTAAATGTTTTTTCTTAAATTGTATTTTATCTGACACCAACGTCAACAACAGTTTTCCTTTTGGATGTGATTGTCTACATATTCACTCACCCATTAATTTTTGACATTTCTGTATGGCTGGGGTTTAGGAGTATCTCTAACCAACAGCACGTGGTTGGGGGCAGCACTCCCTTCAGTATTATGTATCACTATTTTCATCCTCCATGATCCTGTGGCCCTGAAGTTGGAAGAAAGGATCAGGTTGGTTTAACAGCCACATTCTAAAAGAAGTCTGTGTGGAGTAGACATACCACTTCGTGATAGTTAATTGAGCCAAAATAAAACACTTTTACAATCACTTGGCCAAATTGCAGGATAGAATAATAACACAGATTGAATCTGATCAGGCTTGGTGTAAAAATTTTTACTTTTTTAATTTTAATTTTAGAGAGAGAGGAAGGGAGAAAGAGAGAGATAGAAACATTGATCTGTTCCTGTATGTGCCCTGACCGGGGATCGAACTGGTAACTTTTGCAAATGGGGACAACATTCAAACCAACCAAGCTATCTGGCTGGGACCAGCCTTGGTGTTTTAGTAACTCCTTTCCACATAGATGAGGCCACAGATGCTTCACTAAAGGTTGCAATCTCTACATTCTAACACATAAAGGTGATATTTCCTAGAACCTGTTCCTTCTCCTGCTTCTCAGCATGTTTCCTCCATCTTGTCAGCCTTCCAAACATAGTCACATCACTTAATTCCTACTTTAAAACAACAACAAAAACTTACTTGGGCCTTGGACAGTTGGCTTAGTGGTAGAGTGTCAGCCTGGCGCGTGGATGTCCTGGGTTTGACTTCCAGTCAGGGTACACAGGAGAAGCGACCATCTGCTCCTCATGACGCTCTCCCTCTACCTTCTCTCTCTCTCTCTCTTTCTCTCTCTCTTTCTCTCTTTCTCTCCTCCCCTCTTGCATCCATGGCTCAATTGCTTTGAGGAAGTTGGCCCCAGGCATTGAGGATGGCTCTGAGGAGCCTCTGCCTCAGGTGCTAAAAATAGCATGGTTGTGAGCATAGCCCCAGATGGGCAGAGCATTGATCCTAGATGGAGGTTGCCAGATGGATCCCAGTCGGGGAGCATGCAGCAGTCTGTCTCTCTACCTCCCCTCTTCTCACTTGGAAAAGAAGAAAAAATATAAAAACAAAACAAAACAAAATTTGAACTTCTCTTTTCTGCTCCTTTGACTAAGCTCTTCATATGAATGCTTTGCTTCTCCATACCAGGTTTGCTCCCATGGCCTCATGCTCTGCAAGCCAGAGTCCATCTACAAACTTCTGCCATGCCCACATGTAGCTTAAAAAAGGCTCCTTGGATCCATGATCTTCAGCACGAATATGATCTGAGCAAAACTTCTGACATTTATAAGTATGAAAGGGATTTGAAAAAATGAAGTAACCATTTGTCTCTCTGGCTCTGCAATCTGGGCAGGAATACAAAAATGACCCCTCCACTAACTTGGGACCTAGAACGTGAGAGATTTTAGGTCGAGCCATTCCTGAACTAGGTACTTATTATTCCTGAACTTCTCCACCTTTCAGACGCTATTTGATATTTTGTGGGTCTGTCTGGCTCTTTCACTAGGCTGCCAGGTCCTGTGTCTGAGGAATCTTTGTATTCTGCACCCGACCTAGTAGAGCCCCGTACAGGCACTCAATAAATGTGTAAAATAAAGAAGAAAATAATAAAACAAACTATGAGAAAAAAAAAGTGAAGAAAAATCAATAATGAGGGGAAAGAAGACTAAGAAATGTATTTACCTAAAATCAGGATAGGATCAATTGAATGAGGATTTGTCTAGATTGGTGTTTGGGTAACGATAGAAAAAGAATTGTAAATATCTATAGCATGTATGTAACTTTAGTTTCTTTAGACTCTGTAATGAAGCTGGGGAGAAGCACATCTGGTAGTAAAAGGCAATCAATCTGTCAGGCTCCCATAGCTAGTTGCATCTCTGCTATCCATTGTCCCTTCAAGTGCAAAGGGGTGGAGCAGAATCTAGGAGTGGCTCACATGGTTTATGATGGTGGCGATGGTTTCCCTCCCCTTTCTGTCATTTGTCATCTCTGCCTCTGCTGCTCCAGGCCCATTCCCTAGTGGGAACTACTGCTTCGGTCATACTTCTGGATGTCAGCCACGATGTTGTAGTCTTAGTTACTTTTTCATTCCATTCCAACAGTCATTTCTGCCCTTACTTGTACATCAGTATTACTAAGCCACAAATAGCACTGCCTTGTGCTTTCAAGTTCTGACGATGACTCAAATGCTGGAACTCTTTCATTTGACCTATTGTCTAGCAGAGCCAGCATCACCCTTCAGCACAGCGCAGACCCACGTGTGCTCTATTCACCCCTTCTCCCCAACACAGACCATCTCCTTTTCTGATCAAACCAGTTTACCTCAACAATAACGCCCCTCAAAGTTGCTTCTTTTCCATCTAGTTAACTGAATTCTTGTTCAGGGAGCGGCGGTAGTGCTTGGGGCAGGTATCACTTTCAACTTTACCAGCTATAATAACTCATAGCAAAGTCCTTAAGCCACATACAGATGCCCCTGTGATGGGTCTGCCTCCTGGGCATCCACATATGCCTGGGCATGTTTGCATCCACACTGGGTACTTCCTAGACTTAGCCTCGCACTCACTCTAGGACTCCTGCCACACTTGAGCAACTTTCATAATTAAAAAATAACAAATAAACCTGTGAGAACAAAATGAGTGTGAAAGTGCATTGCAAACGCAACAAATTATAATTACTTCCTTATTGTTTGTTTAATAGAGATCTATGTCCATAGGGAAACTGAAGGCGTCAAATAGAAAAGGTTTAAAAAAAAAGACAGGAATGATTAATTGAGGGAGGAATCAAGTTGATAACTCATGGGTAGTAATTCAGAATTGATGTACTAAATAGAATTTCTGTGGGTCTATTTTAATGCAGTAGACACTTGCCAAATGAACATAGATTAAAGCTGAAAAAATGATTCTGAAGTTGCTGAAATTTGTAGTCATACTCAGTCTACATACTTTAGGATGTTGAGGTGACAGGAACCTAAATGAAGCTGTATATCACCAAGAAAACAAAGCTTGACTCCAGAGCTCAATTATGGGGTTTAAATCTGAGCCCTACCACTTATGAACACTAAGTGAATTTTCACAAATTACTTTTTTTTTTTAAGTGAGAGGAAGGGAGATAGAGAGACAGACTCCTGCATGTGCCCTGACTGGGATTTACCCAGTAAGCCCCCTAATGGTGATGCTCTGCCCATCTAGGGCTGTTGCCTGGCAACTGAGCTATTTTTAGCACCTGAGACGGGCTCCATGGAGCCATCCTCAGCACGAGGGGCCAACTGGCTTAAATCAATTGAGCCATGGCTGCAGGAGAGGAAGAGAGAGAGAGACAGAGAAGGGGGTAGGGGTGGAGAATCTGATGGTTGCTTCTCCTGTGTGATTCTGACCAGGAATCAAACCTGAGGCATACACTCGTCAAGCCGATGCTCTACCATTGAGCCAACCAACCAGGGCTAACAAATTACTTAATCTTAGTTTTTCATCTGTAAAAAAATAGAGTTATAATAGTACCATCTCTCCCATAGATTTTTGTAAGGAGTATGTGAGTCAATACACACAAAGCACTATCACCTCAGATGCATAGTAATGCTCAGGATAAATACATTTTACAATTCATCTACTCACAACATTGTATCTCACAAAAGTACATTGGGCTAGAGCAGGGGTAGTCAACCTTTTTACACCTACTGCCCACTTTTGTATCTCTGTTAGTAGTAAAATTTTCTAACTGCCCAGTGGTTCCACAGTAATGGTGATTTATAAAGTAGGGAAGTAATTTTACTTTATAAAATTTATAAAGCAGAGTTACAGCAAGTTAAAGCATATAATAATAATTACTTACCAAGTACTTTCTGTTGGATTTTCACTGTTTGGCAAAATAAATCTTTATAAAACAACTTACTATAGTTAAATCTATCTTTTTATTTATACTTTGGTTGCTCCACTACCACCCACCATGAAAGCTGGAATACCCACTAGTGGGCGGTAGGGACCAGGTTGACAACCACTGGGCTAGAGTTTATGCAAAATTTCACTAAAACAGAAATGTAGAGACTTGTGTTTTTTATTAGTTGGGTAGAATTTAGTGAATGTTACCTGCAATTAAATTGAAAAGTATTTCCTTAGTTTAAAGCAAAAGTTTGGGAGTCGTCCCGAATATTCAAGTGGCTCAAACAACTCACATTATGTAAAACTAGCTCATTTGCTCTCTTGCGTATACAAGCTGGGCAAAGGGACACACCATCATAGGACAAGATCAAGAAATAATAGCTGATATTAAAATGATTAAAAATCTCATTTACTCAAAATGACTGCTATAAATGGAAATTACTCTTAAAATTGCTATAGAAAACATAACTAATACTGCATGTGCTGGTACAGTTTTATTTACAAACATCAGATAGTTCACAGTGTACTTTGCTTTAAACTACTGCCATAACTGGAAATCACTTTCACTACCATTATAAAGAGCTACATTAATAATCACATGTAGATCTAGTTGAAGCTTGGAACAGCAGTGTGTCAAGTAATTTGTCCTAAAGTACAGTCTTATAAAGGGAAATTACTTTCATAACCATTTCAGAGCTTAATTACTAATCAAACATCGATATAGTTTTAGTTCAGAATATTAGTTTATTGCATAATACTTGAAAATAAATTGCACCCTAAAAATATCTATTTTCAACAATTCTTGGAAACCAAATGCTTAACATAAACCACAAAATGTTCACCATAACAATACTTTCAAAATGCTGTTTACTAAAACAGGAGTTAGATGTAATAATTAAAAAAAAAATGATTTGGATGCTGGCAACACTTCTATTCTCTCCCAGAAAGGCATGGGAGTGAGTCAGTAATATTCCCATTGGTCTAAAAGCAGGACCGTCTGCCAGAGTCCTGACTCATAAGCAGCCTGTTGGTCATATGTAGCAAGGGAGCCTGCAGTTGATTAGCTGTACTCTTACAATAATAGCCTATCACCGCCACCAATGAAGATCACCACCGTAGAGAGAATTTCTAAGATGGTACAGTGATTCACCTTAACCCAGAGAGACTGCGCAAACGTGAAAACTATTCATATGAAGATCTGCTCTCGTTACATACAGCCTCTTAGAATTTAGCTAAGCAGAACTGTACTAGCTGATGCTCACTGCAGTCAATGCAACCACTTTGAGGCTGATTATTTGGTTTCTGGGTTATCTGTGTCTTCCTTTTCCTCCTGCCTCTCCTCTGGCTGACAGTCTGCTGACCATTTCACCGTCCATTAGCACCTGCAAAGAATAAACGAAAGCAGGTGAACTCAAACCACTCAATTATGCTTCTCATTAGCAGCTCGACTGAAGGGCTCTGTCCAGGAGGTGGTTGCAACTATTAGGTAAAATTAAGTGTCTGGATTATCAGTGGATTTTAATTATCCACGTTGCTTCTGACCCTACCTAATCTAGAGTTGGCCATATATACATTACTTGCCTTGCCATATGGAGAAAAAGTGGATCTTTAATGGGAAAAATTAAAGATATTGGCTATCTGTTCTCCTGTTTCTACGGAGAATTTTTCTCCCTAGTCCCTTTTAGCATAGCCAACTAAAAAGCATATAAGAGTCTGTGAGAATTTATACTAATTGTATTTGCTTAAATTATTACTGTAACTGATAAAACCCTGAAAGTAATAATATAAACATGTGGGTATTTAGCTACATTTCTCACATTTGAAGGGCTCTTTGCAAGTGTTTTATTTTTTATTTTTATTTTTTTCTCCTTTTTTTTTTTTTTTTTTTTTTTTTTATTTTTCTGAAGTTGGAAACAGGGAGGCAGTCAGACAGATTCCCGCATGCGCCCGACTGGGATCCACCCGGCATGCCCACCAGGGGGTGATGCTCTGCCCATCTGGGGCCTCACTCTGTTGCAACCAGAGCCATTCTAGCGCCTGAGGCAGAGGCCACAGAGCCATCCTCAGAGCCAGGGCCAACTTTGCTCCAATGGAGCCTCGTCTGCGGGAGGGGAAGAGAGAGACAGAGAGGAAGGAGATGGGGAGGGATGGAGAAGCAGATGGGTGCTTCTCCTGTGTGCCCTGGCCAGGAATTGAACCCCGGACTCCTGTACACCAGGCCGACGCTCTACCACTGAGCAACCGGCCAGGGTAATCTTTGCAAGTGTTTGAAATACTTAATTTGGCAACTCATTACTTATACTAATCTCAATTATTGTAAGCCAGGGAGTGCCAGTAATAATATGCTGTTAAAGGTTTACCCTGTGATGCAGGAGCAAGGGTGTGTCTCAGAAAAAAAACAAACCCATGTGTCTTTCCTTCTTTCTTTCAAGATAGGAAGGGGTGGGGAGGAGATATGAGAAGCATCAACTCATAGTTGCGGCACCTTAGTTGTTCATTGATTGCTTTCTCATACGTGCCTTGACTGGGGCTCCGGCTGAGCCAGTGACCCCTTGCTCAAGCTGGAGAACTTGGGCTCAAACCAGCGACCATGGGATCCTGTCTGATCCCATGCTCAAACCAGCGTCCTCATGCTCATCCTTGTGCTCAAGTGTGTGATCTTGGGGTTTAGAACCTGGGTCTTCAGTATCCCAAGCCAAAGCTCTATCCACTGTACCACCACCGGTCAGGTAAGACTTGTGTGTCTTTTTAAATTATGAACTACTGTAGTTTATTGTAATTTTTGTTGTTTTATGCATTTGAACATTTTGATTATAAAAGTGTTACAGGTTTATTTTAGAAAATACAAATAACCATAAAAATTGCCCATAATCCCACCAATGATAACCAGTTACTATTTTGTAGTATATACTGGCAGAAATTTTCTATTTATAAATATATAGATTAATTGGCCACCCTTCAAGTTGAGTGATATGTAATTTAACTTGCTTTTTTTCATTTAAAATGTCAGGCAGGTTTTGCTGTACTAACAAACACAGTTCAACAACATTCTTTGAATTGGCTGCATTGTATTCCATTTTATGACTATGCATTATTTACTTAAATACTCTAGATTTGGATATTTAAAGGGTCTTCAATTTTTGTTATTATAACAAAGCCATAAGAAACACTCTGGGGTGGAAATCTTTGTACACATTGTTAATATTACCTCATGAGAAGTTAGTAGAAGTGAAATGCTATAAAAAAGGACATGGGTGTAGCTCCAATTTTTCTTGCTTAACAAACACCCTGATATCAGCCATACTAAGATTGCACAGGCTTTTACCATGAGTGAAATCAGTAACATACCCCTTAGACTTTAACATTCAAAGAGCTGCATAACTTCTGAGGTGTGTGTGTGTGTGTGTGTGTGTGTGTGTGTGTGTGTGTGTGACCGTTTTAGTTTAATATGGTCTGTATGTCACCCTGATCTTATTTTGGCTACTGGTTCCTTTTTGTGCAAACACATACACACACACACACACACACACACAAATTTAATCCATACAGTTTACTGCAGTGGTAGTCAACCTGGTCCCTACCGCCCACTAGTGGGAGTTCCAGCTTTCATGGTGGGCGGTAGTGGAGCAACCAAAGTATAAATAAAAAGATAGATTTAACTATAGTAAGTTGTTTTATAAAGATTTATTCTGCCAAACTTAGCAAAAATCCGACATAAAGTACTTGGTAAGTAATTATATGCTTTAACTTGCTGTAACTCTGCTTTATAAATTTTATAAAGTAAAGTTACTTCCCTACTTTATAAATCATCATTACTGTGGAACCGGTGGGCAGTTAGAAAATTTTACTACTAACAGAGATACAAAAGTGGGCAGTAGATATAAAAAGGTTGACTACCCCTGGTTTACTGGTATCAATCAATTTAAGAAGACAGATAAGCTCCAAAACTACATAATTTCTCTTGGTAAATGATAACAATATAACACTAACTGAACTTTATGTGCTCATTAATCTACTGAAATAAAAATCTATTCCTTCCTTGACAGATATTTTGAATGATCTTTGTATTGCATTCTATTCAATCTCAGAAGTAAAAATAGGAAGCAACCCCCTCCCCAAAGCCCTACTTACAGCTTTGTGTACTTAGCTAAACAGTCAGCAGTAAAACAACTGGAATCTACCACCCACCCTATCAAAGAAACATATTATCTCAAAACACACTGAACTCTCCAACATATTGTTTAACATCCTCAGTTTTCCAATCTTTCATCTATTTCATCTCAGTAAATGAGAGCTGCATCCTTGCATTGGCTTAGGCCAAAAACATTGGTGTCATCCTTGACTCATCCTTCTCTCACGTGGCTTATCCAAGAAATGCCATTGGCTACATATTTGTAATATAGCCTCCATCAGACCAATTCTCAAGACCTGTGATACTACCCCCCAGGCCCAAGCCACCATCATCTGTGTTTTGAATTATTGTAATAGTGTCTTCTTAACTGCCTTCTCCTTTGATCTTTCCACTCCTACATTTATTCTTCATACAACATATTGTGATTCTGTTAAAATATATACGTATCTGATCAAGTCACTTCTCTCCTCAAAACCATTCAATGGCATCCCGTCTCACTTGGACTTTGAGTCCAAGACAAAATCCTTACAACAGATGACAGGACCCTCCGGGCAACATCACCGCCTAACCCTTCGACATACTCTTTGATCCCATTTCCTGTTGCTCTCTCTTTCTCACTTCACTTTGGCTCCACTGGTCTCCACTCTATTTGTCTAAGAAGCAGCAGCCATGGAAAACTGGTACCTAAAAATCATTCTGGTCTGGCCTGTGGTGGCGCAGTGGATAGAGCATGGACCTGGAATGCTAAGGTAGCTGGTTTGAAACCCTGGGCTTGCCAGCTCAAGGCACATACAACAAGCAATCAATGAACAATTAAAGCAAAGCAACTACAATCTTGCTCCCTCTTTCTCTCTCTCTCCCTCCCTCTCTCTTTAAAATCAATAAATAAAATCTTTTTTCTTTTTTTTTGCATTTTTCTGAAGCTAGAAACGAGGAGAGACAGTCAGACAGACTCCTGCATGCGCCCGACCGGGATCCACCCGGCAAGCCCACCAGGGGATGAGGCTCTGCCCACCAGGGGGCGACGCTCTGCCCCTCTGGGGCGTCGCTCTGCCCTGACCAGAGCCACTCTAGCGCCTGGGGCAGAGGCCAAGGAGCCATCCCCAGCACTCTGGCCGTCTTTGCTCCAATGGAGCCTTGGCTGTGGGAGGGGAAGAGAGAGACAGAGAGGAAGGAGAGGGGGAGGGGTGGAGAAGCAGATGGGTGCCTCTCCTGTGTGCCCTGGCCGGGAATCGAACCCGGGACTTCTGCACGCCAGGCCGACGCTCTACCACTGAGCCAACCAGCCAGGGCCTAAATAAAACCTTTAAAAAAAAAAAGATAGTTTCTACATGGCTACAGAAGCAGTCTTCAATAAACAAATCTGCTGCAGTGAGCTTAGCGTACCTTGTTCCCTTCACTGTCCACTCTGGAACATCCCATACTCATTTCTCAAACCTCACTCACCTCATTCATTCAGTCAACAAATATTGATTGAGAGCCTATCATGTTCCAAACACTATTGTATATGTCAGGCAGACAACAATAAACAAAGCAGACAAATCCTTCTACCTCAGTAGTTTCCATTCTATAGGAGGAGAGAGAGTACATAGTAAGTCCACTGTGATGTTTGTTAGAACATGATAATGCACCTGACCTGTGGTGGTACAGTGGATAGAGCATCGACCTGGAATGTTGGGGTTGCTGGTTCAAAACCATAGGCTTGCCTGGTCAAGGCACATACAGGAAGCAACTACAAGTTGATACTTCCCGCTTCTCCCCCTCTTCTCTCTCTCTCTCTCTCTCTCTCTCTCTCTCTCTTCCTCTCTTTAAAAATCAGTAAATAATGTTTTTAAAAAGAAAGTGATAATACAACAGAAAAAATATAGAACAGAAATGTGGGATTAGGAGTGTATATATGTCTGTGTAAGGGCTATGTGTGTGCAGTTACACTGTTGTTCCTTAGCACAATGTCATACTTGGATTTCACATATTTCTTCAGTTGTGTTTTGTATGGGTTAGATTCTCTCTATATCAATATTGTGAGTTCTGTCTGCCATGAATTGGCCATTACGTGTGGTGATCTTCCTGTACCTTCCAGCATCTCACGTTCCTTCCATTTATTCTTACTCGTTCTATTGCTTTAACAGGTAGCACATTTATCTTCCTGCCCTCCGGGCCATTGGTAGAAATTATGGCTGACATCTTACGAATTCGTTTTAATCTTTACCACAACCACTTCTTCCCTTTTCTTTGGCCTTCTCTCTTGTTTGTGCTTCAGGCTCCTGCCAGTGGTGGCTGGTGACATCACGTGCATTCCCTAACCACACGAGTTTGATTGAAACTGCCACAGTCAGAAATGAATTATCGACCAGCGAGGAATAGGACATGGGGAGTCAACTGGTTATTTTCTTAACAATCTGTTCAATTTTGGTCCGAACCAGTGTACTTAGGTTTGTATCAGTCCATTGCTGGTCCCCAAGATGTACGGCTATCCAGGATCCTCCTGGGCTACCTTGATTTCTCAGTGTGAGATTCTGGCTTCCTGTGGGACTGTGTTTTGGGTTATCCCTACGGGTTTTGGCCAAAACTGATTTTCTTAATCTACTGAACAGCCTGACTGTTCAGATAAGACGAATGTAATTGACATCTATTGAGGAGAGATTCTGCCTGGAGATCAGCTATGGAAAAATAGAACTCCACTAGAAGCTTTTTACTTTTCTCCCCTCAAAACTCTGATTTTCTCCCAGTCCAGTCCTGCTCTCAGGGGTTTTAAGCAGATTAATTAGTGCTTGAAAAGCACCTTTATAAATGAAAAGTAGCTAAGTTCTAATATAATCTTTTAAACTCTGGATGCTTGTCATTTTTTTTATTCAGATTGCAGTTCTAATTTTATACTTTTTCCATAATGCCACCAGATTGTAGATGAACTCCCAAAATAGACAATGACTAGAACTGAAACTGTTGTTATATGACCCAATATGCAAAATAGTTGTGGCAAAGGAATGTCGCAATTGACTTGATTGCAGCGATGGCCCATTCTTTTAAAGGGATTTTGGTTTATTCAATGTCATCACAAACAGTTCTTCGAGGATTTGGGAACCAGAGCATTTTGTAGTTGGTGTAGTGCAAAAAAAAAAAAAAAAGCTATTTATGTAACAGTCATCGTAGATTAGCTAGAATAGAATGCCATAGAAAGTTTGTTTCAAAACTCAGACTTGGAATTTGAGTTTGGCAACAGGTTCGATTAATTTTCATGAAAATCTGAGTATTGTAAGTCCCTTCCTCTTTCCTTAAACTTGTCGTTCCATTTTCACGAATAAAGCTTAACAGGTTGAGATGAGATAGTTCTCTTCCCAGACTGGTTTCAGAATACTCACTTGGACTGATAACCAAGTGTCTATGAAACAAGTCAGAATATTAAACCCACAGGCGATGAAGAAATTCCGTTGCATTGTAATGATTTTGTATACTATTTCACCTTTTCCAAGGATCTTGCAAAAAAAAGTAAAAGCTAATAATCTGAGCTAAAGTGACCAATGTATCATTGTTCCTAACTTTGAACTACTTCAAACTTTGGTAGCTCCTCTATAATTAGTACCTAGGCACTCTACTAAAGGAAGATTTGTTAGTTTGTTGTATCTACCTGAATGGAAAGAGAATCTACTGTTCTCCATAGGAGAGATAATTATCACTTGATGGTCTTCTGGGCTAACTATACATTACAATATTAAGGACACAAAAAATTTAGCTACTCTGTTATATTAATTTCTTAATTTTGTAAACCTTTCTTTAGGAAATAGTGTTTTATTTGCTTTTATATTCTTAAGGATGTTGTAGAATAGTCTCTGAAAAATTAAGTGAAGAAAATTGGTATGTTGTATTGCACACAAAGATGTATACCTTAAATTCTGGCCTTGTTTTCTAAACTACTGTTACATGAAAAAAAAAGAGCTAAATGTTTATACCATAAGGGGCATAATGAATATGTCTTCAACGATGACTATGTCAGGTACATTTAGTCAGTGAAAGGAACAATAGCAAATATACAAGCAGAGCTGGAATAGTGGATCCACCATTTTTAATGGAAAACATCAGAGAATCATCATCTATGATATTCAAATATCATATGATATAGATATATTTATATGATAAAGAAATGGCTAACCTCCAGGGGAAAAGCATTTGCCTCTATGAAAATAATACTACTCTCACATCCTTTGGGGCTTACATATTAAATTTAGCAAAAAAAGGTGAACATGTGCTAATTAACCTATGGATATAAAGTGTTTAAGAGGTAGAAAGGTAACAGTAAGAACGAATGACCAAATTTCAGTGTGTATAAAGGTTAATAGGGAGGTTCTACAGCCCTATGTATGGCCATTGGCATTGCAATTTATCAATTTCTTTAAGAATCAGAAGAAGGATGAATATTAGAGCTAGTCAAGGTAAAGGGGGAATTATAAAACACTCCTGGGGAACTAAGCAAATGTTATCATTGGGCAACAGATGAACAGTGACATATACAATTTAATATCTCTGTGTACAAGTCAATGCACATTGGAAAAAATTAAACTACTTGCATACCCTGAAAGATTCTGAATTAGTACCTCTTGAGAGGGATAAAAAACAAAACCCTTAAATGTCCAACATGGATAGTTCAGTGAGATTGTCTGCTCATTATTCAGCTGTGATAAAATGATGAGCAAAGCCAGACTGGTGCTGGCTCAGTGGATAAAGTGTTGACCTGGGCCACAGAGGACCCAAGTTTGAAATCCCGAGGTCACTGGCTTGAGTGTAGAGTCATCCAGCTTGAGCGTGAGCTCACCAGTTAGAGTGCAAGGTTGCTAGCTTTATTGTGGGATCATAGACATGAACTCAGGGTCGCTGGCTTAAGCCCAAAGGTTGCTGGCTTAAGGAAGGTGTCACTGGCTCAGCTGGAGCCCCCTAATCAAGGCACGTATGAAAAGCAATCAATGAACAACTAAAGTGCTGCAACTACAAGTTGATGTTTCTCATCTCTCTCCCTTCCCATCTCTCTCTTTCAAAAAAACTTTTTAAAAGACAAATGCTGAGCAGAATATTAAAAGTGTTTTAAAACAGTAAAGAATTATTCAAAAGATATAATATATCACATACATATACCTAAGCATTTTGATCACAATACATACATAACATAATACATACATACATAACATAATACATACATACATATAAATGTTTTTCAACTTTTAGAGCAAACAAATATTTTTCAACTTTACTTTAGTATCATGAAGCACAAGGATATACTTTTTTTTTTTTTTTTAAGATTTTATTTATTCATTTTAGAGAAGGGGGGAGGAGCAGGAAGCATCAACTCCCATATATGCCTTGACTGGGCAAGCCCAGGGTTTCGAACCGGCAACCTCAGCATTCCAGGTCAACGCTTTATCCACTGAGCCACCACAGGTCAGGCTAAGGATATACTTATTATTTAACTGTTCCTTAGTGTCATAGAATAAAATAAAATAGAAAAAGAAAATATACAGAACCACAGATGTTTAGCACAAGTAGGTAAGGAAGAGGTATATCTAATCATAATAAAAGGCAATACCTCCCCAGCTGGATAGCTCAGTTGGTTAGAGTGTCGTCGTGATATACAAAGGTTGCCAGTTTGGTCAGTGATCGGGGCACATACAGGAGCAGCTCCTATTTCCTGTCTATCTCTTTCTAAAATCAATTAATGAACTTAAAAAAAAAGAGTAGGTAAAAGAAAAAAAAAAAAAAAGAAGTACCATATAGTGGCTATGAGCATGGGCTTTGAAAGCAGACAACCTAAGGTTCCAATCCCACCTCATCTATAGACTAGCAATCCCTAGCTCATGAGATCAATCCACTGTGTGGCATATACTTCCCAACAAGTGAGAGTTAAGATAAACTTGACTTCCTGTCATGGATACTCTGATAGCACTTAGAGATCTCAGTAGGTCCAAGTGACTTGCCTATAAGTTTTTTATTTATTTTATTTATTTTTTTATTTTTCTGAAGCTGGAAACGGGGAGAGACAGTCAGACAGACTCCCGCATGAGCCCAACCGGGATCCACCCGGCACGCCCACCAGGGGCGACGCTCTGCCCACCAGGGGGCGATGCTCTGCCCCTCCGGGGGCGTCGCTCTGCCGCGACCAGAGCCACTCTAGCGCCTGGGGCAGAAGCCAAGGAGCCATCCCCAGCGCCCGGGCCATCTTTGCTCCAATGGAGCCTTGGCTGCGGGAGGGAAAGAGAGAGACAGAGAGGAAGGAGGGGGTGGGGGGTGGAGAAGCAAATGGGCGCTTCTCCTATGTGCCCTGGCCGGGAATCGAACTCGGGTCCCCCGCTGCCTATAAGTTTTTAATAAATATTTATACTGACATATAATGACATGCATTCCCCAAAGTGCAGAAATCACAAGCATACACCTCAATGAATTTTCACATAATGAAAAGACCTGGGTAACTATCATCCAATCCAAGAAATAGAACATTACTCAAACTCAGAAAGTCTCCCTCATTCCCCTTCCCACTCAGTAACCCCCTTCTCTCCAAAGCTAATCACTATTTATAATTATAGACTGGGGGTTTTTGTTTGTATTTTTGGGGAGATTTTTGTAAGAGGTTGACAGGAGGGAGAGACAGGGACAGACAGACAAATGAAAGAGAGATGAGAAGCATCAAGTCATAGTTGTGGTTCCTTAGTTGTTAATTGATTGCTTTCTCATATGTGCTTGACTGAGGTGGGGGGGGGTGTCCAGCTGAGCTAGTGACCCCTTGTTCAAGCCAGCAACCTTTGGGCTCAAGGCAGTGACCATGGGGTCATGTCTATGATCCCACACTCAAGCCGGCAACCCCTTACTCAAACTGGTGACCTCAGGTCCTCAGTGTCCCAGGCCGCCACTCTATCCACTGCACCACCACCTGGTCAGGCAGGTTTGTTTTTAAACTTTATATAACTCTAATCAGAATATGTAGTCTTTTGTGTCTGACAGCTCTCACTCAACCTTATGTTTGTGAGATTCATCCATGCTGTTGCCTGTGGTAGCTGTTTGTTCCTTTTCATAGCTGTGCAGCCTGAATATAGCTGAGGTTATATATCCATTCTTCTGATGATGAACACTCATTTTCTGGCTCTGATATAACACTGAGATGAAATGTCATGTATATATGCTTCTGGTGAATGAATATATCATATGTATGCATTTATTGGGTGTGGAATATCAGGGTCATGATTTAAGTGCATAATTATCTTTATTCAAGTAGCTTTCCAAAGTGGGTACACCAATTTACACTTCCACCAGCAGTGTTTAAGAATTCCAGTTGCGGCCCTGGCCAGTTGGCTCAGTGGTAGAGCGTCGGCCTGGCGTGTGGGGGACCCGGGTTCGATTCCCGGCCAGGGCACATAGGAGAAGCGCCCATTTGCTTCTCCACACCCCCCTCCTTCCTCTCTGTCTCTCTCTTCCCCTCCCGCAGCCAAGGCTCCATTGGAGCAAAGATGGCCCAGGTGCTGGGGATGGCTCCTTGGCCTCTGCCCCAGGCGCTAGAGAGGCTCTGGGCGCGACAGAGCATCGCCTCCTGGTGGGCAGAGCGTCGCCCCCTGGTGGGCGTGCCGGGTGGATCCCGGTCGGGTGCATGCAGGAGTCTGACTGTCTCTCCCCGTTTCCAGCTTCAGAAAAATACGTAAAAAAAAAAAAAAAAAAAAAAAGAATTCCAGTTGCTCCACATCCCAGCCAACAATTAATTTTGAAAGTTGTGTTGTTTTTTAATTTAGTAATTCTGTTGGGTATCATCATTTGCTAGTAAATCTTGTTTCTTGTTTTATGGTGGAAAAATGGTGGTGGGAGACCTTGGTTCTCCAGATTGAATGAAATTTGACATGCTGAGCAGAATTAGTTGAATATACCTTTACTTCCCATCCATTTCTCACGCTCAAGTTTCATCATTGAAAGTTCACAAAGTAGCAAACCCCAGCAAGTGACCTTGCTGATAGGAACACACTGATGCTAACGTTTATAGAAGCATAAGACCCAGAATAGCCAGCACAGTAATATTCATGGAGAAGAAAAAGTCAGAGGACTAACACTACCTGACTTCAAGATTTGCTATAAAGCTACATTAATTAGGACAGTGTGGTATTGTCATAAAAACAGACAAATAGATTAGTGGAGGGGAATAGAGAGCCCAAAATTAGACCCACACAAATAGAGTCAACTAATGTTTAACAATGGAGTAAAGGCAGCATGGTGTAGAAATGACAGTCTTTTCAACAAATGGTGCTGAAACAACTGGACAAGCACATGTAAAAAAAAATGAATCTAGATACAGACTTTACACCTGTCACAAAAATTATCTCAGAATAGATTATAGACATATATGTACAAAGCAAAACTATAAAATTTTTATGAGAGAATTTAGGAGAAAATCTAAGTGACTTTTGTTTGTTAATGCTTTTTATTTTCTTCTTATTATTTTTCCAAGTGAGAGGAAGGGAGATAGAGAGACAGACTCCCACATGCTCCCCAACTAGGATCCACCCAGTAACCCCCATCTGGGGCTGATGCTCACAGCCAAGCTATTTTTAGCACCTGAGGCAGAGGTTCTATGGAGCCATTCTCAGCACCCAGGGATTATGCACTGGAACCAATCAAGCCAGGGCTGTGAGAGGGGAAGAGAGAGAGGAGAAGATGGTTGCTTCTACTGTGTGCCCTGACCGGGAATCAAATCCAGGATGTCCACATGCTGGGCAGATGCTCTACTACTGAGCCAACTGGCCAAGGCCTGGCAATGCTTTTTTTACTCACACTAAGGCTTGATCCATGAAAGAAATAATTGAAATTAAAATTAACAACTCTGCTCTGCAAAAGACACTGTCAAAAGATTAAGAAGACAAGCAGAGACAGAGAAAATATTTGTAAAACACACATCTGATAAAGGATGATCACCCAAAATATACAAAGAACTCTTAAAACTCAAGAGTAAGAAAACAAACAACCTGATTAATAAAATGGGGAAAAGATCTGAACACTCACCTCACCAAAGAAGATTACAAAAGGCAAATAAGCATGTGAAGATATAAACAACATCATATATAATTAGGGAACTGGATTAAAACAATAATAGGATACCACGACATATCTATTATAATGGTCAAAATCCAGAACACTGACAACATCAAATGCTGGTGAGGATATGGAGCAACAGGAACTCTCATTCACTGCTGGAGGGAATGCAAAATGGTACAGTACTTTGGTACAGTACTGTGTAAAATAGTACAGTTTGATAGTGTTTTACAAAATGAGACATATTCTTACCATACAATCTAGCCATTCTGCTCTTTGGTATTTACCCAAATAAGTTAAAACTATGTCCACACAAAAACCTGCCCAGGGATGTTTATAGCAGTTTTATTCGGAATTGCCAAAATTTGAAAGCAACCAAGATGTCCTTCAGTAGGTGAATGTATAAATAAACTGTGATATATTTAGATAATGCAACATTATTTAGTGCTAAGAAGAAATGAGCTCTTAAGTCATAAAAAGACTGCAGGGACCTTAAATGCTTATTACTATGTGAAAAGCTCATCTGGAAAGGCTACATACTATGATATATGATTCCAACTGCATAACAGTCTGAAAAATACAGAACTATGGATAAAGTCCAAGGAGCAGCAATTGTCTGGGGCTGGTGAGGAGGGAGAGATGTAGGAGGAGCACAGAGGACTTTTAGGGCAGTGAAACTATTCTGTAGGAAACTACAATGGCTAATCCATGTCATCATACATTTCTCAAAACCCACAGACTGTTCAAAACTAGAGTGAGCCCTAATATACAGTGTGGACTTGGTGTGATAATGCTGTGTCAGTGTCAGGTCATCACTATAACAAAGGTAGCACTCTGGTACAGGATGCTGATAGTAGGGGAGATTCTGTGTGTGGACGAAGGGGCAGTGGGGAGATGGGGAAACTCTGCATCCCGTTCAATATTGCTGTGAACCTAAAAGTGCTCCAAAATACAAAGTCTGTTTAAAAAGTGAAACAAGCCTAACTAGGTATTGGCACCGTGGATAGAGCATTGGTCTGGGACGCTGAGTACCTAGGTTTGAAACCCCGAGCTCGCCAGCTTGAGTGCAGGCTCATCCAGCTTGAGAACAGGGTCACTGGCTTGAGTGTGGGATCATAGACATGACCCCATGGTCGCTAGCTTGAACCCAAGGTCACTGGCTTGAGCAAGGGGTCACTTGCTCAGCTGGAGCCCCCCAGTCAAGGAATGTATGAGAAAGCGATCAATGAACAACTAAGGTGCCGCAGATATGAGTTAATACTTCTCATCTCTCTCCTTCCCTGCCTGTCTCCCACCACCTCTCTCTCACTAAAAAAAAGAAAAGAAAAAAATAAAGAAAAGAAAAGTGAAACAAGAGCTAATGATTCCTGGGGGTTATACTAGGGAAGCAGCCATTAATGGGTTTTGTCATAAGAATACGGAAAGGCCAGGCAGGAAAGATATATTTTAATATAGGGAAAAAGGAGACGTCATGACAGAGCAGTGGGTGAGATTTTAGTCCAAATGTAGCCTTTAAGCATCTCTCTTATCCTACCACATAGGTGACTACCTACATAAAGACCACATCTACTCCACATGGGAGAAAATAAAGAGGCCTAGAAATGTATTCCCAGTTCTCCCCTTTCCAATCTTAGATAATGAAGACAATAAAAACGTAATATTAATTGAGGAGTTTTTTAACTTGTAAAATTTTCCTTTTTACATTTTACTTATTTATTTTGAGGGAGAGAGAAGGGGGAGAGGAGCAGGAAGCATAAACTCCCATATGTGCCTTGACCAGGTAAGCCCCAGGGTTTGAACTGGTGACCTCAGAATTCCAGGTTAACGCTTTATCCACTACACCACCACAGGTCAGGTGATCTGACTCTCATTTTTAACATATCTAGTAAGTGGTCCATCAGCAAATGACAAATATAAAGTGTTCAATCATTGCTTGTCAAATAAATTATTGATTCTGACTTTTAATTTTTTTTGTTTTGTTTATTGGGGTGACATCAGTTAATGAAATTGTTACCAGCAAAATAAAGAGACCTCGATTTTTGTCTTCTTGGAAGAAAAAATTCGGTCAAGAGCCAAAGTGCAGCAAGTAAAGCAAGGATTTATTGGCCGTGAAGGAGTACACTCAACCAGGACTAAGCGGTCAACTCACTGGAGAGCATGAGTGCCCTGATTAGTTACAGAGTTTGGGACAGTGAAACAAGGAAAGGTTTAGGATTAAAAATAAGGAAAGGAAGAGAGCCTAGGCAGGCCTTCTTTAGCTCTCTCTGGAGAGTCAGAGAAAAAGGTGCCTTGTAGGCAGGTTCAGGGGTTAGACTGGGACAAGTTGCCACGGCCCACTGCTCCCCTGGTTGCAAGTCTCATGGGGTCTCTTAGAGCTTAGGAGATAGAGGCAAAGAAAATGCATCTGGGGGAAGAAGAGGAGAAAGAGGAGGAGGGGGAAGGTGCACGCTTCAGGAAGAGCTCCTTGGGTCCTCTGTCTTAAGAACTCTTAAGGGTGGAGATTTTAGGGAAGGTCCCATGGAGAATCCCAGTAGAATATTCATCAGCTCTCCAGCTGTGTCCCTTTAGAGTCATGGTCTCCACTGATTGGCCAGCACCAGGGAGTCATTAGTCAATGCAGCTGGTTCTGGTGGCAGCCATGGCATCACATGTCTGGTTTTGTTGACTTTTCTGAGCCTAGAGCTGAAACACAACTGAGGCCTAGGTGTTATCCCTAGGGGTCAATGTTTAAGCACTGTTCTCTGACCCTCTTGTTCACTCCCCTGCTGATGGAATCTAACTCTCATGACTAGGAACATGCCAGTGGAGGAAAGGTTAGCCTGGCGGTGTGGTCCTTGTTTTCCCAGCTTTGTTCGTTGCTAGACACCTGGGGCTTTCCACCCTGATGACCTTTTGTGCCTGGCCTGTAGTCCTTGCTCTGCTCATGCCTGTCTAACTGCCTACCAAAGTCATATAGGTTTCAAGTGTACAATTCTATAACACATCATCTGTATATTGTATTGTGTGTTCAACACCCCAAGTCAAGTCTTTTTTCATCAGATTCTGATATTTTTGAGAAAATAGAATAAACCTCCCCCCACACACACACACAATGTAAAACAAAAATTGAATAATCTTTTTTTTACCCTTGAACTTGTCAAATTCTTAAAGCTTGACTATCTCAGAACTTTCTTTTAAACTACTTTATTTTTCTTCTTGCAAGGGCAAATAACGTGACTTTGAAACAAAGCCTCTTTCAAAATAGGTTGACGGCCCAGTTGATTATAAATTCACTGAAGTTGTAGGCATGCTCATTCTCAACTGGGCTGCTTTCCATATTTCAGGTAAAAAGTGTGCCTATAAATGAAAATTATTCATACCTTTTATTTATTTACTGTTTTTTCTCGGAGAAATGTCAGATGGCACTCTGAAGCCTTTAAATATAATGAAAAGCAAATTAGAAGCTATTTCTATGAGTTCAGCTTTGTTTCTTGTTCTTTACCTTCCTGTTATAGTTATGTGAAGGCATTATCGCTTCTCCCTGTAGTTCCTGCTTCCATACAAAGTGTCAGCAGTGTGTATCTTCTGTCGTTATGGCCACCACCTTGCCACCTGGTCTGGCCCCAAATCACTGTAATGACTTCAGAGACAAACACCCACTTCATTCCTACCTTGCCGATTGGTGAGCCTTTCATTCTGTACTGATACATAACTCACCTGTGCTGGCATTAAAATACTTTGGGATTCTGCAAAGTGCCCCTAGGAAGTGACAGGTAGAAACAATAATTGAGGTAAATCAAATAAAGATCATACCTTTGTATGAAAACCATCTGTGATGAGGTTGCGGTAGGGAAAGAGAAAAGTTAAAAGTGAATGAGTCCCGTGTCCTTGTGGGTATAAGATGCACGTAATGCGGGATCAGGAAACAAATCCCCTTAGAGTGTTTTATTTTCCTATCCCACAGTGTGGGATTTATGTTTTCCCCACTGTTGAGCACTGTGTCAGAAAGCTGTGAATTAAACAGATGCCTAAAAATACATTTGATGCCTAGGTCTCTAGGCCTTGAAATGATAATTTAGCAAATACTATCCTGGTGTCTGACTTAACTTCAAAGACTATTTCTACAAACTTATAAGCATGGCCTCCAAAAAGATAAATTTTGTAAATTCTTTATTTCTCCCTTTTTCCTTTGAAATGCTAATAAAGCTCAAGTGACTAGTCAACAACTTCTTACTCCACATTTCTTAGCTCATAAGAACCTAGTTGTTCCACAAATGTCTGTTTCTCTCCCATCACACCAATATCATCTCATGTATTAGAAGCAGTCTTCACTATTTAGGAACAGTAGCAACATACCTGTGATGACAGCAGCTTTTCTAAGTCCTTTAAGTGTCCCCTTTAGATTTATTTAATTCAGAAGTTAGTAGCAAGAAGCCAAATTGTATCGAGAGGGAATGAATGATTACTGTTCTCTAGCTGCTTTGTTCAAACATGGGTTCCTGGTTTATCCACCCAAGGACAGAAGTTCAAGGGCCACCAACCCTCTCCTGTCATTGTTACTTGACTTTGGACATCAGTGTTATTACTGTTAGATGAGGACACAGGCTGATAAAAAGTGCCACCTTACTTGGCCCTTTATCCAGACTTGGCTGAACTAAAGAGAGGCCGTTTAGATAGCAAAGAATGGGGGTAGTTTTTTTGTTTTGTTTTTTTTTTAAGCGAGCGAGAGAGACAGACAGACAGGGACAGACAGGAAGGGAGAGAGATAAGAAGCATCAACTCATAGTTGCAGTTCCTTAGTTGTTCATTAATTGCTTTTTCATATATACCTTGACTTGGGGGCTCCTGCTCAGCCAGTGACCCCTTGCTCAAGTCAGTGACCTTGGGCTCAAGCCAGCGACCATAGGGTCATGTCTATGATCCCACACTCAAGCCAGTGAGCCTGTGCTCAAGCCAGGGACCTCAGAGTTTCAAACCTGGGTCCTCAGCATCCGAGGCTGATGCTCTATCCACTGTGCTACTGCCTAATCAGGCAGAATGGGAGTATTTTTTATTTCCTTTGCTACTGCTAGGACTTTTTAGGTGTATAGCCTTTAAGCTGGATTGAAAGAGCACAGACTTTGTAAAAATAATTTAATAGTAGTATCAAGTAAAACTCAAAATGGTGTCATTACTCAGCAGTGCCTGGAGCCCACGTCTCCCTGCCCCCATTACTGCAATAAACTCATAAAGGTGTAAAACTATGCAGAGCTGGGTCAGACACATTAAAATCACATCTGCTAAATGTCTCTGATGGCACATTTCTTTCCTTCTTATTCTTTTCCATTCATCACTTTCTCCTTCCTGAGCTTTGAACTGGGCTGAAATAGGAAACCTGTAGTATAACTGCTCTGGTGGTGTTATTTTTGTTTTTACATTTTGGGTTTTTTTCCTAACAGTGTTCTAAGAAATAGAAAAGGACAGTATAAACATAGAATTATATAAAGATAAAATACTGGCCCTGGCCGGTTGGTTCAGTGGTAGAGCATCAGCCTGGCGTGCAGGAGTCCTGGGTTTGATTCTCGGCCAGGGTACACAGGAGAGGCGCCCATCTGCTTTTCCAGCCCCCCCCCTCCTTCCTCTCTGTCTCTCTCTTCCCCTCCACAGCCAGGGCTCCATTGGAGCAAAGTTTGCCCGGGCACTAAGGATGGCTCTGTGGCCTCTGCCTCAGGCGCTAGAATGGCTCTGGTTGCAACAGAGCGACATCCCAGATGGGCAGAGCATTGCCCCCTGGTGGGCATGCCGGGTGGATCCTGGTCGGGCACATGCGGGAGTCTGTCTGACTGCCTCCCCATTTTCAACTTTAGAAAAATACCAAAAAAAAGAAAAAAAAAAGAAAAGAAAAAGATAAAATACTATTGTCTCTATCTACTTAGGAATTTTCTGAAATTAATAAGTTTATTCTAAGTGTTGTATTTAAAGAGTTGAGGCTGCTTATAGAAGATACCTTTACAATTGGCAAAACATTCTTAAATTTGCTTTGGTTATGAGAGATATCAGAGTTTGGAAAATTTATTACCCATCATCTCCTCCTGTATTGCCCCTCTTGGTGAACCGTCTGGTCACCCAAGACAGAAATTTCTTTAGCTTCACACATCCAGTCTATGTTGATTCTACCTCCTTGATATATTTGGAATCTCTTCTAGAGATCTATAATTAGTAACTCCAATCCTGTCTATCAATTCCCATTTCTACTACCTTAGTTTTGCTTTTTAATCACGTGAATAATGATAAATCTCCTAACTAGTTCATCTGCCCTCAGTCTCTCTTCTCCCAAATACTACTAAATAGTCTAACAAATGTTCTTTTTAAAATGTAAATATGGCCCTGGCTGGTTGGCTCAGTGGTAGAGTGTTGGTCAGGAAACACAGGAGAAGCGACTGCTTTTCCACCCCTCCCCCTCCCCCTTCTCTCTCTCTCTTCTCCTCCGGCAGCCATGCCTTGGTTCAAACACAATGGCCCTGGGTGCTGAGGATGGCTCCAAGTCTCTGTCTCAGGTACTAAAAATAGCTTGCTTGCAAGCATGGTCCCAGATGACAGAGCATTGGCCCCAGATGTGGGTTGCCGGGTGGTTCCCTGGTCAAGGCACATGTGAGAGTCTGTCTCTGTAACTCTGCTTCTCTCATTTGGAAAAGAAGAAGATAAATAAATAAATAAATAAATAAAATGCGAATATAAGGTCACTTAAAAATATATAAAAGACTCTGCCTTTACAACAAAGCCCACACTGTCAAAAACAGGTTACTGGGAACTGGTCTTTACTTACCACTGCCATGTTATCTCAAGCCATTTTTCCTTCATAACTTTAACCAGCTTGGCCTCCTTAAGTTGTCTTCCTCTTAAAGGCTTCGGCAGAACTACAGTGTGTCCGTAAAGTCATGGTACACTTTTGACTGGTTATAGGAAAGCAACAAAAGACGATAGAAATGTGATATCTGGACCAAATAAAAGGAAAACTCTCCCAGTTTCATACGTATTCAGTGCAGTTCAATGTGGGCTCATGCACAGATTTTTTAGGGCACCTTAGGTAGCTATCCCGTATAGCCTCTACAGACTCATCACTGACTGATGGCTACCAGAACAGGGTTTCTCCACCAAACTGCCGGTTTCCTTCAACTGCTTATCCCACCGAGTAATGTTATTCCTATGTGGTGGCGCTTCATTATAAACGCACCGATATTCACTTTGCACTTTGGTCATGGATTAGAATTTAGCGAGCCACAGAACATACTGAACTTTCCTCTGTATGGTCCACATCTCGACTGGCATGGCCATGGGCTGCTCCGCTGTATACATGGTGTTACGTCATCATCTGCGCATGCTCACATGCTGCCACATCATCCTATAGAACCTGGGAGGGTTTTCCTTTTATTTGGTGCAGATTTCATATTTCTATTGTCTTTTGTTGCTTTCCTGTGACCGGTCAAAAGTGCACCATGACTTTTCGGACACACTGTATATACAAGCTATTGTTTCCTTTGGGAAATTCCTCTTATATTCTCTACTATCAAACCCCAGGACTCTTCTTATTATTTAGAATTGGGTTTAATGGCACACAATGGGAAAGTAATGACAATGGCTTACACAAAAGTCCAAAAGAAATAGAAGTTGCATGATATTATTAAGGACCCAGACTACTACTATGTGTATGTATCTTTTAATTTTATTGTTATTATAATGACGTTTTTGTACTCCTGGCTGCCAGATGACGATTCCATCTCGAGATGTCATACCTGCACTCTAAGCATGAAGAAAGGGAAGAGGAGCAACTTGTCAGTTAAGTTTGTTTTTATCAGGAAGAAATAATTTTCAACAAAGCCCCATCCAATAGACCAGGGACCCCCAAACTTTTTACACAGGGGGCCAGTTCACTGTCCCTCAGACCATTGGAGGGCCTGACTATAAAAAATATATAAACAAATCCCTATGCACACTGTACATATCTTATTTTAAAGTAAAAAAACAAAAAGGGAACAAATACAATATTTAAAATAAAGAACAAGTAAATTTAAATCAACAAACTGACCAGTATTTCAATGGGAACTATGGGCCTGCTTTTGGCCAATGAGATGGTCAATGTCCGGTTCCATATTTGTCACTGCTAGCTGTAAGAAGTGATATGATGCACTTTTGGAGCTGTGACGCGTGTGTCCCATGTCACCAGCAGTAGTACTATACATGAGCAACGCCGTGCTTTGCGTAGCTCTCACTGACCACCAATGAAAGAGGTGCCCCTTCTGGAAGTGGGGTGGGGGCTGGATAAATGGCCTCAGGGGGCCACAGTTTGGGGACCCCTGCAATAGACTGTCATTTACATGGTCACTCATACCTAGAATGGTGTATGAAGAAGTAGTTTTTAACTGTACACAATTCTGCCTCAAAATATACAGGGTTCTCCCTGACTTGTGGTTGTGCAGTGGGTAGAGCCTTTACCTGGGACGCTGAGGTCCCAGGTTAAAAACCCCAATGTCACTGGCTTGAGCACGGGCTCATCTGGCTTGAGCTTGGAATCACTGGCTTGAGTGCAGGATTGTGGACATGATTCCGTGGTCACTGGCTTGAGCCCAAAGGTGTGTGGCTTGAAGCCCAATGTCTTTGGCTTGAACCCAAGGTCGCTGGCTTAGCTGAAACCCCAGGTCAAGGCACATATGAGAAGCAATCAATAAACAACTAAAGTGACACAACCATAAGTTGGTACTTCTCATCTTTCTCCCTTCCTCTCTCTCTCTCTCTCTCTCTCTGTCTCTAAAAAAAAAAAAAAAAAAAAAAAAGAGAGAAATACAGGGTTTTGTTTATATGCAGGAAGAGAAGAATGAATGCTGCCGTGTCATTTTACCTGGTGGCCTCTTACATCATTCAGATCAAGCATCACCTTCTCTTTTTGTGACACCCCAAGTTTATGCTCAGGGTCCTCCTCTGTGTTCCCAGACTAGTATCTGCAAAAAAGAAAGCAATCAATACATTTGGTTGATTGATTGATTGAATGAATGAAAGTTATTTCTATTTCTTATGCTTTTAGCATACTATATTGCAAAAATCAGTTTAGATGTTTGTCTCCTTCTCAAAATTGTAAGTTTTCTAAGGCCAATAGCTGAGTTTTATTCATCTTGGTACTCCATGGTTTCTGAAATATAGTTATCATTTCATAAATGCTTGTTGGATCAATCTGTACCAGAACACATTTAAGATGAAATTGTATAAGTGAGTTGCAACATTTAGAAAAACATAAGGATTAAATTTTTCTCTGTGTTGGGGAATGGCATTAGGCATCCATTTAAATTAAATCAGCACAGGAATATACTAGTTTTAGCATCTAGCTTAGAACCTCAACAGGTAATTAATTACAATAGCTAAAGCCACTGTATTTCTGCCCATGGGTTCAACTTAATCTCCAATTCTGAAACCATAATCTTTTATTTTATTTTTTTTAGCAAGAGGAGAGGAGATAGAGTCAGACTCACACATGCGCCCTGACCAAGATCTACCCAGCAGCACCTGTCTGGGGCCAATGCTCAAATCAACTGGGCTATCCTCAGCACCCACAGCTGAATCAATTGAGAAAGAGAGAGAGAGAGAGAGAGAGAGAGAAGGGGAGAGGGAGGGGGGACAGGAGCAGATGGTCACTTCTTTTGTGTGCCCTGACCAGGGATCACACCCAGGATGTTCACACAACAGGCTGACGCTCTATCCACTGAGGAACAGGCCAGGACTGGAACGATAAGCTTAATGATCAGTACTGCCCTCCGTATTCAGATCTCATTCTGACCTGCGTATTAGACCCAATCTTAGCTTCATGGCTAACCTAGAATTCATGTAAACAGTGTGTCTTTCTTTGTGACTAGGTTCTGTCTGCTATGAACCTTGTCTTCATTGACTTGTTCTTTGTCATCTGTTGCAAGACCCTTTTTCTACCAATTATTGGCCTGTCTGGACATCAGCACGGCATTGGGCTCTGTTTGACTGTCTGGGCCTCTTCCTAATGCGTGCTGCTGGAAACTTTCCAGATTGCCTGCCTCCCTGCCTGCCTGACATCTGTAAGTAAGTCTGCGTAGGTTCTCCGGCCCATCCTCTCTCTCCCTCTCTGGCCCATTCTGTTGGTGCGACCAAAGCCGGGTTCTGACCTTCATGAGTGAGGCAGGCCCACCTGAGAAGCACTTTATCAAAGAGTAACTGTCAAAGAGGGAAGCAGATATTTCACAAGAATTCTGAGACATATTCAGAGAGCTGAATGAAACCAAACTCTTTATTAAATATAGACTTGTCAACTAATTGACATAATACTGTTTCTTAAAATTCTTAAGGAGTCGGCCCTGGCCGGTTGGCTCAGCGGTAGAGCGTCGGCCTAGCGTGCGGAGGACCCGGGTTCGATTCCCGGCCAGGGCACACAGGAGAAGCGCCCATTTGCTTCTCCACACCTCCGCTGTGCTTTCCTCTCTGTCTCTCTCTTCCCCTCCCGCAGCCAAGGCTCCACTGGAGCAAAGATGGCCCGGGCGCTGGGGATGGCTCTGTGGCCTCTGCCTCAGGCGCTAGAGTGGCTCTGGTCGCAACATGGCGACGCCCAGGATGGGCAGAGCACTGCCCCCTGGTGGGCAGAGCAGTGCCCCTGGTGGGCGTGCTGGGTGGATCCCGGTCGGGCGCATGCGGGAGTCTGTCTGACTGTCTCTCCCTGTTTCCAGCTTCAGAAAAATGAAAAAAAAAAAAATTCTTAAGGAGTCAACAACTGCATTTTTCTTTTTATAAAAGTGGTGGGTACCATCAACCTTTCCACTTCGGATTTACAGTTTAAGCTGCAGGAAATGTAAGTTTACTGATTTTCAGAACAGTCAGAGTTCCCTTGTTTCCCCTAGTAACAATTATTAGTAAAGTAAAAATATCAGTAAGAAGACACAAAGTCTAATATAGCAGCTATTTACGAAATATCACTTCGTGTAAAGTCAAATTCTCTCTTTTAAAGTCCCCCCCCCCCCATTGGTTGAGAGAGAACAAGAGGAAGGGAGGGGGGAAAAGAGAGAGAGAGAAAGAGAAAAAAAAAGCATCAACTCATTGTTTCATTTAGCTGTGTACTCATTGACTGCTTCTCACATGTGCCTGATGGAGGGGTGGGGGTTGAACCCGTGATTTCAGCGCCTGGGACGATACTCTAGCCCTGAACCACCCAGCCAGAGCCTCAAATTCTCTTCTTCATTTTTTAAAATTTATTTATTTTAGACAGAGGGGAAAGAGGCAGAGAGAGAGAGAGAGAAAGAAGGAGGTGAAGAGCAGGAATCATCAACTCCCATATGTGCCCTGACCAGGCAAACCCAGGGTTTTGAACCTGCAACCTCAGTGTTCCTGATCGACACTTTATCCACTATGCCACCACAGGTCAGACTCTTCATTATATTTGGATGGCTCTACCTCTCTACTCAATTGTCTATACAGGGGACAATTTCTCCTAACTCCTAGTATGCTTATATACAGATTCACTTGAAATAACATGTATAGGGGGAGGTAGCAAATAATTCACATCTAACAAATATTGTGGAAATGGGCAGATTCATTCATGTTTCTATGCTTCATACATTGGTGCCTAGATGCTAGTTTTATTAATACAAAGTGTAAGAATGATTTCTTCTCTTCAACTCTCGTGAATGAGACCTGCTACCGTATTTCCCATGTATAAGACACACCCCTTTTCAAAAAATTTGTTGTCTAAAAACTGGGTGCGTCTTATACAGTGGTTGTGACATTTCAAATGCCATAGATGGACTGAGAACAGGGCAACATATGAAGACAGTGATTCGTCATCAGACACAGATGAGGACAAGCTAATGGATGGGAGTTTTGACAGTCATGAGGAGTTGTATGAATTTTATGATATATAAAACCTGAGTTCAATAACTTTATGTAATACATTTTTTTTTTCAAATTCCAGGCTCCAAAATTAAGGTGCATCTTATACATAGGAAACGTCTTATACATGGGAGTGTCTTATTCATGGGAAAATATGGTAATTTCCTTAGTCTTCCACCCATTTTGTTAATAATGATTCAGCTATAATCAACTCTAAATATCACACATTAACGGTGCATAATGTAACAGCAAGTGCCGAGTCATATTTGCCAAAATCGTACCATTCCTTGTTCTATGCTGCTCTACATCTTAGAACACAAGTAAGCACAATGGAGTGGGCATGCGCAATCCTTCTATTTCTCTCATCACTCTCATGCCAGTTAAAGTTTTATTGAGAGCCTACTAAGAGCACCATCGTCTGCTAGATAGAGGACTATAAAGAAGTCTGAAATAAGGCTTCTGACCTCAGGAAGCTCACCATCCCATTGACTGGAAGAGGAGACAGGGCTCTCAGTAATAATTAACAGTCAGAGGCTTAAATAACAACAAAGCCACCGTAAATGGGAAATTTCAAACTCAGTTTAAATACCAGTAGGAGCTACGCCCTCCAGCTCCCCCATTAACAGAAAAGCAACCAACCGTGCCTTGCGTGGCTTTCCACAGCTGAAGGACACTTACTATAAAATAATGACATGGTTTCACGAAATCCACGGTATGCCAAATATAAACATTTCCTTCATTTTTCAACTATCACTGAAAAAATATTCCTCCTTCACTTAAAAAAAAGCTCAAGTGCCTTTTCAAAGGGTGTCTCCTCTGTACACCTTGTTCTTGCATTGCAAATGCATTCCTAACATAATTTAACAATGAATAATAATTCACGAGTCAATTCTGATACTGTTACAGAGGAAACCACTGAAGCCCAGAGAGAAATAAACAAGAAGAGGGGTTGGAGACATCAAAGGAAAAGTACTTCCAGTTCAGACCTTTCCTATTCCTCTCACCCATATTCTCTAACTAAAAAGGAGCCTGTGTCTGCCCCTTGGTGGCCTGACCTTAGACCAAGCTTAATTAATTAGCAGTTCTCCCCAGCTGTCACCTGGCCTCATTTGCCTAGGCTGGAATCACAGCTAAGCACATTACTGAAGCTGAGACTGCATCCGCGACCTTTTTGGTCCAGTGAACTGCAGTGACTCAACAGCTGATCAAATCTACCTCCTCTTTCCACTGTGCCCCAAACAGCATCACCCTTGCCAACAGAGGACAGCTTGTGAGGAGCCCTGAGGAGCCACTGCGCCACCTCACCCACAGGTGTTGTCAAGTACCAAAAGCTACAGAATCAATATTAATATTTTAAGAGGCTTAAAGAAAAGAACATTTTATTAATTTGGGTTAAGGTGTGCAGAGAAATTTTGTGAATAATCTCTGTACTTTGTGATTGGCATAAAACCAGGATGGCCCTTGGCATTGTATTGTAAATGCAAAGGGAAGGAAAACATGGATTCCCTGACATTCCACCACACCTGTGGGGAAAGGGGTAGGTGGCTGGCCAGGTGCAGGAAGAGAAAAGCCAAAATAAACCTTTTCTTATAGTGATGAGCCATTTGCGGGCATTTGTCTCCAGGAAACTACCTCTCCCATATGAATGCATATAGTTAATGTGTGTGACTCTGGACAGAGAGATAGCCGATGAACACTAGAAAATAGAGGAAGGCCTTTTAATATGTAAAGAGACATCTTTCTACTATTGTGTTGACTTGTAAATTTTGTTTTCTCCAAAATGATGTATGGCTTGCAAATTGAACATGGTCCTATCATGTTAAAGGGCATATGACTATAACCAATAGTGGTAAAGGGCACCTAATTGCAATTTTTTCTTCTATACTTCCTGCTTGCAAAACTATAAAAACTAAGTAGAACAAAGGGCCGGCACGCTCTCCCTCAGATTTCTGTAGGAGTTGCCGCCGCTTGGCCAAGCTAGACAATAAAGCTTTGGTGTGTAATCGATGGATTTTGTTCGTGTCTTCAATGTTTCAAGTCCCTCCAGATTAGGCTTAACAGCTTGAACTTCCTAGACGCAGATTCGTGTTTCCCAATGTGTGATGTATGGATTTGTGCACTGCAAGGGACTGTAGTATTTGTAAAATGGCAGATTCCAGGGCCCTGTCCGCAGAGATTCTGATAGAGTTGCTATGGGGTGGGGCCTGAGAATGTGCATTTTAACATGTTCTTCTCTGTGACTCTCATGCTCACTAAATTGACTGATGATCTAATACAATTAGGGAAAAGACTTAAGGCCTGTCCAACCGTATGGGAATAATTCAATTTGCTGGTAACTCATTTAACGTGAATAAGAATCACTCAGGAAGCTTGTTAAACAAACAAGGGCCCTGGCCAGGGAGCTCAGTGGATAAAGCATCATCTTGGTGCATCAAGGTTGCAGGTTTGATCCCCAATCAGGGCATGTATGTAGAAGCAATCAATGAAGCCACAGCTAAATGGAAAAACTAAGTGAAACAATGAGTTGATGCGTCTCCCCCCTCCAAATCAGTGGAGAAAAAAATAACAAAACAAACAAGGGTCCCACCCCTAAAACCAAAGGGATTATAAAGTGTGCTGGGCATCTACTGAAAGGCTCTCCTAGGACATTCCAATGTGTTTTAACAGCTGAGACCCCCCACAGCAGACCACTGGTTCACGGTGTCCAGCAGCCAGCCGGCAGTGAAAGAGGCTACTCGCCAAAAACACAGCCACCTGTTCGCCATTAGCGGAGTCTACAGGTTTTAAAGAACAAAGCTACACACATTTTTTAAGTGCATGAGGGATACTTGACACTGCATGTGGTTGGAAAAAACACCCTACAGACCCTGGGGACAAAGGGAAGCAAACCTTTGCAATGTTATAGAAACAAGAAGGAGGGAATTAAAACATATTATGAGATAGGCGAGTCCCTCTGTATTCATAGCAGATCATCCCCTCCACCTCCACCCGGCCCAGCCGGGATTGTGAAGGGTTGAGGACTAAAGAAGAAGCGATTACCCACATGGAAACAGTAGGGTTCTGTCATCAGTCATTTTAACTAGTCCTATCAGTTCTACAAAAAATCATCTGAATCCCCTCTTCCTAGCTCCAGGAGCAAAGTCGGGCAGCAGAAATAGACACAGAGCCAGCTCACATGGCCATGTGTATTCTCACACCATCTGCTGATTACCAGTTCTCATAGGCTGGAGGAACCCATCTAGGCAGGGAGGCGCCAAGCGCTCCTGGGAAAATGGGAACAATGGAAACACTTTATCCAATTCGCTGGCCATGTACTTCCCCCTCTCTCTTCCCCCTGGGTCTGGAAGGATGCCTTAGGGGTGGAAGTGACAAGCTGATGGAAGAGCAAAACTCATTTAAATCTACTACTCAGAGTCTCGATTTTTTAACACATAGTTCCAGAGGCTAACTAAAAAAGAACTCAGGGCTAAAAAGAAATGTGTGAGAACTCTTCCCACAGAACCTATTTCAGTCAATTTGGAACAAATAAGAATTGACCTCCAAGCTTTATAGCAGCAAACTCTCTCCAAATGCCCAGATCCTCCCCCACCCCATCATTGACTTTTTAGCCACTACCTTTAATCAAGACTTCAGACTATTACTGATCTCAGCAGTAATGCCTAGGACACAAGGGGACAGTTGCTAGGACTCACCTGAAACAGTCCTCACACCCTCACTTCCAGGTTTCTAAGCCCCCTCCGAACCCTTCCTTGTTACTCCCTTATGTAAAAACCCCCACTGGCCCCTCAGGCTTCCCTTCCACCATTCCCACACAAAAAAATAATTTTTTTTAGCTTTCTCCCACTATTCCCCTACTTATAACCTAAACTTTAGCTGAATTTTACCATTCCTCCTTTTCTGACTGTGCCTCTCGTTTCCCTTGCTCAAAGGCTTTGTTGAAAATTTCCTCCCCTCCTTCTGTTAAATCCTTATACATCTTTCAGGGTCCACTTCCAATGTTCCAGCCCCCCCCCCTTCCCCTGCCCCTCAGCCTCCGGTTAAAAGCATTCTTTTTTTTTCTTTGGACTGAGAAGCACTTTGCATTTTTAGTGACCCTTATGGGATCCTGCCTCATCACACTGTTCCCCACAGAGGTGATGGAAGGCTTTTAATTCCACACTGGGCCAGCAGGACCTTCGTGTGGAAGGAAGAAATGTCCCCTTCCTCAGCTTCTTGGGAAAGTCCCTAAACTAAACTTCCCTGTATTAATAAAAGAGAAGCTTTTATCCCAGCACTTGTCTTGGTCTCCTTTCCCTTCCATCTGTGCTTGTCTGTCTCTCTCTGTGTCTAGCTCTCTCTGTTGCTTTCTCTATCTTTGTCTGTCTCTGGGTCTCCTCACCCTTGCACTGAATCTACTACAGTGGTCTTCAACCTTTTTACACTTGGGGGCTGGTAAAAATAGGGGAATTATTTTGGGGGCGGTTAAGGTAGAAATCACCCCAAGGTTAAGTGAACTCAACTAAGGATCAGTGGGTCTGTGATCTTCATACAACATCAGGGTGGGTAACTCTTTCGCAGAGTGGCATGAAATTTCTGGCGGACCAGTCTGCGGACCAGCAGTAGAAAAGCACTGTTGTGACACCATCCATCTTTGTGTCTTTTTTTTGTGTGTGTGATCTTTGCCTTTTTATTGTCAGTATGTCTTTAACATTTGCCCTGCATCATCTTCCTCTGTCTGTCCATTTCTGTTGCTCTGACACCCTGCCCCTTCTTACCTTGGAGTCATTCTCTGAAACTCTTTCAAAGCCTTGCTTAAACTGTAACTCAGAGTAGTGTGATTGGGCCTTTTCAAGTTGGAATCTAGATGGCCAAAGTCTGAAAACCCTGTAACCGAAGAAAATCAACTTTCCAGGGACAGGTGACATCAGTGTCTCTGGTAAAGGGTTTGAGCAACAATCCTCAGCTACTCCAAATTCTTAATTTACGTGCTAAGGCATAAAGGTATAAAAGGTGATTCTCAACAGCTAACCATAATAACAATGCTAATTTCTCTAACTCTGGCTTCAAAGATAAAGATACATTAGCGAACAAACGACAAGTTCTAGAAAATCATTGGCCGTTTTTTGGCACCTTGCCCAGGGGACTCTAAGGATTAATATATAAGTATAAATAAACTGGAACTAGAGACACATAATAATAACAATGCCAACTGTCTCTTTAGTGTCTACTGTGAGACAAAAGTCTGGTACACATTAATATGTTTAATCCCCAAACATTTGATGGAGGTGGAAACCGAGGTTTAGGGTGGTTAACTAACTTGAAGATCAGTAGTCCCGAAAGAGGGGAGTTATGATTTGAACTTAGGTGCCACCTGATTCCAAAGCCTGGGTTTCTAAGCACTCTATCCTTTTACAAACATGCCAGGTCTTAAGAACCCTTGGATGCCATTAACCCTTCAGAGTCCTTCACTCTGCCCGAAACGTACCAAATCCCAGGGCACACGTGATTCTTTCTCTCTTTTCTCTTTCTTTCCTCTTTCTTTCCTTCCTCCCTTCCTTCCTCCCTCCCTCCCTCCCTCCCTCCCTCCCTCCCTCCCTTCCTTCCTTCCTTCCTTCCCTCCCTCCCTCTCTCTTTTCTTCTTTCTTTCTTTCTTTTCTTTCTTTCTTTCTTTCTTTCTTTCTTTCTTTCTTTCTTTCTTTCTTTCTTTCTTTCTTTCTTTCTTTCTTTCTTTCTTTCCTTTTGTATATGTATGTTTGTGATTGCTCAAAACAAACAGTGGTTTTAATTCAGTGAATTCTTTTTTTTTTTTCAATTACAGTTTACATTCAATATTATTTTGTATAAGTTTCAGGTGTGCAGCATAGTGGTCAGACACTCATACATCTTACAGAGCTCCCCTGATATTTCCGGTACCCACCTGGCACCATACATAGTTAGTACAGTGTTATTGACTGCATTCTCTATGCTGTACTCTACATCCCTGTGACTGTTTTGTGACTGCCAGTCTGTACTTCTCAATCCCTTCACCTTTTGCACCTGGTCCCCCAAGCCCCTTTACCTCTGGCAACCATCAGTCTGTCTTCTGTATCTATGAGTCTGTTTCAATTTTAATTGTTAGTTTGTTTTGTTCTTTAGATTTCATATAGGAGTGAAATCATGCAGCATTTATCTTTCTCTGTCTAACTTTTTGCACTGAGCTTAATCCACTCTGGGTCCATCTGTGCTGTCACAATGTAAGATTGCATTCTTTTCATGACTAAGTACTATCCCACTGCGTCTATATATGACCCACATGCTGGGGAAACTACACCCTCTAACTAGCTTCCCTGGCCACGATGGAAAGAGGGGACTCCATTTCCCTGCTAGTCACATGCACTCCTTGCCTCACTCCCCTCCATTTAGTGCCTTTCCTGGTCTCTCCTTCCCAGAGAGGCAAAATTACACTTAGAGTCTTCATTCAATCTATTGTTTTTGTTTGTTTGCTCATTTGTTTTTAAAATATTTTTCTTCTTTTTCCATGTGAGAGGAGAAGAGTTAGAGAGACACACTCCTGCATGTACCCTGATTGGGATCCACCTGTTGATCCCCATCTGGGGCCGATGCTCTGCCCATCTGGAGTCATGCTCACAGCCGACCTATTTCTAGTGCCAGAGGCAGAGGCTCCACTGAGGCTCTGAGCCACCCTAAGAACCTGAGGCTGATGAACTCAAACAAATCAAGCCATGGCTGCAGAAGAGGAAGAGAGAGAGAGAGAGAAGGGGAAGAGGAGAGGTAGAGAAACACATGGTTGCTTCTCCTGTGTGTCCTAACCAGCAATCAAACCTGGAATGTGTACATGCCAGTGATTCTCTACCACTGAGGCAACCGGCCAATGCCTCAATCTATTGATTAAATGCACAAAAATATTCCCCCTGGTGACCCCTGAATTTTGACCAAAGTCAATAAAGAAATGGAGCTTTATTGGTGCAGTGACAGTGAGCAGAAGAGGGTGCTGTATTTCTGTGGGAAGGGGGACAGTTAGAGGGTTGGAATCTTCCCAACATTCTTAAAATCATACAATGAAGGTGACTGACTCTTTCACCTTCTTAAAACTCAGCCTTTATTAGGAAAAACAATTTTTCTTTTAACAGAATGGACCTGATACTAATGATAGAAAAAATTTTAAAAAGTAAGTACAGGCTGAAAATTTTAAGTAATAATGAGTTATTATGTATTGATTGACAGGCCCTATGCTAAATGGTTTATATTAATCCTTTCATTGAATACTCACAAGAAACTTCCAGATAGCTACATTAGCTATCTGCATTTTAGAGATGATGAGAATGAGGCTCAGAAAAGTACTCACGCCCTGGCCAGTTGGCTCAGTGGTAGAGCATCAGCCCAGTATGTGGACAACCCGGTTACGATTCCTGGCCAGGGCACACAGGAGAAGTACCCATCTACTTCTCTACCCTTCCCCCTCTCTTTTCTCTCTCTCTCTCTCTCTCTCTCTCTCTCTTTCTCTCTCTTCCCCTCCCATAGCCAAGGCTCCATTGGACCGAAGTTGGCCCAGGCACTGAGAATGGCTCCATGGCCTCTGCCTCAGGCACTAGAATGGCTCCGGTTGCAATGGAGCAACACCCCAGATGGGCAGAGCATTGCCCCTAGTGGGCTTCCCAGGTGCATCCCAGTTGGGCGCATGCAGGCATCTTTCTCTTTGCCTCCCCACTTCTCACTAAATAAAAAAAAAAAAACAGGCCCTGGCCGGTTGGCCCAGCGGTAGAGCGTCGGCCTGGCGTGTGGGGGACCCGGGTTCGATTCCCGGCCAGGGCACATAGGAGAAGCGCCCATTTGCTTCTCCACCCCCGCCCCACCTCCTTCCTCTCTGTCTCTCTCTTCCCCTCCCGCAGCCAAGGCTCCATTGGAGCAAAGATGGCCCGGGCGCTGGGGATGGCTCCTTGGCCTCTGCCCCAGGCGCTAGAGAGGCTCTGGTCGCGGCAGAGCGATGCCCCGGAGGGGCAGAGCATCGCCCTGTGGTGGGCAGAGCGTCGCCCCTGGTGGGCGTGCCGGGTGGATCCCGGTTGGGCGCATGCGGGAGTCTGTCTGACTGTCTCTCCCCGTTTCCAGCTTCAAATTAAAGAAAAAAAAAAAAAAAGGAAGAAAAGAAAAAAATTACTCATCCAAGGTCTAAGGTTCCAGCCTAGGTTGGTTGCAAGGCAGTGCACGCCCTTCACACTGTGCTGCCCAGCCTTGCTACAGATAGGTCAAAGCAAGATTTAGGAAAACTCACTAATGACACATGAAAGGATGTTTTAGGATATTCAGGACATTTTGAAAAGTATTTTGAGGCTATTACACTGCTCACAAAAATTAGAGATTATTTTATAGCTTCATATTTATTTTGAAATATCCTCTAATTTTTGTGGGCAGTATACTTTAGAGGGAAAGCTCAGCATCCTTCCACCAAAATATTCCTTGGTATCTTGGAGTCACTGATTTGATCCACTATGGTGTTTCCTGTGTTCCTATCTTCATAGGTTTATCAGTAACTAATTCCTTTAGTCGCTTAGGGGACTGTGTGGAGCAGTTCTCTCAATTCACAATGAATTCAAGAACCCTTTTTTTTTTGTATTTTTCTGAAGCTGGAAACGGGGAGAGACAGTCAGACAGACTCCCGCATGCGCCCGACCTGGATCCACCCGGCATGCCCACCAGGGGCGATGCTCTGCCCACCAGGGGGCGATGCTCTGCCCCTCTGGGGCGTCGCTCTGCCCCGACCAGAGCCACTCTAGCGCCTGGGGCAGAGGCCAAGGAGCCATCCCCAGCGCCCGGGCCATCCTTGCTCCAATGGAGCCTTGGCTGCGGGAGGGGAAGAGAGAGACAGAGAGGAAGGAGGTGGGGGTGGAGAAGCAAATGGGTGCTTCTCCTATGTGCCCTGGCTGGGAATCGAACCCGGGTCCCCTGCACGCCAGGCCGACGCTCTACCGCTGAGCCAACCAGCCAGGGCAAGAACCCTTTTTTTGAATCCTTAGTACCTCAAGTTTCTCAAGTTAATAGACTAAGACCCATTTAAAAAAAAATTTTTCTTTATAGTGATCAAAGTTTTTCCCAAAGTAGAGTATAGTAAGGAGAGAAAACATAAAGATATTCTTTGCTTTTTTTGAATTGTCTCTTGTTTCTGAAATTTTGTCCCCTTTATTCAAGGAAGGACAATAGTAATGCAGAATATAATAAAGATACTTTTCAACTAGAAGTACAAGATATTTGATCTATAAGGAACTTGTCAACATTTTCTTTTTATCTCAGAAAGCCCTACCAAAATACATTCTTAAATAAAAATCTAACAGCTTTTGAATCTGAGTACTTATAATCTCTAAATTTAGAATCCCTTTCTTCTACCAAAATTGTACAAATAAGAATACATAAGAAGTTTAAAAAAACTTTAGTTTTCAAAAATCAATTGATTATCAAAATGACTAAATTTATTGCATGAATCATTGACTGGTTTACACAATTCGGTAACTTCACATAATGGAAAAACACTTTTTCACACTTGCCTGATGTTGACTTTTTTGCAAAATTGTTTTCATTCTTTAACAAAGCTGGATGCCAATTTCATAAATCAAGAATGGCTGCCCTCTTTTCCCACAGTCCCATTCCTAGGAGGCAACCACTTTTAAATACTTAGTTCTTCTGTTAACTCATCTGCTAAACTAATAATACATTTTCTGTAATAAACCTCATATGCAATCATTCAGCTACACACATTCTGAACATTTTGCCAATATTACTTCATCTAGAACTCACCCCTCTCTTTTTCCTAGAGTTTCTTTTTTGTTTCAGGTTTTATCTCCCTAGCTCAGCAGACATAGAGCAGGGGTCAACTGTAACTTTTAGCTCCAATGGCCAGCTCTAAGCCTTGTTCAATATCTGGAAACTCTATGCCTTTTCTCTAATGGTTATGAAGGAAACAATTTAGGTTGCTCAGAACACAAAAGATAAGGGGGAATCTGTAACATGGGGCCACTTTTTAATTATTAATGGCATTTACAAGTTTTATAATTTTTATAAACTTGATACAGTGAATTGCATGTATTTAAACAGTTTGGCCATGACCAGATAGATAACTCAGTTGGTTAGAGCATCGTCCAGATATGCCAACGTTCTGGATTTGATCCCCAGTCAGGGTACATGCAAGAGTCAACCAATGAATGCATGAATAAGTGGAACAACAAGTTGATGTTTCTCTCTCTCTCCTCATTCACCAGTCTCTAAAATTAATGAATAAAATAAAAAAAATAAAGTGGACAATTTGACAAGTTTTAAAATATGTATACTCCCAGGAAGCCATCACGACACACTCATAAACACAACCCGTTCCCCAAAATGTATTTTCATGTCCTCCTGCCCCTTCCCACACCCCTTCCTCAATTCAGAAACCACTGATCTGTTTTGGGCACTGTAGATTAGTTGACATTCCCTAGTATTCTAAATAAATGGAATCATACGACATGTACTCCTTTGGTTTGGCTTTCTCCACTAGGTAGAATTATTTTGATATTCATCCATATTGTGTGAATCCATAGTTGTTTCATGGTAGTTGATGACTAGTTATCCATTGAATGAATATACAACTCATGTCTTGATGGAAATTTGGATTGTTTCTGGTTTTTAGCTATCACAAATAAAGCTGTTATGAATATTTATGTGTAAATTTTCCTTTCTCTTCAGTAGATACCTCGTAGTGGAATGGCTGAATTGTATGATAAGTGCCTATAACCTTTAAAGAAACTACCAAACTGACTTCCCAAACTGGTTGTACCATTTCATATTTATACATGTAGTGCATGAGAATTTCAATTCTTCTTCGTTCTTGCACTTGGCATGTTCAACTTTTTTTTTTTTTTTTTTTTACAGTGACAGAGAGAGAGTCATAGAGAGGGATAGATACGGACAGATAGACAGAATTGGAGAGAGATGAGAAGCATCAATCATTAGTTTTTCGTTGAGACATCTTAGTTATTTATTGATTACTTTCTCATATGTGCCTTGACCATGGGGCTACAGCAGACCGAGTAACCCCTTGCTCAAGCCAGCAACCTTGGGTCCAAGCTGGTGAGCTTTGCTCAAATCAGATGAGCCCGTGCTCAAGCTGGCGACCTCAGGGTCTTGAACCTGGGTCCTCCACATCCCAGTCCAACACTCTATCCACTGTGCCTCTGACTGGTCAGTCATGTTCAACTTTTTTAACTTGGGTTTTTCTACTGGGTGAAAAATAATATCACAGTGTGGTTTATTTTGCATCTCCCAGATGACTAATGTCATGAAGCAGCTTTTTATGAACCTATTAGCTACCCTTATGTCTTCTTTGGTGACATTTCTGGTTAAATTCTTTTTCTAGTGCATCAGGGGTACCAAGATCACCCTCAAGTTTGCTAATGCACAAGAAGGAGTCGCAAGGATCAAAATAGGTTTTACTCATGGCTAACATTTGTTACAGAAAAGGTATAAAGACTAAGAGAAACAGGAATGAGAATCCATTGAGTGGATTCTGGAGTCATTTGACACAGGCTTCTATATCCTTTGCCATGACTTGTTTGGAGTCACATAAGATGTACTTCTTTCCTGGTTGTGAACCACAAGGACATATGTGAAGAGTCCGTGTATAGCCCGTTCAAGTCTTGGAGTCCAAGGTTTTTTATAGAGGGCTGCGCACCCGGGCAAGTTGTGCAAGGCAACCAGCTATGGCAATCCGAACTCAGGACCCTGACAATGAAATGAGATGCATATCACCAATTTTGATTTTTGGGCAAAGTAATTCTCGCAAGATAGTATAACATAGCCCATTGTTTCAGGTGTACACAATAAAGTCCTCAACCTTTAACGTAAAGAACCATCCAAACACCACATTTTTCAGACTTTGTCCCATGATTAGCAATGGGTCCAAGTTATCTTGGAGGTGTGCGAGAAGTAAGCAGTGAGACATGCTGTGTGAACTCTGTTCTCACAGTCACTGTCTTACCCAATTGTTTGTTTACTTATTATTGATTTTGGAGTGTGTGTGTGTGTGTGTGTGTGTGTGTGTGTGTGTCAGAGACAGAGAGACAGAGAGAGGGACAGATAGGTACAGACAGATAGGAAGGGAGAGAAATGAAAAGCATCAATTCTTTGTTGTGGCTCCTTAGTCTCCTTAATTGTTCATTGATTGCTTTCTCATATGTACCTTGACCCGGGGGCTCCAGCAAAGTGAGTAACCCTTTGCTCAAACCAGCGACCTTGGGCTCAAGCCAGTGACCATGGGGTCATGTCTATGATCTTATGCTCAAGCCAGTGATGCTGCACTTTAGTGAGCTCGTGCTCAAGCCAGTGACCTCAGAGTTTCAAACCTGGGTCATCTGCGGCCCAGTCCAACAATCCATCCATTGCGCCACTGCCTGGTCAGGTTTAGGAGTTCTTCATGTACAATCTTCTATCAAATATGTACTTTGCAAAGATTTTTGTCCAAGTCCTTGGTTTGTCTTTTTACTTTCCTAACAGCATCTTTTGCATAGCAGAAATTTTTAATGTTGAAATCCAATTTATTGATTTATTTTATGTATGCTCTTGTAGATATCATAGCTAAAAAATATTTGCCAAACCTAAGATTTTGAATAATTTTCTTATGTTTTCTTCTAGCATTTTTATGGTTTTAGGTTTACATTTTGGCTCTGGTTGGTTGGCTCAGCAGTAGAGCCATCAGCCCAGTGTGTAGATGTCCCAGGTTCAATTCCCAGTCAAGGCACACAGGAGAAGCCACCATCTGCTTCTCCACTCCTCCCCCTGCCCCCCCTTTCCCCTTCTCTCTTTATTTCTCTCTCTTTCTCCTCCTGCAGCCATGGCTCAAATGCTTCAAGCAAGTTGGCCCCAGGCACTGAGAATGGCTCTATGGCCTCACCTCAGGCATTAAAATAGCTCAGTTGCTGAGTAATGGGACAGCGCCCCCAGATGAGCAGAATATTACCAGGGGCTTGATGGGTGGATCCTGGTCAGCCGCATGCAGGTGTCTGTCCCTCTGCCTCGCCACCTCCCCACCTCTCACTTAATTAAAAAAAAAGTTTACATTTAGGTCTATGATCCATTTTGAATTAATTTTTGTAAATGGTTTGACCTGGAGTATTTTAAAGTAAATCTTTGAGATCAGATTTTTTTTACTCATAAATATGTATCGTTGTCAGTTAAAAGTTTTTAAAAATACCACTACCACACCCATGAATTTCACTGATTTTATTGTATCTGGCATTTTATACCTAGCCCTTTCTAGTGAGTGCATCTCACCTGAAGTCACTAAATGTTTAGTCTTTCACTTGCTTTAGAATTCCAGAGATAAAAATTTCCATGTTTTCCATAATTTTTATCCTGGAAATTCTTCATGGGAAACAAAAATTTTTATCATAAAATGAGAAAAACCTCAAATCAAGCCATTGTCTATAACTGAGTCAAAAATGTCTCAATCTACATCTTCCTAATGTTTGGAAATACATTATTTGAAGTTCATTGTGAAATAGATGACTCTTGACAATTAATTTATTTGTGTCTTTATGATATCCCAGGGATGTACTTTCCAGCTAAATTTGATGGTATGTGAATGTTTCATGGCTAGAAATATTTTTCTGAGAAATCAGCTAACATCATTTGTTACTTTGTCAAAGTAACTCCCCACATGGCGTTCCGGAGCTGGGTATATCTTGCTAGAAATATGCTATCTAACTTCAAAAGACTGTAACATAATACTCATTTTGAGAATGGCTGTGAATATTTCTATTCATTCCTTGTAGTTTTTCTAGAAAAAGAAACAATCATAAAAACAATTGCCTCCTTTGACAAGATGACTATATCAGCCCTTTCCTGTGATAACATTGTCAATTCTGATTTCAAAATTAAACATGAAGAATGATAAGATTTCAGGAGAGAACTAACTATTCTTTGTAAATTTGCTATTTCCATCCTTCACTCACAGTTTTCTGGCTCACATGTTGTGTTAGTAAGATAGTAACACTTGAGGAGAAAATGACGGCCCTGGTTACACAGAAGTTAGAAGGTGCTTTAGAAAGTGTAAGAGGTGTGATGGGGAAAGAGACTGTCACTTCTACTAGTATCCCACCAAGAAGCACAAGGATTATATTGTAAAAAGAGAATGGAAAGAAAGAAAGAAAGAAAGAAAGAAAGAAAGAAAGAAAGAAAGAAAGAAAGAGAAAGAAGGAAGGAAGGAAGGAAGGAAGGAAGGAAGGAAGGAAGGAAGAAAGAAAGAAAGAAAGAAAGAAAGAAAGAAAGAAAGAAAGAAAGAAAGAAAGAAAGAAAGAAAGAAAGAAAGAAAAGGAAGGAAGGAAGGAAGGAAGGAAGGAAGGAAGGAAGGAAGGAAGGAAGGAAGGAAGGAGGGAAGGAGAAAGAGAAAGAAAGAAAGAAAGAAAGAAAGAAAGAAAGAAAGAAAGAAAGAAAGAAAGAAAGAAAGAAAGAGGAAGAAGAAAGAAAGGAAGGGAGAAAAAGAACCATGAAACCTAGAAAATAAAGAATTGTCAGTGTGTCTGCAAAATTGTGTTAGATTTTTTTGTAGGGGACGAGGGCCTCTAACAGAGTGTATATAATAAATATTCCCACAGGAGCATGAGATTTCTTTTTTTTTTTTTTGAAATTTCATACTTAACGAAACAATTTTTTAGTTATTGTATTATTTTGTTAGCTATTACAGGCAGTTCCCGGGTTCCGAACGAGATAAGTTCTGTAGGTTTGTTCTTTTTCCTCCCAAGAGAGAAAGAAAGACAGACAGACAGGGACAGACAGGGCTCCAGTCAAGCCATGTCCCCTTGTTCAAGCCAGCAACCATGGGGTCATGTCTATGATCCTACACTCAAACCAGTGACCCTGCACTCAAGCTGTTGAGCCTGCAGTCAAGCTGGCAACCTCAGGTTTTCAAACCTGAGTCCTCAGCACCCCAGGCTGATGCTCTATCCACTGTGCCACCACCTGCTCAGGCAAGGAAACCCATTTCTTATCCTTGAGGAGTTTTCAGTCTGGAGGAGGGGAAACAATATAAACAAGCAAGTATAATAAAATGTGCTAACATTATTACAAAGGAAACAAAATATTAAAAGAACAAAAAAAAGGTAACTCAACCAAGATAAAGGAATATATTAAGCTCTAGAATGAATATATGCCTCTTACTAATACTGCATGAAGTATGAGAGCTTATTATTTTTTACTTAATTTATTCATCTATGTAGGCGTGTGTGTGTGTGTGTGTGTGTCTGTAAAGCTTTAAAATCCATCTCATATAGAATGGAAAAGGTTTATAAAATACTGCTTAGCCCTGGCTGGATAGCTTGGTTGTTTGGAGCATCATCCTAAAGAGCAGAGGTTGCCAGTTTGATCCCCAGTCAGGGCACACACAGGAACAGATTGATGTTCCTGTCTCTCTCCTTTCTCCTCTCTCTAAAATCAATAAAATAAACATTTTTAAAAATACTGATTATATTTATAGAAAAAATTTAACAGGCAGAAGTTAAATTTTTGCTATAATAAGATGGCCATGACCTTGCACAGTGTGTTACACAAATTAAAAGTCAGTCTTGATAGGATATTATAAGATAAGCCATCGTTGAACACAGGCTATATATGAGAACTCTGAAATCTAAAAACAGTTTTAAAAAATTGAAGTATACCTATATTGTTTGCCAAGAACTAGAACAATCCAACCCCGGCCAAGTAGCTCCGTTAGTTAGAACACTGGCTCGATAGGCCAAGGTTGTAGGTTGGACCTTGGTCAAGGCACATATAGTAGTCAACCAATGAATGAATAAGTGGGTGGAATGACAAATCAGTGTTTCTCTCTCTGTCTTAAATCAATTTCAAAAAAATATTGGGAAAAAGAACTACAAGCATCCTTAATGATATGTAAGAACTGAGGCACCAAAGTAGTAAGACAGCCCAACTTTTTATCAAGTACTGTATCACTTAGCAGATACTTACTTTATACAAGTTATCCTGAACTTATGATACACTTTGAGAAGCATTCAGTGCATTCTAAATTATATTTTATAATACCACCATTTTTCTAATAATCAAAGATAAACTGATCACAAGTCTCTATATATACCAGTGAATCTTCATTATAGATCAATTGTTTTTATCTTTTGTTTATAATTTATTTTATTTTATTTATTCATTTTTAGAGAGAGAAAAGAGGGAGAGAGAGAGAGAAGGGGGAGAGGAGCAGGAAGAATTATCTCCCATATGTGCCTTGACCAGGCAAGCCCAAGGTTTCGAACCGGCGACCTCAGTGTTCCAAGTTGATCCTTTATCCACTGCGCCACCACAGGCCAGGCCTATTGTTTTTTTGTTTGTTTGTTTGTTTTTTTCAGTCCTTTAAAAATACTATTAGAAATGAAGGAAGAACATTTTAGGTCAGCAAATGCCACCAAGAAAAGGTCAGAGAATTCTCTTTGGAGTTGCATATTTAAAATGATACTCTAATATGAGTCTAACAAACAAAAAGAAATATAGCATGACAAATGCTAATAACTTAAGGAAGTGTTGTCAAGGTTTGATAAACCCTATTCCATAAAAAACACAAAATTTTACTTTTTATAGACTTTTTTCTTCCTAGGCTTTATTGAAGTAAAATACATAGATACAGTGTTGTACTGAGTGGGACATTTGAATCCATGTTAACACAATAAATTTTAAAAATTTTAATCTTTTTAAAGATTTTATTTATTGATTTTTTAGAGAGAGGAAAAGAGAAAGAGAAAAGGGGGAAAAGCAGGAAACAACTAGTAGTTGCTTGTCATATGTGCCTTGACCAGGCAAGCCAAGGGCCTCAGTGTTCCAGGTCAACACTTTATCCACTTTTGTCACCACTGGTCAGGCAAACTTAAAATTTTAATAAAAATAAAATTGAAAAACAACATAGATATGAGATTTAGCTTTGAAATATATAAAATTAGAAAGTTGAAGTATGTTAATCTTGTGGCCATTGTCTTTTTTTTTTTTTTTTTCTGAGGTTGGAAACAGGGAGGCAGTCAGACAGACTCCCGCATGCGCCCGACCGGGATCCACCCGGCATGCCCACCAGGGGGCGATGCTCTGTCCATCTGGAATGTCGCTCTGTTGCAACCAGAGCCATTCTATCGCCTAAGGCAGAGGCCATAGAGCCATCCTCAGCGCCCAGGCCAACTTTGCTCCAATGGATCCTTGGCTGCAGGAGGGGAAGAGAGAGACAGAGAGGAAGGAGAGGGGGAGGAGTGGAGAAGCATATGGGTGCTTCTCCTGAGTGCCCTGGCCAGGTATTGAACCCACAACTCCCACACGCCAGGCCGACGCTCTACCACTGAGCCAACTGGCCAGGGTTTATGGCCATTGTCAATGAAGAAGCTAAGATTTTACCCTATGGACAAGTAAGCAAATTAGTCAGCCAGTTTCATAGATGCTGGCAGAAGACAGGAGACTCCAGGGTTAGAGATAAAGAACAGTTTATTAATATTAGCAGTAGCAGTTGGTAGAGCATCAGCATTTGTAACAGTTCCCTGAGCCCTAATTCCTACAGGGTGATGCAAGGAGGATTAGATGACACCTGCCCATGCAGCAGGGCACAGTAGAAAAGAAGATTTCTGAATTTATTGTTTACAATGGCAGTAACCTCTAGAGGGAAACTCTATCTCTGCTTTCCATGGCTCTTCCTTGTACAAAAAAGTCTTTTTATAAATTGAGATATACTTCACATACTAAAACCTTTTTAAAGTATACAATTCAGCCTGACCTGTGGTAGTGCAGTGGATAAAAGCATCGACCTGGAACATTGAGGTCACCGATTTGAAAACCTGGGCTTGCCTGGTTAAGGCACATATGGGAGTTGATACTTCCTGCTCCTCCACCCTTCTCTCTCTCTCCCTCGCCTCTCTAAAGTAAATTAATGAGGTCTTAAAAAAATAAAATAAAATAAGGTATACAATTCAGTGATTATGAGTATATTCCCAAAGTTGTGAAACCGTCACCAATCTATAATTTGAGAACATTTTCCATCATCTGAAAAACAGGCCTCACATCCATTAGCAGTCCTCCCTCCATAGACCACTGGGAATCACTAATCTACTTTTGTCCATAGACCACTGGGAATCACTAATCTACTTTTGTCCCTGTGAATTTGTTTATTCTGGACATTTCATGTAAATGGAATTATATATAATATGTGACTTTCTTGCGCTAGGCTTCTTTCATTACATATAATGTTTTCAAGGTTCATCCATGTCATAACATAATGAGTTCTTCATTTATTGTGGCTGAATAATATCCATTGCATGGATATAACACATTTTGTTTACCTATTTATAACTTGATGGACATTTGGGTTATTTTAATCTTTTGACTATTAAGAATAATGGCACAAATATTTACATACAAGTATTTGTGAGAACATATGCTTTCTATTCTCTTGGGTATATAACTAAGAATGAAACTGCTGAGTCATATGGCAACTTTTTGAAAAATTGCCAAACTATTTTTCAAAGGAGCTGCACCATCTTACATTCAGCTCTATATGAGAGTTCCAATTTCTCCACATCCTTGACAACATTTGTTATTTCCTGTTTTCTCCATTATAGCTATAATAGTGAGTGTGATTTCTCATTGTGGTTTAGATTTGCATTTCCCTAGTGGCTAATGATACTGAGCATCTTTTCATGTTTTTATTGACCATTTTTATATCTTCTTTTGAGAAATATTTATTAAAATCCTTTGTCCCTTGTTCTTACATTGGGTTGTCTGTTTATTGTTGAGTTGTAAGAGTTCTTCATATATTCTAGATACTAAAGCCTTATCAGAAATATGATTTGCAAATCTTTTCTGTAGGTTTTTTTTTTACCTTTTTGATGGTGTCCTCTAAAGCACAAAAGTGTTTAATTTTAATGAAGTTCAATTTATATTTCTTTATTGCTTGGTTTTTTTCATATTATACATAAAAAAAACAAAGTCAGAAATATTTATAGCTATGTTTTCTTCTAAGATTTTTATAAATTTAGTTTTCCATTTAGGTGTTTGTTCCATTTTTAGTTAATTTTTATATATGCTGTGAGGTAGGGATCCCACTTCATTCTTATTCATGTGTATTCCCAGTTGACTCAGCACTGTTTGATGAAAATACTATTTCCCATTGAATATTTCCCTTGTCCAAAATCAAGTGGCCATAAGCAATTGGTGTATTTCTGGTTTATTTTTATGAGAGTACCATACAGTCTTGATTACTATAGCTTTCTACTAGATTTTAAATTCAGGAAGTTGACAAAATCCAAAACTCTAGCCACTTTTATTTAACATTATTAGTGGTTCTAGCTCGTGCTATCCAGCATGATAAAGAAGTGGAATACATCCAGATTGCAAAGGATTAGTTAAAACTTTATTTGTAGAAGACATGATTGTCTACGTGGAAACACCAATTGCATCTAAAACTATAAGAATTCTGAAAGAACACAGGCAAAAAATATTATTAACTTGAATTACATAAAAATTTCTTTAAAAAATTTTTTTATTCATTAATTTTTAGAGAGAGGGGAGGGAGGAGAGAGAGAGAGAGAAAGAAAGAGAGAGAAACATCAATTCTCTGCTCCACTCAGTCATTCTGTTGATTCTTGCACGTGTGCTGATTGAACCAGCAAACTTGGCATGTCAGGACAACACTCCAACCAACTGGGCAGCAGGCCAGGGCCAAAGATTTCTTAGATATCATAACCAGTGTAAAAAATTGGTAAATTGGACTTAATCAAGATGAAAAACTTCTGCTTTTCAAAAGACTCTTAAGAGAATGAGAAAACAAGTCACAGACTGGAAGAAAATATACATATTTGCAAAGCATATATCTAATAAAGGACCTGCATTCAGAATACACAAAGACTCTTAGAACTTAATAATGAGGAAACCACCAACCTCATGCAAAATAATTACTTGAGCAGACACTTCCAAAAGATATTTAGATAAGAAATAAACATGTGAAAAGTTGTTTAACATCATTAGCCATTAAGGAAATACAAATTAAACCCTAAGATAACACCACACTTCTATCAGAATGGCTAAAATTTAAAAAGAATGATTAATAAGTATTTCCAAGGATGTAGAACAATTAAAACTTTCATAAATTGGTATTGGGAATATGATATGATATAATTCATTTGGAAAAGTTTGGCAGAGTTTTTTTTTTTTGTTTGTTTGTTTTATGTTCTTTTTTTATAAATAAATTTTTATTTTAATGGGGTGACATCAATAAATCAGGGTACATATATTCAAAGAAAACATGTCCAGGTTATCTTGTCATTCAATTCTGTTGCATACCCATCACTCAAAGTCAGATTATCCTCCTTCACCTTTTATCTAGTTTTCTTTGTGCCCCTCCCCCACCCTCTCCCCCTCTTCCCTTTTTCCTCCCCCCGACCCCCGTAACCACCACACTCTTGTCTATGTCTCTTAGTCTCGTTTTTATGTCCCACCAATGTATGGAATCCTGCAGTTCTTATTTTTTTCTGATTTAATTATTTCACTCCGTATAATGTTATCAAGATCCCACCATTTTGTTGTAAGTGATCCGATGTCATCATTTCTTATGGCTGAATAGTATACCATGGTGTATATGTGCCACATCTTCTTTATCTAGTCTTCTATTTTTTTTTTATAGTGATTAAAGCCTTTAAGCAAACTCTTGGCCAATACAGCAAGAAACTATAAAAGAGAAGTGTCCTTAACATATTTGTATTCAAGGCACATTTTTAACAGCTCTATCTGGGCATTGTTGACACAAAATAAATTGTATGTATCTAAAAGTACAATGTGATGCCTATGACATATTCACATACTTGTGGAACTATCCCCACAATCAAGATTGTTAAAATATACCTTGGCCCCAGCCTGACCAGGCGGTGGCTCAGTGGATAGGGTGTTGGCAGGGGATGCCGAAGACCCAGGTTTGAAACCCCAAGGTTTCCAGCTTGAGCATGGGGTCGCTGGCTTGAGCATGGGATCAGAAACATGACCCCATAGTCACTGGCTTAAGCCCAAAGGTCACTGGCTTGGCTGGAGCTCCCTCTTTTAATCAAGGCACATATGAGAAAGCAATCAATGAACATCTAAGGTGTGGCCACTATGAGTTGATGCTTCTCATCTCTCTCCCTTCCTGTCTGTCTGTCTGTCTGTCTGTCTCTCTCTCTCTCTCTCTCTCTCTCTCTTACTTAAATATATTGGCCCCAGTAGATTCCTCAGTCCCTCTTTAGTCCTGCCCCCTTGCCCCCAGGCCCCCTTCCTTGATGTCTAGGCAACTACTGATTCTTTTTTGTCTCTGTAGATTATTTTGCATTCCCAAGAATATTATGAAAATGGAACCAGATAGTAGGTACTGTTTTCTTCTACCAGGTGTTTTCACTCAGTATAATTCTTTGGAGATTTATTTATGCTTTTCTGCATATTAAATATTCATCCTCTTATTACTGAGTGGTTCTCTTGCATGGATGCACCATACTTTCGGTAGTTTCTCAAGTTAAACATACACTTACCATATGACCCAGCCAATTCCATGCCTAGGTACTCTCTCTAAAGAAACAAAAGCCTATGTACACACAAAGACTTATACTTGACTACAGAAACTGGTAGAGCCATACAATGGAATGCCACTCAACAATGAAAGTGCAACAGGATAGATTAATCTCAAGATAAATATTCTGAATAAAATAAGCCAAGTAAGAGTCCATACCACATGATTCCATTTATACAAAACAGTATGAAGTGGGAACTAACTAGTCTACAGTGACAGAAAGTGGATTAGTGTCTGCTTGGGGAGGAAGCTGGGGTAGGAGGAAGGAAAGACATGGGGCAGAAAGAAAGTTTTTGGGGGCTGATAGATATGTTCATTTTTTTGAATGAGATGATATGTGCACAAGATTATATACATATGTTTCTTTTTCCTCTCAAAGTTATTTATTGATTTTACAGAGAGAGGAAGGGAGAGAGAGGGAAAAAGGGAGAGTCAGACAGAGAGAAACATCAATCTGTTCCTGTATGTATCCTGACTAGGGATTGAACCTCAAGCTTTTCATATCATGTTCTAACCAGCCGAGCTACCTAGCCAGGGCTATATATACATGTCTCTTTAAAATATTATGTTATTGTGGTAAGAAGATTTAACAAGAGATCCACCCTCTTAACAGATTTTTAATTGTACAATACACTATTATCTATAGGCACGATGTTGTACAGCAGATTTCTAGAACTTATCAGTCTTTTTTGTGCATAGTAGTAAAAATGATGTACTCACATTTGTCAAAATCGGAATGGAAATGGCATGTGTAAGAGAATAAAGTGATTCTTTCACTATAGTCCACTGTACCATTAACACTCCATCCCCTGCCTGATACAGATCAGGACATGTGAACTCAACAGAGCAGTTACATTGAACTCAAAATTGTCTCAACTGGAAGCACTCTCCATTTTGACTTACCTATTAATTCTGCATAGCTGAAATTTTATACTTTGTGTGTGTGTGAGAGAGAGAGAGACAGACAGACAGACAGACAGACAGACAGGAAGGGACAAAGATGAGAACCATCAACTCATAGCTGTGGCACTTTAGTTATTCATTAATTGCTTCTCATATGTGCCTTGAATGGGGGGCTCCAGCTGAGCCAGTGACCCCTTGCTTAAGCCAGCAACTTTGGGGTTTTAAACCTGGGTCCTTAGTGTCCCAGGCTGGTGTTCTATCCATGATGCAACCAACTGGTCAGGCTACATTAAATTTTATATATTTATTTTTAGCAAGAGAGGAAGGGGGAGAGAGAGAGATAGGAACACCAATCTGTTCCTGTATGTGCCCTGACCAGCCTGGCACTTGAACTAGCAACCCCTGCGCTTTGGGGTGGATACTCTAATAGCCAATTGAGCTATCCGGCTTGGGCTGAATACAGACATTTATTGTGTGGATTCCTCACTGCCTTGGCCCACCTTCCTGACTAGAAACTCAAACACCGACTCAAGCTTGTATTGCAGTGGAGCCTGCTAAGCCTTCTTATCTGATTGACCACCCCCTGGCCCTTCCCCACCACCCCAAGCCACACTGTACAAATGAGTTGGTTCCTCCCAGTCCTTGACCCTAAATACTTGGGTCCCCACCAACCCTAGTTTCCTCTCTTTGCAGATATGGTATTGCTGATAATCACAACGCCTCTTAGCAGAGTAGATCTAAATTAAGATGAAGGCTAGTTCACAAACCATCTTCTTCAGATTTAAATATATCTCTGTTCTTGTAAGGATTTCTGTTGGCGTTAGAAATTCCATGCACAGTTGAGGGCTGGGAATGTGAAATAAGCCATATTCCTCGCTGAAACCTCCAGGGCTTGGGTTACAGGAAATGTCTTATTTCTTTCAAGCATTCACTCAGATCATTTTGAAACATAAATACATCCCCTCCCTTTATCTCTATCCCCCCTTGGGGCTGCTTGTTCCTCTCTGCTAGTACACAATTGAGTGGTCGCTGCCTGAGTTTTCCTAAAACCATCAGAAGCAACCAATTCATCTCTTTTGCTCATCTACACTGCTGTGCTTTGCTCTGACAGCTCCTGCTGGTTTGGATTTGATCCAGCTCTTAGACCACTTACCCTCAACTCTGTTCTCACCATTCATTCAACGTTCCATCTCCCATCGCACTCCATTTATTGCTACATTTTCAACATGCAGTTCAGCGCTTTTAAAACATCTGAGTAGAATGAGCAGTTCCCGGGAGGCAGGCACAGCATTACAGTTTGATAACATTTTCCTCCTCCGTTCAACTCCATATCTCTGGCTGGGACCTTGGTTTTCTCTTTCCTCCATCCTGTAACCGTCCTGCTCATAACTTGTTTTCTTCTGCCTCCATGGTTCTCAAACTTCAGCATGCATTGGTATCGCTAGGGAGGGGGGTTCATTACAGTACATATGGCTGGGTCTCCCCTCCCAGTTTCTGATCCAGGAAACCTGGGTTTGTGCTGAAAACTTTTAGTTTGAATGAGTTTTGAGATGATACTGATGTTGCTGGTCTGGGGGCTCTACTATGAGAACCACTGGCTGAGATGAACAGTGTTCATACTGACCACCTGTCACTCTGTGGCTTGTCTTTAAGACCCTTTCTTGTGAGTTGCCTTGCAGTGCAAAGCAGGCAGGGCTAAGAGTCCTGTCCTCTGAGGCCCACAGGTTGAACCTTTGGGGAAGGCCAGAGGCAAGTCTTTAAATTAGACCCCAAGACTCTGGGTTTCCATAAAGGGAGAAAGGTAGCATGCTCTGCAGAGGTCAGAACTCAGAATCAAGACGTTGAATTTATGTTCTAAAGCTTTTAAAATATCTTTCCAATGTGTAGTTCACTTGTCCAAGTTAAGCCAGTTCAGCCTTCTAGAAGTAGCAGAGAGGAAGAATAAATTTAGGAAATGAAATGCAATCTACTCCTGAAAAACTGAAATAAACATGGTCACACGTGTTGATGTTCATTCTCTCTTTCTCCTAACCCCCCCCTCTCTCTCTCTCACACACACACACACACACACACACACACACACACACACACACACACTATTAAAATATTATTCCTTCTCTCTTAATTGCACTTTCCTCTAGTTTCCTACCTTTGGGATTCCAATTATACTTAAAGTCCCAAGTTTTCCAGGAAACTTTCCCTACTTTCTCCCTTTTGTATGTTTCTGTAACATTTTTATGTTGCCTTGACAACGTCCTATGACTATTGATTGAGATCACAGTAGATCATGAAACATCAGTACAGAGAGACAGGGAAGGGCAATGGTACCATGATACTGACTGTACCCTGGGAATCTAAGATGAGAAACGTTTTTCCTATTGGACGGCTGGCTGCTGAGAAAACAGTTCAGCAAGGTAGGGTGGGATCCCGGGAGTGTAACCACCCACAGGATGTACGTTAATTTTCAAGAGATGGTGGGCAGCAAAAAAAGAAAGGTTGAGGTCTTTGGTGACCTGAAAGACAGAAGTTAGGAAACTGATGCGATGTCTTTTTGGAAACAATACACACGTGGAAGACTACACACACATTAAAATAAAGCTAATGTTGCTCAGAACTCCACTTCTGAGAAGGCTTTTCAGAGATAGTTTATCAGTCCAAAAAGACAGTGTCTTCATAGTCACAGAGTCCTCACTCTTGGCATCTGCCTGTGACTCTGTCGGCTTCCTTCTCTTTCACTCTTCTCCCCTCTCTCCTTTACTCAGCTTCGTTCATTATCCCACCTGGCCCCTGCCAGATGTAGTCACTTGCACCCCTCACTCCCTGTTCTGTGGAAGTCTCTGCTGGTGCTAGCCTGTGACCAGACACAGGGCAGAGAGACTGTAGAGGGTACAGGCTAGGTCCAAAGAGCCAAGTTGAGGTTAAGAACCAGGAGGAGCAGTTTTCTCAGAATGTATCAGAAAGCAGACTGACTGTCATCCTTTCATTCGTATGCTGGAAGCCGGCTCTAAGCACTAGAGGTGTATAACATGCAAATTACAGTAAGTAAAGGATTGTCTAGATATATCCTTATATATATATTTAAAAGTACACACAAAGCTGGGACCTGGCCTATTAACTCAGTGGTAGAGCGTCGGCATGGCATCCCAGGTTTGATTCCTGGTCAGGGCACACAGGTGAAGCAACCATCTGCTTCTCCACCTCTCACCCTCCCCTTTTCTCTCTCTCTCTCTCTTCCCATCCCGCAGCCATGACTAGATTGCTTCAAGTGATCTGGCCCAGGACACTGAGGCCTCAGGTGCTAAAAGTAGCTTGGTTGCCAATGGAGCAGCAAGCCAAGATGGGCAGAGCATTGACCCCATAGGGGTCTTGCTGGGCAGATCCTTACCGGGGTGCATGCGGGAGTCTGTCTCTCTATCTCCTCTCCTCTCACTGAATATAAAATAAATAAAAGCATATATAAATAGATACACATATAAATCATTCTTAATTTATCATGTTAATATACACACATCCAAACCTGTCCATGACCACCTTATGGTTCACGTAGCTTTAGCACAATAGATAGCCTGGACATAGTTATGCTCAATATTTGTTAGTAGAATATTAACTAGAATTATATATGCACATTTGAGTACACTAGCTACAATATAATCTAATTATCTTAGAGTCCTACATTCAAATAGAATCATCAAAAGGAGTATAAAAGGAAAAAAGTACTCTTGTAATAGTAGTTCTATAATTATCACCGGGCCATCAACGGGGCTGTGCCTGTAGTGGAAAAGCTTTATTCTATAGATTTGAGATTAAACTCAGCCCTGGGTGTCTTTGAGGTTGGCCAATAATGAAGTCAAAGCTTTGAGGCATTTTGATGGTGTAAAGCAACAACATGGTGAGGGATTAAAGAATGAAAATTTTCATGCAAATCAAGGTTGGTTCATAGGGTTCCGAGGCAAGCCTGCCTTCATGTAATATCAGGGTGTGAGACCAATCTGCAGTACAGATGAGGCAATAGGTCCTTTAGCATGTAATGTGTTTAAGGCAGCAGGAAGCCCATGCTCCAGGACTATTTGGAGAAATAAAGAAAAGCGCCTGACCAGGGGGTAGCACAGTGGATAGAGCATCGAACTGGGAGCAGAGGACCCAGGTTCCAAATCTCAAGGTGGCCAGCTTGAGCACGGGCTCATCTGGTTTGAACAAAACTCACAAAGCTTGGATCCAAGGTCGCTGACTTGGGGCCACTCACTCTGTTGTAGCCCCCTGGTCAAGGCACTTATGAGAAAGCAATCAATGAGCAACTAAGGAGCTGCAACAAAGAATTGATGCTTCTCATCTCTCTCCCTTCCCGTCTGTCTGTCCCTCTCTCTGTCTCTGTCACAAAAAAAAAAAAAAAGAAAGAAAAGAAAAGAGAAGAAAAGAAAAGAAAAGCATCACCCAAGGGATATCCTTGTATCTGGTTCTAAAGAAATCAACCAATGACCAAAAATCTTTGCCAAAAATTTTCTTTTTGAATTTTTAAATTAAATTTAATAGGGTGACATTGATCAACAAGAGAACATAGGTTTCAGGTGAACATCTCTACAGCATTTGAACTGTTGATTGTGTTGTGTGTCCATTACCCAAAATGAAATCATTTATTTGTCTCTCTTTACTCCCCTCTTCCCATCCCCTCTCCCAGGTAACCATTTCACTTTTATGTACCAAAATTTTTCTTAAAAATCCATGTGCAATCTCAAAGAAGGTCTTCTTCATGAATCTGATGCCTATGTAGATGTATCTTTCAGCTTCTAATAATGCTGAAATGAAAGACCTAAAAATAAGTAAGATAAGAACTGTATATTAGCTGATACTGTATTAGGTAAAATACAATTTCATGTAATTGGCTTCTGATTTGACCTGTTTAATAATATAAACTTCTAAGAGTTGTTCTGGTACATAATGTATACTTGGTTTAGTATGGGGGTTGTGGTCATTTCCATAAAACATCAGACATCAGGCCTGGGTCAGAAAGAAATTCTTCTATTATTGTATAGGAAAATGAAATCCTAAATCTGCTCTTTCCAGGTGAGGAAGGATACTATTGGTGTTCACATAAAAATATCAAGTCTTTGGAAGTGTAAGCAGAAATATGTTTGTCGTTGTGTACATAGTAGGAACTGTGGCTTAAATCAGTGGTTTTCAACCATGTAATACTGGTATGTGGACTGGCAGTTGAAAAACACTGGCTTAAATAAATAATTTGTGTTCAATAAACAAATAGGTAATAATGAACAAATAAAAATTGACGTGGGATGGATGAAACTTGACAATATTATTCTCGGTGAAAGTAGCCAGTCACAAAACACCATCTATTATATAATTCTATTTATGTGAAATGAACAGAATAGACAAATTGACAGAGATATATCATGGATTCATGGTTGCCCAGGGCTGGGGAAGGCATGATGGCTGAGGAAGCGTTCTTTCTAATGTGAAGAAACTATTCTAAAATCTATTGCAGTGATAATTGTACAATTCTGTGAATATAGGAAAAACTGATGAATTGTACACTTTTAAAGGTGAATTGTTGCCCTGGATGGTTGGCTCAGTTGTAGAGCCCTATATGTGGAAGTCCTGGCTTTGATTCCCAGTCAGGACACACAGGAGAAGCGACCATCTGCTTTTCCATCCCTCCCCCTCTCCCTTCTCTCTCTCTCTCTCTCTCTCTCTTTCTCTCTCTCTCTCTCTCTCTCTTTCTCCCCTCCTCTGGCAGGCATGACTCGACTGGTTTGAGTGCATGGGCCCCCAGACACATTGGCCCCAGGTGCTGAGGATGGCTCTGTGGAGCCTCCCCTCAGGCGCTAAAGATAGCTCAGTTGCAAGCATGGCTCCAGATTGACAGTGCATAGGCCCCGATGGAGGTCACCAGGTGGATCCCGTTTGGGGCACATGTGGGAGTCTGTCTTTCTATCTCCTCTCCTCCCACTTGGAAAAGAAAAAAGAAAGAAAATGATGAATTGTTATAATATGTGAGTTATATCTCAATAAAGCCATTGGAATTTATGTGGGAGGATATATAAAATAAAAATAAACTTATCTCTAAGACTTGCCTAACTATTGATGCTCAGATATGAAAACCTGTTTTTATTATTTGCAGATGTCAAACACGTTTTCCTTAATTTTTATAGAATTAATTATATTTTGAAAAGTTCAGAAAATAAACACAGACTACAAAGTAAAAGAGATAATAGATTTTTACTGCACAATTGTAGTTCACTTTTGAACTGAATTTATCTTCAAGAGACTGTTTATACTGATTATATAAATCCCCCCAACTTCATAAAATAAATAGCATTCTTATGAACACCCATGTGTGTCTCTTTGATCCACATACTTTAACCATCAAATTGTTTTTCTCTCACTGTTTATTACTACACTTATGTCTTAGTAACACAGAGATTGGAAAATTATCATTCATAATCTGTTAACTCTTGAAAATTACTTTAGGGCTTCAGTTAATGTAGATCAGGAAAGACTGTTTTTGTTAGAAGCATATTTTACAGAAAAAATGCTAAAGGTTGGTTTCCAGTATACTGTATACAACTATAGGTATCTGGGAATCCTCAAAGCCTCCATCAGTCTCGACACTTTTTTTTGTTGTTGTTGTTGCAAAGACAGAGATAGTCAGAGAGAGGAACAGATAGGGACAGACAGACAGGCAGGAAGGGAGAGAGATGAGACATATCAATTCTTCATTGCAGAACCCTAGCTGTTTATTGATTGCTTTCTCATATGTTCCTTGACCGAGGGGGGGGCTCCAGCAGAGTGACTGACCCCTTGCTCAAGCCAGCGACCTTGGGCTCAAGCTGGTGAGCCTGCACTCAAGCCGGTGAGCCTCTGTTCAAGCCCGTAACCTCGGGTTTTCAAACCTGGGTTCTCTGAGTCCCAGTCCGACGCTCTAGTGACTGTACCACCCCCTGGTCAGGCCAGTCTCAACACTTTTGCCAGAAGGAGAAACAAGCACCATTGTCTCTTGGGCAATTTCTTGTCAGGCTGTTTCAGCTGCTTCGCACCCTGCTCCCCAAACCCTGCAATCGTCACAACTGAACACATTAACCTTTACCTCCAGGTAGGTGACCATTACTGTTTTCAGATGTTTCTTCGTTGTCCACTTTTCCTCCACTGGGACCAATCCTGCTCCTAGTCAGAGGGGAGGGAAGGAGCAATATTTCAGTAGTTCGGTGGCTAAGTTAGCATCGTGTGGACCTATTGCTTCTGGTTCTATTATGATCTCACAGACCTTGAAGTATCTGAGAGACTTGAATACTGTTTTTAAAAAAATTTTTTTTTTATTTATTAGTGAGAGAGCCAGGGGGAGAGAGAGAGTGAGAGAGAGAGAGAGAGAGAGAGAGAGAGAGAAACATCAATCTGCTCCTGTATGTGCCCTGACTAGGGATCAAACCGACAACGTCTGCACTATGGGACAACACTCTTCACCAACTGAGCTATCTGGCCAGGGCATTGAGTACCATTTTCATTCGCCTGTGTCCACCTCTCTTCATCTGACAGGCTGATTCCTTCAGGCCTAGTGTCCTGCTTTCTTTAGTGCTATCTTGCCTGATTTCTTAAGGGATTGCTAATTGGTTTCTTAATCTCAGCCCCCATGACTAGACTCCTGCTACATACTGCTTGCTTCAGCCTCTGCCTGTCGTCAGTTGCCGGACTGTCCGGAGTCTATCCTTGCCCGCCTGCTAGGACATCACTGCTGTACTTCCGAGTCTGGCTGCCTGCCTGCCTGCCCCCTGCCTACTGTTACTCAACCCCTTCTGTTCACCTGCCTGTCTAGACTTGTCCTATTGGTGACTACCGAAACCTTAGCTTTTTTGTCCTGTCCTGATTAGTCTCCTTACTTTCTGGGTACCAGACTCCCTAGTCTGACTCTGCCTGCCAATGATAAGCACCTGCTGAGAAAACATCTCCCAGTTTACCAGTAGGTTTTTATTTCCTTGGGCCAACATTTCAGTAATTCTTTTTCCTTTAGTAATTCTCATTCCCTCCCCTCCCCCACTTTGTTTCTGGTATATAATCTGTGGAGAGGGAAATCATTTTTAAATGTCTTGGATTCATTTCTTTCTCTTCGTTTCCTCTGGGGCCACTCTAGTCCCAATCTTCATGGTCTTATCCAGTAGGACTCTCTCTAGATTTAGCTAGAGTTCAGCAGTGGTGCCTCAAAGGGTCACCTCAGAGGAAGAGAAAAAAGCCAGTGGACATGAGTATGGCTATGGTCTCTGTTCCCACGCTAACTTCAAACAGGTCAGCTTGATTTGTATCTGTTGTATATATTGGGGTTCTATGAAGAGTCTGATTTAGAAAAGAATAATCTGCGATAAAGAAAGAATAAGTTTGAAAATCAGTGTTCAAAGTTATTCTGCCAGACAAGTTTCTTAAAATAACTTCTGAATTTTATAACATTCCTGCTAAAGATGTTTACCAGTGACTACCACTACATCTTTTTTTTTTTCTTCTTTTCCAAGTGAGAGGAGGGGAGATAGAGAGACAGACTCCCACATGCGCCCCAATTGGGATCTACCCGGCAACCCCCATCTGGGGCCATGCTTGCAACCGAGTTATTTTTAAAACCTGAGGTAGAGGCTTCATGGAGCCAACTTCAGCTCCTTGGGCCGAGGTGCTTGAACCAATTGAGTCATGGCTGTGGGAGAGGAAGGGAGAGAGAGGGAGGGAGGGAGGGAGAAGGAGAAAGGGGGGAGAGAGAAAGAGAAAGGGGAGGAAGGAATGGTATCAAACTAAGGTGGAAGCTAATAAGCAGATGGTCAATTCTGCTGTGTGCCCTGACTGGGAATTGAACCCAGGACATCCACACACTGGGCCAATGTTCTATCACTGAACCAAACGGCCAGGGCCCTACTACTACATCTTACATTCAGATCTTCTTACGTTGTGGGAAAACACTGTGGGGATAACTGTTTCCTCCGCTTATTCAACATCTATGTTCTCACCATTTTAGTCAAGCCCCAATGGCCCCTCAACATTAATACGGTTTCCAGGCAATTCCATGTGCTGTCTTTTCCTTACTTCCTATCTTTGCTTTGCCTATTCAAGTCTGACTTCTGCTTCATAGCTCGGCAGCTCAAGTTCTACCTCCTCCTTGAAAACTTCATTTGCTGTAGGCCCAACTAATCGCATCCTTTCACTATATTATGTGAATTTAGAGTCATTACCTCCTTGTTAAGCAGCTAATTTCCTGTTACTGTTCCCCACATTTGTTTTCTTAACTAGATTTGATACCTATCGATGGCAGAGATTTTATATACTTAGATATATTATATTTGTATCTGTATAGCCTGCCCCACTACAAATGTTTATGTAGTATGCATAGCACATTGGTGATGAGTAAACAGAAGAATGGTTTCAAACTAAGGTGGAAGTCCCACTGGTTGGTTCATGGATGAACTTTCTCAGCATTTATACTTTCGCAGCGATCAGGAGCAAATATTCTCACAATTAAGAAGAAGTCTTAACAATAGCTCAAGACATTAAGAAAAAGAGAAGAATTCCACATACTCTGCTCCATTAGTGTGACTGGTTTAGTGGCTTCAGCAATTCAAACTTTTCCACAACATTAGACTATCTGATGAAGCTGTGAGTATTGATAATGAAGCCGTGAAGACTTTCCAGCATATGTTTTTAAAAAGTTGGGTCCTCCTCAATTAGATTGTTAATTCTGATGAAAATGACATCTATGAAAACTGATGGCCCTTGAGAACCTATATTGGGAAAGAGGAAGTATGGGGCTCCCATGCACTGACGGCTGTGATGCTGAGTACCAACACCAGTGGAGATTTAATCTCATGGGTGTTTTTATGAGGATGGTTACTGTTTTCATTAGTGCTGTGACAACAAAGTTGCATTGAATTTAGGTGATCTCCCCTACCCACATTTATCCCAGGAGTCCTGTTATTTACCATATTTTTTCCTCCATTAGATGTACCTGACCATACAACACACCTAGGGTTTTAAGGAGGAAAATAAGAAAAAAAAATTCTGAACCAAATGGTATGTTAAAATATTTAATAAAATACCGTATTTTTTGCTCCATAAGATGCACGGGCATTTTTCCCCTCCACTTTTTTGGGAGGGGGGGAAGTACATCTTATGGAGCAAAAAATATGGTGTTTTATTTTTTATTTTTTTATTCAGTGAGAGGAGGGGAGGTAGAGACAGACTCTTACAGGTGCCCTGACTGACCAGGATCCACCCGGCAAGCCCACTAGAGGGCAATGCTCTGCCCATCTGGGGCATTGCTCCATTGCTCTGCAACTGAGCTCTTCTTAGCACCTGAGGTGGAGGCCATGAAGTCATCTTCAGTGCCCGGGGCCAACTTGCTTCAATCGATCCATGGCTACAGGAGGGGAAAAGAGAGGGAGAGAGAGAAGTGAAAGGGGGAGGGGTGGAGAAGCAGATGGGTGCTTCTCCTGTGTGCCCTGACCAGGAATCGAACCTGGAACATCCACACATTGGGGTGACACTCTACCACAGAGCCAACTGGCCAGGGCCTGGAGTCCTGTTATTTTTAATGTGCAGTTTTATAGAACAAGAGATTTTTTTTATGACAGTAGCAGAATGGCACTTTTTTTTATCTGTCAGACATCTATGTATAGTACATGCTGAATAAATACTTTTTTTTATTATTTTTAAGAGAGAGGGACAGAGAGAGGGACAGACAAGGATGGAAAGACAGACAGAAGACAGAAAGGGAGATGAGAAGTGTAGTTGCAACACCTTAGTTGCTCATTGATTGCTTTCTCGCATGTGCCTTGACCAAGTTTGGTGGTGGTGGTGGGGTTCCAGCTGAGCCAGTGATCCCTTGCTCAAGCCAGAAACCTTGGGCTCAAGCCAGAGACCATAGGGTCATGTCTATGAACCCATGCTCTAGGCAACAACCCCATGCTCAAGCCAGTGACCTTGGGATTTCAAACCTTGGTCCTCAGTGTCTCAGGTTGAGGCTCTATCCACTGCACCACCACCTGGTCAGGCATAAATATTTTATTCTTAGGCAAGCTTTAATTCATAACTATTTCCCCATGACGCTGAAGGTGGGTGGTTCTCATATTTGTCTAACCCATATTTCCTTTTATTTCTCTACCAATGACTCAGCTTGTTTAGATGAGACCATGCAGCAGAAGGGAGACACAGAAAGCCAGAGGAGGACTAGAAGGATCATCAGAAACCACTGGGTAATGGATGGGTCTAAGATCAAGTTGAAGAAAACTAGAGCCTCACGGCTTTTTATCTTTCTCTCTCCCAGGGCTGGCTTTCTCGTGTTGACTGGAGGCAAAACTCAGGCTAGAGGGAGAGACCAAAAGGTCCGTGGCTCTAACATATATGTTTGATGTCCCAGCTGATGATGGTCACCTCCTTCTTTCTTGGGCCTCTGAGAAGAGCTGTCTCTCCATCCAGCAGCTTACTTGCGTATCCCAGGAAGGTAAAAAGAAAGGACTGTATGTGCAGTCGGATCAGCCCTGGGGATGCACTTGGGGAGGTGCCTGGTTCCTAATCAGTGGACAGAACATCCTCGTGGGAGAGCAGTGCCTCCTTTGTGTGTTCACTCCCAAGAGAGGCCAATGACCCCGATGCCTGGAGGAAGGGTGCTTGTTTGTAACTACTGTTTAGATTAACCAGAACAAAATGTTAAGAAACATTAAGGATTAAGATGGGCCTGACTGGTGGTGGCACAGTGGATAGAGCATTGATCTGGGATACTGAGGTCCCATGTTTGAAACCCTGAGGTTGCCAGCTTGAGTGTGGGATCACAGAAATGACCCCAAGTTCGTTGGCTTGAGCCCAAGGTTGCTGGCTTCAAGCCCAAGGACACCGACTTGAGCAAGGGGTCACTGGCTTGGCTGGAGCCCCCTGGTCTAAGCATGTATGAGAAGCAATCAAAGAACAATTAAAGTGATACAACTGAGTTAATGCTTCTCATCTCTCTCCCTTCCTGTCTGTCTGTCTCTCTCTCTTGCTAAAAAAAAAAAAAAAAAAAATTCAGACAGGGCTGAGCTAGCCACAGTAAAGTCAAATGTAAGCCATATCAGCGACAAAGTGTTTCACTTTTTTGCAGTCAAGATTATGTGCCTTTTACATGTACCTCTGACCAGATTTTAAACATAGCTTCACCTGGCCTAGGGAGAGTGAAACACAGTCTTCCATTCACAATAACGTCAATCTATGTGTCAAGTCTATTTATACCCCCCAAACGTAAGTCTTTGTACTACAATGCCTTCCCCCTTTTTAAAACCACACCAATGAGACCTACAAGTGAAGACCTTCATGATCTGGAAGCTGCTTATGCCTTCTGCTTCTCCACTTGCTAACAGCAGCCCCTCACCCCTGTTCCCCCACACACGCAATTTCTTAAACATAGGACCTCTGCATATGCTATCATTATTTTATTGGCCTGGAATGTTCTTCACTTGCCTTCTTTGCTTCATAACTGCTCAATATATATATTTTTGCTTAATATCCTTCCCAATAGCCAGAAAGTTCCATAAGAGCAAACTACATCTGTCTTGTTCACCACTGTACCCACAAAATCTGGTACAGTACCTAACACTCAGTAGTAGCTGTCAAGGAATAGTTACTGACTACACCTCTAAGACAGCCCAAACATCCTCTTTGGGAAGGTGTTCCGGAGCCTCTGACATTCCAATGGGCTCCTCCTCCTTGTGTTTCTGGGCTCCCTGTTCACACCTCTTGTACTGAAATGTGGTTCCTTATCAGTCTGCCTCTCCCAGCTGGCTGTGAGGTTCCACAAGGCAGAAATGATGTCCACTTCATCCTTCTAACCCACCGCATTCTGTCTATCACCTGGTGTACTCGAAGGGGCTTAATAAAAATCTACTGAGGAGATTACCGAGCAACACTTGAGCTTGGAAAACCTTTAGCAGTGCCCTACACCTACATCTCTCCAACAGGAACTTCCTGAGAGCACGGCTCAAACAGGTCATGTCTTTCTGCAGCATGCATTTTCACGTAACTTTTCAGGAGCGGAGACATTTCAGTAATCAAACACATGCGTGTGTATACGTATATACGTACTGCATCGAATTAAAAATATATATCAAAGTTTTAGTTCAAGAGCCTGACCAGGTGGTAGCACAGGGGGCAGAGCACTGACTGGCCTGGGATACTGAGGACCCAGGTGCAAAATCCCAAGGTTGTTGGCTTGAGCACAGGCTCACTGGCTTGAGCGGGGGGTCACTGGCTTGAACGTGGGATTATAGACATGAACCCATGGTCGCTGGCTTGAGCAAGGAGTCACTGGCTTGGCTGGAGCCCCCTAGTCAAGGCACATATAGAAAGCAATCAATGAACAACTGAGGTGCCCCAACTATGAGTTGGTGCTTCTCATCTCTCCCTTCCTGTCTGTCTGACCCTCTCTCTCAAAAAAAAAGTTTTGTTAGTCAAAGAGAAACTTCAACAAAGCAAATTTAACGTCAGGCTTCTTGTGCAGCCTCTCTGGGAGCATGTGTTCCTTCTTCTGTGCTGTCCCTGGATACGTTTACTACCTGTGTGATTAAATAGACAGTTAATGACAAAGCCAGGATCAACACTGTTTTGATAACTCACGTTCTTTTCACTCTACTGTCATCCAAGTTAATTGCCTAATTATGCCTGAAGCATGGTCATATTTATTCTAATGCACTCAATAAATATGTTTGTAAACAAATTAGATTCAGCAGAGCTGAATTTAGGTTGAAGGGGAGAAGGGCAAAAGGAGTCATAGCCTGAAGAGAGCTGAGTAACAGGCATAGGGACATGTTTATTTGTTGATTTGCTTATTTATTAAAGCTTACCTTAAACATTGTATCGTTTTTCTTTTTAGCAAGAGAGAGAGATAGAGAGAGAGGGACAGATAGGAAGGGAGAGAGATGAGAAGCATCAACTCATAGTTGCGGCACCTTGTTCATTGACTGCTTTCTCACATGTGCCTTGTCCAGTGACTGAAGCAGAGCCAGTGATCCCTTGCTCAAGCCAGTGACCTTAGACTCAAACCAGCTACCATTGGGGTCATGTCTATGATCCCACGCTCAAGCTAGGAACCCTGCGCTCAAGCTGGTGACCTCGGGGTTTCAAACTTGAGTCCCTTGTGTCCCAGGCGAGGCTCTTCCCACTGCGCCACTGCCCGGTCAGGCTCTATCTTAATTTTTATAAAGTTTATCTATTGATTTTAGAGAGGAAGTGAGTGAGAGAGAAACAAGGATTTTCTGTTCCTACTGGTTGATGCTTCCATGTGCCTGGACGGGGAATCCAACCTGCAACCCTGGTATCGGATGCCACTCCAACCCAGCCATGGACATATTCAGAGACTTCATATCTGGACTTACATTTCACCTAGCTTCCTTAGCATATGTGCACTTTTTCTATGATGGTGGTTCATTCAAACCTTGCCCTGTCCCTTGAATATTCTCAGTGTGAACATTATTTTTAAAGGGCCCTGTTTAAAAAGGATGGAAGAGCCCTGGCAGGATAGCTCAGTTGGTAGAGCATCATCCGGAAGTGCAGAGGTTGCCAGTTCAATCCCGGGTCAGGGCACATACAGGAACAGATTGATATTCCTGTCTCTCTCTCTCTCTCCCTTCCTCTCTCTAAAATTAATAAAATAAACATTAGAAAAGTAAAAAGGATAGAAGAAATATTGCGTGGGCTTCCTCCAGACAACTCAAGGTTTAAGACCAACAATACTGGCAGTGCCCTGCTGCTGTTGCACAAAAAAAAACCCCATCTAACATTTGTTTAGAGATTCACATTTTAAACAAAGTTTTGACACACGTGATCTCATTCCACAGAAGTAGTCTAAATTTAAAGTAGTTTGGGAAACCGAGAATAGTAATGCATCCAATTGTTAGCAATGTACAGGTGCCCTGGGTAAAAAGCCTTCCACCCCCTTAGGGATTAAGTGGTGGCTGCCTGCTGCTTCTAGATCCAGCAGCTTGGGAGTGGAGGATAGACTTTCCTTGGCCGCAAAGCGATGGTGGCAACAGAAAACACCCACTCTTTCACTTTGACCCGTACAGTCTGTCAAGGTAATTCACCAGCGTTCCCCGAGGCAGTTCCCGGACGGGACGCCAGATGCCTTGCCAATGGACCCCGCCCACTGAGCGTGTGCCCGGGAAGGTGCTCAGGCCTACGGAGGAGGAAGCTGATTGTCAGGTCGACCCTCCAGAGGAACGCACACGGGAGTCCTCCTCAGCCTCAGTTTCCTCATCTCTAAAATGGGCTGCACCTCCTGTCTCTGGACGGGTTCCCTCCCATTTCACGCAAGGCCGTAAGGAAGGGAAATCAGTGCTTAACCACAGCTTAAAGTCCTCTCGCTGGGCTCCGGTCGCTGCGCCGGGCATGCTCAGTAGCCCGGCCGGCTCGGCACCGGGAGTAGGAAGCAGTTCTCAGTTCCCAGGCGGCAGACTGCGGGCACTTTGATGAATCACGTGTGTTGAGGCCTTCTTAAAGAGATAGGCACCCACTTTCTCCACCCTAAACACCGCCCCGAGGGCGGCGGCGGCTGGAGTGCTAACTGCAGCTGCTCAGGGGCAGGGCTTGTCCCAGCACCGAGTAGTGGTAACGGCGTGTGGCGTCGGGGGTGCCCGAGAGCCCGGCGTCCCGGCGGCTTGAAGCCAGCCGCTCCCAGGCAGACACTCCCTCCCAGGAAGCGGGGCTCGCGACCCGGCGCGGGGCAGCGGGGCCGTCCCGAGGGACTCCGTCAGTGGAGGAGAGGTGGGGTTTTAGGGCACAGGTGACAGGCCCGGAGAAAGATGGAGCAGCCCGGGCCGGCGGCGGGCGCGGGAGGCGGCGGCGAGGAGCCCGGCGGGGGCCGGAGCAACAAGCGGAGCGCGGGGAACCGGGCCGCCAACGAAGAGGAAACGAAAAACAAACCCAAATTGGTGAGTGCTCCTGCAGCCCCCGGCGGCCTTGGGGACGGCGAGAGCGCCGGGGTCCTCCTGCCGTTGAACATGGGGGCGCCCGGGGCCCCCTCCCGAGGGTGAGCGCGACCTCCCCGTGCAGCTCGGGGGCCGCTGACGGCGCGGCCACGCGGAGGCGCGGAGACGGCGTGGGGCGGAAGAGCACCCGCGTTCCCACAGGCGCCTCTCTCTCACTGCTGTCAGCCGTGCGGGGGGCGGAGGCCGCACCCCAGCTCGGGGAGACCCCGCGTCCCGGCACGGTCTGTTGTTCGCCCAAGTTGCGGGCGCGAACCTCCCCTGCGCGGTCCCCTCCCTTCCCAGCACTGTCAGTTGCTCGGCTTTGCCTCCTGAACGCTTTCTGGGGCCGGGCGGGGAAACCGCTCTCCCTGCAGTCCAAATACTTAGGAGCTCACTCAGAGATTTACTTTAAAAAAAAAAAAATTTTTTTTTCCCTATAAAACAAAACACACAACGTAGGCCCCGTTCTTTTCACTTTACCAGGAATCTAAGGAAAACGCGCCTACGTGCATTTTTTTCTCCCGCGCCTCCCCATGTGCTCTCCCAAGAAACATTTCTTTGGAAGAGTGGGGGGAGCGTGGGAGTCGGAGGCTGGGTGAGGTACCACCAACTGTCGTGTGTGACTAGGCAGAGGCAGGCAGCCCTGGCACTGAGTTGATCGGGAACTCTCAAAGGCAGCAGGCGGACTGCACGAGTCCCACCGTCCTGAGAAGTGTGAGAACTGGTGGTAGCAGTCCATTTCCTGTCGCTGACTTCTTGTGCAGAGGAATGAAATCTATGGGGCCCGCTATGAGATTAGGAAATCCTGGAGTTTCTTCTGCTCATCAGTAAAAAGGGTTCCTCTTTTGGGGTAGACTTGCTAATTCGAGTGGCACGAGGGGGAAACGGTTTGCCTGCACAAATTCAGCATATACTCCTGTCGCAACGTTGTTAGGCTAGCTCTCAGGCAGAAGCCACATGTTGCTCAGCTAGTCTCCAGTTTTAATCAGCAACTTGATTAGAATTAGAAAGGAGAGGGTGATTTAACTGAAGCCTTTTCTTATGGCATCTAGCCATTTGGTATAAACCTGTTATACTTCCTTCTCTTGCCTTTCACCTTGGAAAACTGGTCAAAGAGTTACAGTTTTAGGGAATAGACAGGCTTCCCTTGTGGGAGAAGGGACCTGGCTGTGTAGAATACAATGACAAGTTTAAAGTCTCATCCGTTCCACCCTAACTTGAGGCAAATTGAGAATTTTTACTTTCTCCATGTGTCCTGTAACTCCAGTAACCACAAGTGAAGACACTGAGTCACAAAGTTTTTGTGACTTGTCCCTGCTTGCCACCACCATGAAAGATAGAAAAGTTCTATGAATGGATCACCAAAGTTTAATGTACTTAAACATCCTAGTGTTGTGATTTTGAAATTTATCGGTTTGTGGTAGAAGCGCGGTCACATTTCCTTTCATTTTTGACACAGCACAAAACTGGTTTAAACAGTGATTAAAAGTTTAAGCAAAAACAAAAAAGTGAATTGATAGTTTTCACGAAGAGTTTGGTACCAGTCAGTGGCAAGAACATTCCCCTTTCTTTCTTTTTTTTAATTTATTCATTTTAGAGAGGAGAGGGAGAGACAGAGAGAGAAAGGGGGAGGAGCTGGAAGCATCAACTCCCATATGTGCCTTGACCAGGCAAGCCCAGGGTTTCGAACCGGCGACCTCAGCATTTCCGAACATTCCCCTTTGAGGAAGTTTGCGAGAGAAAGCAATGCGGCATCTCTGCCGTTAGTTAATAACACCTTGATCATATTCTTCTCTTCCCTTCAGTCATTTGTCCTGTTTCATCTTTTATGTTTTACTTGCTTTGACAAGGTAACTAGATACTTATGAGGTGGTATCACTTTCAGTTCCTAGCTGGCCCTGGTGTTGAACATAGCTTGATGTAGTAGGGCAAGCATTGGAATCCCAAGTTTGTTCATATCAGTGAGAACCTCTCTTTTCTTTGCTCAAACATAACTTTTGAGCCTTACATGATTTTACAAGCAGATGTGTCAGAGTTAATACATACAGCTGTAGGAAGATGTTCCAGCACTTTTTTAAGGCAAGCAAGCTGACCAAACAAGACTTTGTAAACTTCTTATTATAAATGCCTTACTCCTTATTTTGAGTTGTCTTATTGAAGTGCTCAACATGGCCTTCTGAAGCCTTTTAGAGAACACACTGTCTCTGGGATTCTTAACTGAAAATATTGCTAGTAAGATAAAGCTTAACCTAGGCTACATTTTATTATTTTGGGTATTATGTTATTAATCAGTGTAGTAGCCCTTAATTGTGTGCCTATGTGTGTGTGTTTTGCGCTGCTGTGTAGGATTATAAAAGCCATATGGTAATAGAAATTATTTGTGTAGGTGATTGTGGGGGATAGCTGTTCGTAAGCTCCTGAAATTGTGTGAACAATTTTGAGTGTATGCAGGTGCATGCGCTTTTCTGGGCCTTGTAGCTTTCATCCATTTCTCAAAGGCATCTATCTGTCCCCTATAGAATAAAAACGAGAAAGAGAGAGATAGAGACAGAGATAGGGAGAGAAGAAATGCCAGTTGATTGCACGGAAGTTACTGGAGGGAGGAGATCACTCATGAAGGGAATATTGAAATAGCGCTTGACCACAGGAGTGATTGATATGAAGATAGTTCACCCTGGGGGTAAAAAGCTAATTACACAATGTCAGTATACTATTAGCTAAGGTGAACCTTTTCACTATGTAGAAAAATGAACTCAACAGCTATGTATAGTGGGTTCATAAAGTATAAGGCTTGTGACTCAGTTGTTTTCATTTAGTTCCTCGTTGTTCTGGAAAAGTGGAGAAGGAAGACATGGTTTCTACAGAGAAGAACTGTAGAAACTATGTACTTTCATTTATATCCTCAGCTTTTGATGGGTATTAGTGAGATATTTTTTCTGAGAGATATTTCAGGACTTGAACAATTTCTGTTTAAGATTAATTCAGTCAAAAGTTAACAAAATTTACTTCAGTCTTCTTCATCTATGCCTCCTCATAATGACCCTTTTATTTTGATTTATTTATTTTTTTTAGTAAAGGCTACCTTGTTTGGGACTCATCACATTTTGAATAACACATTATTAGCAGAGCTTTGTATTTTATGTAACTATCTGGTGAGGCCCAGATTGTAGTGTCTCATCACACAGCATGAGTTTTAGATTAATTAGTAACTTAATGTCAACTATGGAATGTATTTTGTCAGATTGAGTCGTGAGAGCTCTAGTGTTAGGATCAAATCCCACAGTTTAAGGCAGTGACTCAGCCATTAAGAGAGGTTTTATATATATTTAAGATTTCTTTTTTTTGTGTGTGACAGAGACAGAAAGAGGGACAGATAGAAACAGACAGGAAGGGAGAGAGATGAGAAACATCAATTCTTCGTTGTGGCACCTTAGTTGTTCATTGATTGCTTTCTCATGTGTGCCTTGATGGGGGCTGAGGTACAGCAGACCAAGTGACCCCTTGCTGAAGCCAAGCTCAAACCCCCTGGTGAGCCTTGCTCAAACCAGATGAGCCCACGCTCAAGCTGGCAACGTTGTGGTTTCGAACCTGGGTCTTCCACATTCCAGTCCGATACTCTATCCACTGTGCCACTACCTGGGTCAGGCGATTTCTTATTTTTTTAAATGATTTTATTTATTGAGTTTAGAGAGAGAACAGAGAGGGAGGCGATGGGAGGAGCGGAAAGCATGTACTCATAGTAGCTGCTTCTCATATGTGCCTTGAGTAGGCAAGCCTGGGGTTTTGAACTTGCAACCTCAGCATTCCAGGTTGTTGGGCAAACCAATGTGTTTCATATATGTTAGGTTTGCTTGCATTGGTGCAGGGCAGAGCCATGTGTGTATAGTCTATGTAAGTCTGGGTGCTTGCCCTCAAGGTGGCAGATTGCAAATTGCCTGTTGCCTTCCTGCTTGGGAGGGGCCTTTGTGTGCAGAGAAGGGGTATTTTCAGCCCAGCCTGTTTGGCTGGGAAGTGCTGAGGCTAGAGGATGCTGAGAGAGAGGGAGTCTGGAGAGGGGATTGGAGCTTGGGATCCCTGAGTGAGAGGGATTCAGACTTCCTTGCCTGTTTGCTCATGCGCCCTTGGGAGACTAATAAACAGAATGGCCCACCCTTTTCTGGCTTCACAGTTCCTTTACCAGCAGCCTGAATCCAATGGGAACCTGCATCTGCATGGCCACAACAACGGCTATACACAGGTTGATGTTCTATCTATTGTGCCACCACAGGCCAGGCTAAGAGAGGCTAGTATTTACGTACAACCAACACCACACACACACACAAAATGGTCTAGAGTGGCTTCATGTTCTTTGGTGGTTTTTGTTTTTGTCTTTGTGTTTCTGTATAATTCCTGAAGGCTGTGGTTCTTTCGCTAAAACTGTCTAGTTAAGTAACTTGAAGTAACAGAAGTTAATTTTGTGGTCATGACAACTTCCTTCCTATTTGGTTATTGTTTTTTAATTGGATAAATCATGGTTGATTTTAACTGATAAAGTCTGAGCTTTATGATTTCATTTATGTAACACATTTACTGAGCATCTGCTAGGTTCTAAGTATTATTCTGAGGGTCCGTGATATAAGTAGTGGGACAATAAGAGTGTTGGGTAAACAATTGTTTTTTAAGTTTGCTCTCTTATATTGGGGCAGCACCATGTGTGTGTGGTCTGTGGAAAGCTGTGGTGCTTGCCCTCAGGGCGGCAGATTGCAAATTGCAGACTGCCTGCCACCTTGGGGAGGGGCAGTTGTTTGTTAGAGAAGAGGTTTTTTTCCCCAGCCTGTTTTGCTGGGCAGATGAGCGCAGAGAGAGAGAGAGAGAGCGCGCGAGCGCACACGAGAGCAAGCTGAAGCAGGCGTCATGGCTTGGGAGCCCTGAGTGAGAGGGAAGTGGTCTTCCCTGCCTGTTTGCTTGTCCCCCACTATAAGACTTTAATAAACGCCATGGCCCACCATTTTCTGGCTCCACAGTTCCTTTACAGTCTGTCCGAATCCAATCGGAACCTCCACGGCCATGGCGATGGCCATGGCGTTGGCCACTGACCTTACTAAGGGAGACACGAAAGTTAATGACTAAAGAACCGTGTGATAAGGAATGATTGGAATATTCATAGGAGGGTGATGTAAAACCGTCATGGAGAGGCATCTAAATCTAATTGGATGCTTGAATGTGGTAAAGAAAGGCTAACATAGCAGGTGACATTTGCACCACGGCTTGAAGAATAGGCCATTAATTGAGGAAGGGAGGGAAAGGCATTTTAGGTTGACAGAACAACATAAGAGAGGAACGTGGGCAGATGTTAATGGCTGAAACAAAGGGTACATATGGTTGACCTATTAGAAAAGAGACAGTACCGATCATGTTGGATATTTGTATGCCTTGTCAGAAGTTCCACTTCTTTTTGAAAGCCATAGGAAGCCATTGAAGAGATTTAAAGAGGCAGAAGACTGACCTGATCAGAACTATGTTTCAGAAAGAAACTTAATACAGTGGAGAATTTTTTTTTCTTCTTTTCCAAGTGAGAGGAGGGGAGATAAACAGACTCTCACAACTGGCCAGGGCTGAGTATTTTAGGGGTGCTGGAATGAAGGCAAGAAGACCCTTTAAAAAGAATCAAATGGTATCAAAGAGTCAGAGACCTGGATTCCAGTTGCAGCTCAGCCGTGTACTCAGCATGTTTCTCTGCATCTCAGTATCCCCGTCACTTCACTGCCTCACCTTCCTGCCCCTTTGCCCTGAACATCTTCAGATCCGAGATGTCCACCCTGGCCCTCTTTAGAAATCTCACCTGCAGTTCATAGCCCAGCACGTGGCTCAAAATTTTCTCATTCTTCCACTAAATATTCACTGATGACTTCACCTTACTTAATGAAGGCTCTTCTTAATTTTGAGCTCCCAGCTATCCTGAGTCTGAATGTTTTAAGCTATTCCTGTATCTACGGAGATTTTTAAGTGCTTTGGACAAGGGTACTGCTGTATGCCTCTTCTTGAAAACTTTTCAGGCTGCGGCTTGGGTACAACACTAGTCAGTAATTATTAGTAGCTGGGAATTCTTTCCCTGTAGGCCAGAGTTTTGAGAGTGTAAATTGTTGAAAAGAAGCTTAAACAAGATGTTTACTTTTATGTGTCATTTTTAAAAAAGTTAGCATGCATACTCCATCAAATGAACCTACTCTGTGCATTCTTCTCTGTCCTGTCTCTAATGCTGAAATTCGAGACACTTTCATGGGTGGGAGAATGCCCTTACCCCCGTGATTGTTTGGACTTTTGTGGTATCAGCGCCTGAAGTTCCATGCCAAGAAACAGTATCAAAACTGATGATGGCCCTGGCTGGGTAGCTCAGTTGGTTGGAGCATTGTCGCAAAGCACAGAGGTTGCCGGTTCGATTTCCGGTCAGGGCACATACAGAACTGATCCATGTTCCTAAATCTTGTCCCTCCCTCCCCCCCTCCCCCCAGATGAGTTTTATTGTTATGGGTAGGAGACTTCATATTAGTGGAGAAAGAGCACTGAGTGGAGAGCAAAAGGACCGAGTCCCTGAGCCTGAGTGTGCCCTCCCTTTCATTTGCTTGTGACCTCTGATGAGCTGTTTAGCACCAGAAGCTGAGCCCTTTGATTAACAACTGCCAGTCCTGAGGTCATGTCTGCCTTCTTTGCTTCACAAAGTGGTTTAGATAAAAACACAGTAATTTGACTGAGAAAGCATTAGGAAATTCTATATTGCTATGCAAATATAAAGCATGATTGTTAACTCCTTCCATTACCTGAATCAAATATGTTGTGGTTGGATGGTTTAATGGCTTTCTTTCATTTTATAGTTCTAATATTATTATTGTATAAGGTACCATAATATTGTCACTTATTTGTTTATTGATCCCTGTATTCTCTTCCTCAATTCCATTTGTCCATTTGGAGGATGATGCATTCTGTCCTTTTACTAATAATTCTTTCCATTGAATGCAAAAAAGAAGTGAGTTTCATTTTTTTGTTACTGTACCTTTTTTTTTTAAGACTTAGGCTACCCTTTTCTTTGAAGTATTTAACTTTTTTGTTAAAAACTTTTGTTAGATATTTCTGACATCTGCCTCATCAGACAGTGTGCTGCTGTCGTACAAATGAGGACAGAGTCACTGTTGTGTTAAGGGTTCTGTTCAAGAGATAAGTTTAAAAGCTCGTTCTTTGATTGTCAAAGTTAGCTCTAACACTGAGTCATTGTGCTTCTGGGCCTCTGAACATGAAAAATGATTAAATCTTGTTGCTGTTGTTTTTTTTTTCTTTTCGGGAACAATTAGAATTGTAATCCACCTAGCTTTCACTCCAGGTTCCAGGAGCTCTGGCAGTAGCGACATGTCATTGAAGTGAACTCACATTCCTTTCTAACCTGGTGTCGAAGAACAGTAACTAACAGATGCTCCAAAAATAGTACCTACATAATATATGCTAATTTACAATGAATCGGCACATTTGCCTAAATATTACTGGGTATGCTAACATCATAGGGATTATTATTGAAGACCAAACTTTCTCCTGTTCCTATATTCAGTGTGCCATGCAGAAGAGACTAGTTTCTTCTGGTAGATTTGGGTTGTTTGATATTTTATTTTGTTTCAAGAGTGAAGGAAAATAAGATAATGATGGCCCAAGTGACTTAAAATATAGTTATCTGCTAGATACCAAAGGAGATATCTTGTAGAAGACACTTATCTGGAAGATTGCTCAAAAATGATGCATACAGCCCTGGCCGGTTGGCTCAGCGGTAGAACGTCGGCCTAGTGTGCGGAGGACCCGGGTTCGATTCCCGGCCAGGGCACACAGGAGAAGCGCCCATTTGCTTCTCCACCCCTCCGCCGCGCTTTCCTCTCTGTCTCTCTCTTCCCCTCCCACAGCCAAAGCTCCATTGGAGCAAAGATGGCCCGGGCGCTGGGCATGGCTCTGTGGCCTCTGCCTCAGGCGTTAGAGTGGCTCTGGTCGCAACATGGCGACGCCCAGGATGGGCAGAGATCACCCCCTGGTGGGCAGAGCTCGCCCCTGGTGGGCGTGCCAGGTGGATCCCGGTCGGGCGCATGCGGGAGTCTGTCTGACTGTCTCTCCCTGTTTCCAGCTTCAGAAAAAAAAAGAAAAAAAAATGATGCATGCAAAGGAAGGTCCAGATATATTTCCACAGTGCTCCTTATTATTAGTGTAAGTAATAGAAAGAAATCACCTCATACTAATTTTTTAATTGATTGCTTTTAGCCTGAGAGAGGAAAGGGGAGAGGGAGGGAAGCATTCATTTGTTGTTCCACTTAGTTGTGCATGCATTGGTTGCTGCTTGTTTGTGTCCTGACTGGGGATCGAACCTGCAACCTTGTACTTACGATGCTCTAACCAACGGAACTAACCACCCAGGGCCTCAACTCCTAGTAATTTAAAACTCGTAAATGAGTTTTATGATAAGCCTGACCAGGCTGCATCGGTTTCAGTCTAAATGATTTACTCTGGCTGTAGTTTGAACAGACACGCAACTGAATCCTGGTACTTGGTTGGTTAACATAAGGTGGCCTGGGGAAGAGAGGGCGTTGGCGCCTTTCTGGGAAAAGAATGTAGAAAAAATTCTAACTCATCACTATTTACACTGGCTTTGGCTTAATGAAGGTTATTCTGCATTGCTTTAGGGAGAGGAAGTTACATTGCTACCAAACACAGGCCAGCAAACTGGCTGCCAGTTTCTCTCTGTGTTAGAGCGCTAATAGTCCTGCTGCTGACTTCAAGTGAGAAGCAGCTGTCGAGGTGGCTGTTGAGGCAGCCTTGGTAGGAACCCAAGACTTCATTAGGATGACTTGTTCCCCAAAGGCTGTTGAGTCAGTCACCTGGCAGTTCCGGTGCTCACCCAGGGGAGACAAGACCTCAGGCACAATCCTTTTAAAAAAAGTCTACTACTTGTTCCATGATAGATAGCCACATGCTGTGGTTAAGATCTGCTCAAAATAATGAGGAATTTTTATCTGCCCTTAACTTGTTGGTCTGTCTCACCCACCTAAAAGTAAAAGAGGTAAAATGAAGTTTGCACTTTCTTTCTAATGACACAGAATGAAGACTTTTTAATAGAACGTATGAAAATGTCAAACTTACTATAAAGTTGAGAGGATATTAGAATGAACCACCATATAGCTATTACTCACATACAAGGCAGGGCAAAAGTAGGTTTAGTGTTGTTCATATAGAAAATAATTCAATAATTAATAAATAAATAAATAATATAAGAATAAAGTCTGTGCCCTGGCCACATAGCTCGGTTGATTAGAGCATTGCCCCGATGTGCAAAGGTTGCAGGTTTGATTCCTGGTCAGGGCACATACAGGAACAGATCGATGCTCCTCTCTGTCTCTCACTTCCTCTCTTTCTAAAATCAATAAATAAAAATTTTAAAAAAGGTTTTTTAAAAAAAGAATAAACTCGGTCTTTCGCATACTCACAACTGTGAACCTACCTTTGCCCCGTTCTGTACAGTATTTATCTTGATTTTCAACATTTGCTGCATCCACCCTTTATTTATTTATTTGCTAAAGTATTTTAATGCAAATCTCTGTTATCCTGTCGTTTTATTCCTAGGTGTACATCTCTAAAATTTACTGCCTTTTTAAAAAAATGTAGCCACTTAAGCCGCTGTTGCATCTTTAAAAGCATATTCCTTGGCATCATCTAACACTCAATTTATAATCAGATATCCCCAAGAGCCTCAAAAAAATACTCGATTTTAATCTCATGTGTATCTAATTAATGTACACGTCATGAGCTCCTTATGCAAGTACAGCTTTAAATTAATGGTAAAATCGTGGTCAAACTTATTCCCCATAAAGTGCTATCATAAAGTATCACATCCAATTGAGTTCTCTTCTGTCTTTAATTCTGTGAAAGTTCCTGGAATGGTTGACTATATAAGTGTGGAGAGACTCCTTAGCATACTACTCTGTGCCATGGAAAATAGACCACGTTAATACTTGGTTCCACTTGCTGGTTGGGTAATCACTTATTCTTCATTTTGCAATTGGTCAAGTGGGTGGGGTTTATGCATAACAATTTTCCTTCCAGGGAGATGGTGTAGATAGTTGGGTGCAGAAAGGAAATGTGTCCTTGAGTTCTCCAGATAAACAGCGCGTATAGCTTTTAGACAGACAGACAGACAGACACACACACACACACACACACAGTTTATGTTACTACCTTGAGTTTTGATTTCAATACAAATGCCATTTGGTCCTTTAAGTGTCTTTGTTTTTAGCCAGTTGAATGAATACACTCAAGGTTGCTGAATCTGGATACTTGTGTGCAAACTTTTACAAAGAACGCTGAACTGTGAAGGTTCCTTATTTAGAGGTTTGTGGGGTTAAAATTACAAACCAGGCTACACTCAAGAGGTGGTGGAGCTGGGCTGGGCGGAGTGGGTATGAGAATTAACTGGGGCAAATGGCCTACTCTCCACACAGATTTACTAAAGAAATTGTGTAACCACTGCCTTCCAGAGAGCAATTACTGCTGTTCTGTGCTGGGAGGCGATAGGCGCATAATTTCTCAACTTTGTGGATTTAAGTAGACTTAGATTAGTAATCCATCTCCACTCTGCAATTTCTAGGCCGCCCTTTTACTGACCCAATGAGTTGGGTCATTTTCCTGGGCCCTGGAGATGAGTGATAACTGTTGGCACCCAACAGGTGGCATTTCCTCCTTTCCTTTTGCCCAGGGGAGAGAAAGCCATAGAGGTGTTGTTTTATGTGCTTTGGCATCGATCATTGATAAAATCGCATAATGCTTAGTAGCATAGTATGCTGGCTGAAGCTGTTTCGAAAGATTCTGTGTGCAGAAAGAAAGAACTTCTGTGAACTACACACTTACATTTTGAACTTTAATAAAGTATATGTGGCCTGGCATGTGGTGGTGCAGTGGATAGAAAGTCGACCTGGAATGCTGGGGTTGCTGGTTTGAAACCCTGGGCTTGCCTGGTCAAGGCACATAAGGGAAGCAACTACTACAAGTTGATGCTTCCAGTTTCTCCTCTCTCTCTCTCTCTCTCTCTCTCTCTTCTTCCCTCTCCTTCCTCTATCTAAAAATCAATAAACAAAGTATATGTGTAATGGAGACCAGGGCCACTGTGTATGGTCAGACCCTACTCAAGGGCAAGGGACCATAGAGGTCATATCACTTACCGAATTATGTGCCTGGTCACAAAACTGTCTTCAGGGGGCCACTTTTATTAACGCATGCCAAGGTGCCAGTCCGGCTAGCTACCACACTTCAAGCCAGGTAGCATTTGTTCTGAAACCTGATAGGAAATGTAGAAAGGCACAGGACAGAGTTTAAGTATGTCATTTGGAATAGGTGTTTTCCATTTTTCATTGATTCTGAAAAAAAGAATATCAGATGTATAGCTACGTAACATGTTGCCCTAAGCTGGACTGCATTTGCTTTTATTTTATTTTACATTTTTTTTTTTTTTTTAGAGAAAGAGAGACAGACAGGAAGGGAGAGACATGAGAAGCATCAACTGATAGTTGCGGCACCTTAGTTGTTCATTGATTGCTTCTCATATGTGCCTTGACTGGGGAGGGGGGGTCTCCAGCTGAGCCATTGACCCCTTACTCAAACCAGTGACCTTGGGGTTATATCTATGATCCCACACCCAAGCTGGTGAACCTGCGCTCAAGCCAGCGACCTTGGCATTTCGAACCTGGGTCCTCAGCATTCCAGGTCAACGTTCTATCCACTGTGCTACCACCTGGTCAGGCTTTATATGCTTTTAAATTATTGCAGTCCTTCAATGTAGGGGGCTCTGTCCTTGAGGACTAGGCCCCAGGTTCAGTATATCCCTTACTTTCTCTTCTGTAAGGCTCCTCCCTTTCTGCACTCTTTCTAGTGATTTTCCTGACAATATTGTTCCAGGGCGCTTCACCTGGTTACGGATCATGACGGATACGACTGCATCTTTGGGAAGTTGGGGTCATCGCTTCAATTTATTTTCATTTACATTGCCCGGGGTCTAAGGCAAGAACATATAGCAAGTTAGGATGGGTTAAAATAAATTTGGCAGAAGCATTGCCTCTAATAATATGCTCTGCAGCTGAGTACCTCACAGCACAAAATCAATGTTTTCAAGGAGAGTCAGTGTGTACATAAAACATTTGTGAGCAGGAACAATCTTTCCTTAGGCTGACCTCACAGCTTGGTTTGCATTGGCAGTGCAGGAGCTAACATTTTTTCCTCCCCTTTGGTTGAGTAGCTAATGGTCTTTAAACAAGCTATTAAGGGAAGAATAATTTTCCAATGCAAAAAAAAAAAAAAAAAAAAAAAAGGCCTGGATTTCCTCCAGGCTTGGTGGTTTGGCTTTTCACGTATTTGTTTTACCAAAGCAGGGCAAACGCATGTTCTCTAAGCTCCAAATCCTTGGGTTTTCTCGTGTAGCCTATCCTTGCTTCATCAGAATGGTTTTCAGATGGTCTTGTGAATTTCTCTGAGGCCCAAGCGCTCTGTTTTTATTTAAGTTGAGTCAGTCTGAGACCCAATACTAAGTTTTTAAGTGGCCATATCTCTGTATAAAATGGAATTGAGGCATAAGTTATATTTTACAGTAGGAGCTGTGCAGGGCTCAGGTCCTGATTTTCCACGCTCTTCCTACCAGCTCTGTTGTAGCTAATTGTGGATCAAGATATGGTATTTTACAAATCTCTGCTTTTCTCCCCCTCCATTTAAAGAGTCTGACATCACTTGCCTGTTTTTCTTTCTTTTTTTTTTTAAACTCTGAAGATCACCTGATTCCTTGTCACTTTCCCTGGTTTTGGCAAATATTCTTAAGGGTGAATGCTACTACCTGGCCATAGAGATAACATGCAGAAGGATGACCACTGGATGTGAAATCAATTACTGAATGTGACAGGGATTTATGTCCCATCCACACCCATTGCCCACCAAGTTACCATAAACTAGTAGAAACTACATTATTTTTTAAAGATTTTATTTATTTATTTTAGAGAGAAGGGGGAGGGGAGATGGGGGGCAGGGGAGATGGGGGGGGGGAGGAGCAGGAAGCATCAACTTCCATATGTGCCTTGACCAGGCAAGCCTGGGCTTTGAACTGGTGACCTCAGCATTCCAGGTTGTTGCTCTATCCACTGTGCCACCACAGGTCAGGCTAGAAACTCCAATTTGATCTTAGTACTACTACTCCATGTTTCAAAGACCCCACAATATCTTTTTTAGACTTGAAGAGTATTTCTTATCTACACAGAGTTGAAATAGGTTAAACGGGCTATCATACTGATCCTGTTAAATCTTTTCTTTTTCTTTCTTTTTGGTTTTTTTTTTTTTTTCTTTTTTGGTAAGAGTTATAGTCCCTGGCAGTTTAAAGAGGTTATTATACACAGAGTATTGACTACTTTTAAAATGCAACTCTAGGTAAGTCATTTATCTGTCTTCTCTCTAGGTGTCGGTTTATTCTGTAAAATAAGGGAGTTGAAATATACAGTCTTCAAGGTTGTGCCAGATGTGCTGTCCTAGAAATGAAAGGTTCGCAAGAGCGCTGACGGCTCTGCCCTAACAGAGCTGCGTGACGTTTGGGTTCCAGTTAGATGAAGCGGTGATAGTCATGAAAGTAAGGAAAGATGACTATTGAACGCCGAATGCTAATGGGTGAGAATCCCAGTTCACTTGGCTGTCCTGTTTCTGGAGTCTGAGTTAGCCTAGTGCACTGAAGGGTCATGTCAACGTTGTTGTCACCATGTGCAGCATGCAGGGCCCTAGAGGATTCTGGCTCTGCTCGAGGTCATCCTTGTCTTTGGGTGGTTTGCCTTGGTTCACTGACCTAGTACAAGGACACAAGCCTGACCTGAGGCAATTCCTCCCTGAACAATCTCATCTACACTGGTTGCTATTCTTAGTGCCTTGCATGTGTACTGCTCACAAAAATCAGGGGATATTTCAAAGTGAATATGAAGCGATAAAATATCCCCTAATTTTTGTGAGCAGTACATTTGTCAAGAACTGTAGGGTCTGGGATTTAATCCTGCTTACCCACCTGTTGCTTTTTCCCGTCTGCTTGCAGAAGGCACAAGACTCCTGGGTCAGAGACTAAACACAGTTTATTATTCACTGCAAAAGCCATAGCCAGAATGTCAGCCTGACTCGCTGATTTACTATGGTTTTGAGTCCCATGAAATGGACCAGGCTGGATGCCTACACAGGTCAGCAGCTGCAGTATAGGAGAGGCAGAGTGAGCTTAGGGGTTTACCGCTTCTTATAGGAAACAGACACAACCTGCTCTACATCTGGGAGGAGAAGATCTGATTATTCCATCCCCAGGGTCGCTTGCTACAAAGGCCTGGGAAAGTGCTGCTGGGGCCTTCAGTCTCAGCATCCCCAGCAAGAATGTGCAGGGATGCTCAGGGACCATGGTAGATATTGTCCCCCATCAATAGGAACTTTTGTGGTTTTCACAACAGTTATTTTTGTAGGTAAGGAGAAAGGTTCAAAGCAGGGAAGTAACTTGCCTGAGGATATACAGTGGTGAATTTGGCATTCAAGACCAGTGTGACTATAAATCCCTAGCTTTTTTTCCCCTTATTCTTTTTGAAGTGAGAGGAGGAGATATAGAGAGACAGACTCCTGCATATGCCCTGACCTGGATCCACTCAGCAACCCCCATGTATGACTGATGCTTGGACCGTCTGGGGCCGTACTTGCCACTGAGCTATTTTTAGCACCTGAGGTCAAGGCTCCATGGAGCCATCCTCAGTGCCTGGGCCAATGGGCTTGAACCAATTGAGCCATGGCTTTGGGAGGGGAGGAGGGAGGGGAAGAAAGCGAGAGAGAAAGGGGAGGGAGGGGGTGGGTAGAGAAGCAGATGGGCACTTCTCCTGTGTGCCCTGACCGGGCATCAAACCTGGAACATCCACACGCCAGGCGGACGTTCTACCCCTAAGCCAACAGGCCAGGGCTAAAATTCCTAGTTTTTAACCATGGTTTTCAATAGCGCCTTAGACCCTAAACTTCAGAATAGCTCTAAATTGACCCAAAGACCTAGCGGTTCCCTAGACTGGCGATGGTTGGACCTGGCCTCAATTTTGCGGTGTGCGTATGTATAATTTAGAAGACAGAGTTCAGGGCCTTTCACTTTTATGCCTCTGATAATGAAAAGTTAAGATTCTTGGAATCACAGCCGTGGCGTAGTGGGTCAGATACGTGACCACTGCTAGAAAAGAGCCATGAGCAGGAACGTGTCATGGCCGTGGGTTTTAGCATACACACTCATGGTTCTTAAAAATACCAGTCTGGCAGTCTGGCCTCTGTTGAATAATTTCATGGTCAACACAAGGCCTACTGTACTTCACCACTGTTGCATATTGCACACAATTCTCTTTTTTGTTCTTTGTATGTCCGCCAGGAAGAGAGTCGCTTCTGAACGTTGTGAGACACGCTGCCAGCTTCATCTTTGAGCTTTCTCTTCTCCTCCCTGTCCCCCTTCTGTTTGTTTGTGCAATTTATGTGAGGTCGGACTGCTTTGGAAAAATGAACGCTAGCTCCTGTTACACAAGTACACAACATGCATTATTTCTTGTTTAGGGGAGTGCCAAGAACCACCTACCTTCTGCTGCTTCCTGTGTCTGCTATGCCTAAATTGGCTGCTATAAGAGGGTGGCATATTCAGCAAAGTGTCATCTTTTGTGACTAGGCTGCTGAAAGTGTTGTGACAAACTTTTCTTTTGAGTTGATGGGTGACAAGTAATAGAGCCCTAAGCTCCAGGCTTAAGTGGCCAGATAATACAGAAGCACATTACTGTGATTTGAGTTCTAGTCCCTCAGCCTTAACCTTCATTTCCCCTAAAAGGAAGAGAGGGCTTTTAACTTCAGAAACTGTCACGAGGGAAGTATATCATGGACCCACTTTCTATGCCTGGAATCAGGTGATTTCACACCTGTGAGCACTAATCTGAGTGAGTTGAAAGGTCTATGTTGATTCTTTTCATTGAACTAGGTACAATGGATATGAGAGGGGGTAAAGGCTGCCTTAAACTCACATAATGATATAAACATCACTGGGGAAGCTGATAATTATGCAGACTAGGTATTTTTTTACATTTCTATTTCTTAAAATATCCCTCTTACCTAGTCTTACAGATTCAGATTTGTTCCAAATAGAATATCCTTTTGTTTTGTTTTCTGCTTGTTGATATCCTTTTGTTTTCTTTTTTTGATATCCTTTTGTTTTGGACATCGTTTAACCCAAAGAGCTTTGTGTTTCAGACAAATATATGAGGAAGGATATAATATCCCTCTGTCCCCCCCAAAAAAATATATATTTAATGTTTATTTTATTGATTTTAGAGAGTTGAAGAGAGGGAGAGAGAGAGAGAGAAGAGAGACAGGAACACCGATCTGTTCCCGTATGTGCCCTGACCGGGGATCAAACCGGCAACATCTGTGCTTTGAGATGATGCTCTTACCAACCGGGCTATCCAGCCAGGGCTGTTCTTCTTTTTCTTTACAGCAGTGGTTCTCCGTGGGTCAGATTGACCAGCTAGGGAACATTTGGTAATGCCTGGAGACGTGTTTAGTTGTCACAAATGTGTGAGGGTGCTACTGGTAGCTAGCGAATAGAGGTAGGGGCGCTGCTGAGCACCCTACTGTGTGCGAGACAGCCCCATGATAGAGAATGATTTCATCCCAAATGTTAGTAGCACCAAGGTTGTGAAAACCATGCTTTGGACCCTGTGACTTTCTGTTCTAGAATGAGAAATTCCTAGGGCTCCTTCGCCATTCTTCACACTCTACTCCGGTCTTTGCGCTGCACTGAGACAGGGCCAGATTGTCCCTGTCTTCCAGAAGGCATTGTCCGTTTCATTGGCTCCCACCAATTCCTTTTTCATTTCCTTTCTCCCCACTCCCGGAACTCTGCTGGAACGGACTACTTAGAATTTGATTGTTTTAAGCTGTACCTCTTATCACTTATCTCCTTTCTGACCTCTAAAAAAAAAAAAAATCATTCTCACCCTAAAAGGCTATTTTTTCTACCTGCCAATTTCATGCTACTGCAACAAGTTTTGCTGCTAGTCACTTTTAACTCATCATTCGTCCGGGGTTTAGATTCTGTGGGCCAGAATTTTCTGGCAGCTTGTGCTGCCTGATTTGTTGACTGCCCAGAGTAACAGTTTTCCTTGCCTCCCATCTCACTCTTCAGCTGCTGTTCTCCACATACAATTGCGGGCAGTCGTACGCCTCTTCAGATGCTACCTGAACGCGACTGAGGCCGAACCTTTCCAGCTACTTGGACATCTAAGTTCTATATTATATCTTTGTTTGTGAAAGGCGCCTCCCAACACTATGATGCAGTTCTCCTAAAAACAGCAAAAATTTGATTCATTTCTCTGAGAGCCATCTGAAACCTAGAATTCTTTATGGCAGTGGTTGTTTTAATAATCTTTCTTTTGTCAGGGAAAATAAAAATGAACTTGAAGTCACCCCACTGAACATACAGGGACAGTGACACACACACACACATACACACACATGCACATGGCATTTATAAAGTTTACTTTTTCAAGATAAGGTTTTTTTCTTGCCTCACTTATCACCAGACTATAGTACTATAATGGTAGTTACTGACTGACCTTGCTGATTTCTGGTCCAGTTGAACCAAGGTTGACTTCCCTCTTTGCGCAGTGAAAATCAGAGACCGCTTCTCACTCAGTTCGACAGGATCAAGCTTAGTTCTATATTTCAGGTTACTGTCAAGCTACCTACCTTTTTTTTTTCTTTTTTTTTTTGTTGTATTTTTCTGAAGCTGGAAACGGGGAGAGACAGACAGACTCCCGCATGCGCCCCACCGGGATCTACCCGGCACTCCCACCAGGGGCGATGCTCTGCCCCTCCGGGGCATCGCTCTGCCGTGACCAGAGCTACTCTAGCGCCTGGGGCAGAGGCCAAGGAGCTATCCCCAGCGCCCGGGCCATCTTTGCTCCAATGGAGCCTTGGCTGCGGGAGGGGAAGAGAGAGACAGAGAGGAAGGAGGGGGGGGTGGAGAAGCAAATGGGCGCTTCTCCTATGTGCCCTGGCCGGGAATCGAACCCGGGTCCCCCGCACGCCAGGCCGACGCTCTACCACTGAGCCAACCGGCCAGGGCCTCAAGCTACCTACTTTTATCTTTTTTTTTTCTTCTTTCTAGTTGCCCCTTTATTTAAGTGAAGCTATTAGCATTGCCCTGTCTGCCTGGAATAACCTCTTATCCTCTTTTTTTTCTTTTCCTCTTCTCAGTGAATTCTAATGACTTTTCTCTGATTTCTTCATATACCTTCTTAAAATCTTTATTGCTTGATTGGAAGTGACATGGTCAACTTGTTTTCCTTCAACCTTGTGTTCCCTGTAGCATGAGTGGGCACATTCACAGTTATGCTTATTATAAACGTTTGTTACGGTGTATAACTGGGCTGCACACGTCACGTCCTCAGCATGAACAAGGCATCAGGCTGAGGGTATCAACACAGCTATACATAGGTCTTGCTCCCAAGGAACTCGTGGCCTCATGAGAAAAGAGGGACATGCGAGTCCGAGTAGTGAGACCTAGAATAGAGAGTGATCAAGCAGAGTGCTTGTGGAGTGCCGCATGCTGTGTCCGGCGGGGACAGGAGAGCCTTCACGGAGTCACAGAGGTCACACTGGCCTCTGGGTCTTGGAGAATGAAGAACAGTGTGGTAAGGTTACCAGGGAGCGCATTCTCAGTAGAGGGAGATCATCATGTATGCAATGTTAGAGTTATATAAAGGCAGGTACATTTTCGTTTTTAAAAAAAGTGTCATTGATTTAAAAATGTTCTGGCTCAGAGGGAAGGCTGTGACTGAACTTGCTTTGTAACTGAATACGGCTGTTCATGTGAAGTGTTTTTCACCAACTCAAACGTGAGGTAAAGCCAGGGAACTAACTTGACTGGGCACCTACAGCGTTGCATGCGTTCTTCTGGGAGTTTTACATATCCATCTTACTTAATTGGGATCACAAACGTGGATGGTAAGTGTAATTACTTCCATCACTTTACAGATAGAGTGAGTCTCAGGTTAATGGATTCTGATTTCAAAATACATGCTATTTTGTGGTAGCATGTTGCCTCCTTCTTAGAAGTGACAGAGTATATTTAAAATTTAAAAATGAACTATAGGCTCTGGCTGAGTGGTTCAGTGGGTAAAGCGTTGACCCAGATGCCAGAGGCCATGGGTTTGACCCCTGGACAGGGCATTTATGAGAAGCCACCAATGAGTGCACTATTAAATGCAACAACTAAGTGCAACAATAAGTGATGCTTCTCTCTCTCTCCACTCCTCTTCCCTGTGTCCTTCTTCTTCTGTTTATCTCACCCTTCTCCTGCCTCTCCCTTCCCCCTTCTCTCTTTCAAATCAATGAGAATATTTAAAAAAATGAACTATAATGTTTTTTTACTTGGTTAAAATATACTTTATATTTTTGTATTTTATTTTTCCTCCTATCACAAATCTTATTCAGAGTCTAATAAGGCATCCTAACACATTTCATCATTTTTGGATTAGGTTAGTTGAGAAATAACAGAGCTTGAGAAATTGGCTGGGAGTTGTCCACAAACATCTAATTTAGAGCAATATCCAGTTGGTTTACTCCTGAGTATTTGGGCAAGCTATTCAGTTGGAAAAGTTCTAGCTCTGAAATTCGTCCTCCTCAGTACTTAATCTAATTTAATAAATGTTTCGGAGAAACCCATCCCAGTACTGAACTAAGCATTACTAGGGCACTAAAATAAATAATCCCTGCCTGTTAGGAGCCCACGTCGGAGGGTCTGATGTGTACAGAACTCGAGTGCAAAGTGGAATGTCATAAGTGCTACTGGAGAGGTAAAAAGTGCTGGCAGTGTTAGGGACAACTTCTTGGAAAGATTGGCAATAGGAGATAGTCTTAAAGTGCAGGGAGATTTTCTTAATCAAACAGTACTAGAGAGAGGAGAGTAGGCATTCCCTGCAGTGGGAACAGTGTGACCAACCCTGGGGGGGGGGCAAGGAAGTTCAGACAAGTTTGAGGAATTAACACCTAGCCTGACTGGCAGTTTGTACATCTTATTCCCTTCCCCTTTTCCACCCAGCTTCCCAAACCCCATTCCATCTGGCAGCCCTCAAAATGGTCTCTATATCTGGACTTGGTGTCTGTTTTATATATTATTTTAGATCCCCCATATAAGTGAAATCATATGGGATTTGTCTTTCTCTGTGACTTATTCCGCTCAGCACAATACTCTCTTAAGTTCATCCATGTTGGTGCAGATGGCAAAGGTTCATTCTTTTTGATGGCTGAGTAATACTCCACTGTCTAGATTCACCACTTCTTTATCCATTCTTTTACTGGTGGACACTTAGGTTGATTCCAGTTATAATAACAGTTACAGCATAGGGAATATAGTCACTGATACTGTAACAACTGTGTTTGGTGCCAGATGGGTACCAGACTTATGTGCGGGGGGGATCATTTCGTAAATTATATGAATGTCTAATCACTATGTTGTACAACTGTAACTAATAAAGTGTATGCCCACTGTAATCGAAAAATTTCAAAAAAAAAAAAAGCCTAGTGCGGCCCTGATGTCCAGGTGATGGCAGTCCCCTCACAGCGAGCACTGAGTGCCGTTCTAAGCAGTTTGGACTTCATTCTGTAACCCAGGTAGAGGCCCTGAGCAGGGGGATGATGTTATCAGACCTCACTGTAGACTTTTTATAATTGGAAGTATCACGAACTTTAAAATCTTTTGTCAAAACTTGGTGGTAATTGGCCTGTTTGTAGTGTAAATATAAAAGCCATCTATTAATTCTGATACCTTTGGCATGCTTTAATTTGATAGCTTTGAACTTGTGAAATTAAACATGTACTTGTAAATAGCATGCACTTTGATGACTTATGTTTTGGAGTGACTTAATTGGCCCTTGCTCCCAACCTATTCTTCTGTAGATGTGTGCTTCTAAGTCTAAAGTTTTTCCCTTTTTTTTTTTTTTTGTTTGTTTTTCAAACAAATAGATACTTCTCTAAAGGTCAGGTAGCTTACTTAGCATACAAAGCTGCTCTTGTCAAACAGATCGTATTGTGTGTAGACTGAAATACAGTCTCCGGAATATTCCAAGAGAAGCCTCAAGATTTATGAGATGCAAAAGGAGGGAAAATTCTCGCTGAAGTGTGCTCATGATTTGGTTGTTTCCATTTTCACGTAGGAGTCTCCTGTGACAAAGGAAGAGAGATAACATTGCTCACTACCAATGCAAAAGTAGTCTTAGGGTTCTGATCTGAACTTGAGTCTTCTATTTACAATAATTCACTAAAAACAAGTGAACTTTGTATTGAGACTCTGTCAGCTTAGTTTTATTACTGCAGCTTTTAAAGCTTTTATTACTACAGGGGTCCAAATGAATTCGCGATAAGCACCAGTGGAATGAAAACTTGTCCGTATATGAAGGATTTACTATACCCAGCATATCAAAGTATGTGTTAATCTGTGTTCAAATCTAGTTTTTACACAAAACTGGATTTTGAAACATGTGAATGAAATGGTATCGGTTAGCATTAATGATCATGTTTATTTGAATGTAAAACTTTAAAACTACATAGGGTTTTTAAGGTTTACCTGCTCCCTAAAAGTAAAAGTAAAACTGTCTTTTTTTTTTTTTTTTTTTTTTTTAAAGCAGTGAGAAAGAGAGACAGACAGACAGGAAGGGAGAGAGATGAGAAGCATCAGCTCAGAGTTGCGGCACCTTAGTTGTTAATTGACTGCTTTTTCATGTGTGCCTTAACTAAGGGGTTGGCTCCAGCCAAGCCAGAGACCTCTTGCTCGAGCTAGCAACCTTGGGGGCTCAAGCCAGCGATGTTAGGTTTCAAGCCAGCAACCGTTGGGCTCAAGCCAGTGACCATGGGGTCATGTCTCTGATCCCACTCTCAAGCCAGCAACCCCATGCTCAAGCTGGTGACCTCGGGGTTTCCAGCCTGGGTCCTCAGCGTCCCTGGCGTACACTCTATCTACTGCACCACTGCCTGGTCAGGCAAAAATAAACTGTCTTTCTGGTATGGTATGTGACTATAAATCAGTATTTGGTTTAGTTAAGGATGAACATAATTAGACCAAACTTGAATGTTTTCTGACTCTTTTCTATTTCTTGAGTTTAGAGATATTATTACCTAGCATGTGTTTTACTGAAAGTGAATGATTATTTTTATGTGGTGGTTGGTAGCTATAGACAGGGGCCATCATTTTGCAGGGTATAGGCTGGGAAAATTTTCAAGCTCCTTGTGGGTTACAGAATTATTCTGAAAAGACATAGGTCTTTAGGAAATGAATCACCCTGTGCTAGACAACTTTCTCATGAGAGATTTGTGATTCTTGAAGAATCCCTTTTGAGCTCTCAGAACACCAAGAGCATACTATCAAAGCAGAGCACGAGGACTCTTGAGTTATAAATACATGGCCATCTGAAAGGTCGTTGGGCAGGGGCTCCCCTGCAATGTTAGAGCCAAAAATATTGTCTGGCCTTTTTACTTAGCACTGATGGTGTCTTGGGACTCGGCAGCCCAGTCACGATGGAGTAATCTCTGTTTTGCTTTTTCTCAGTGACCTCCATAAATGTGACGGGGCTGCAGATAATTCACTTCTCCAGTCTCTCTCCTGCTTGCTTTACCCTAACTTTATTGCCAAAAAGTTGGTGTGGATGATGGCCATGAACTCTGCCCACCCTTCCCCACTACTGGCCCCTCCTTCTTTTTGCTTAATAGTATGGGGCACATTATCCCATAGACATTATTCCTTTATTTGACACATATTATAGTGCAGTTCAATTTCCTAGTACTGTATTTCTGTTTAGGGCTGGAGTATAAAGGGTCGTGAAATATAGGGGCTTGTTATCAAAGAATTTACAGTATTATAAGAAAAATAGTATTTGTATACACATTAGTATTTAATTAGTGACAAATGGCTTAGATTTAGAGACAGGAAAGATTAATAATTTGGGTTATAATAGACTAGGAACTGAGTCATTTCACTAAGTGCTTTTCTCTACTCTTTCTCCCAATTCCACCCCACATTCCCCAGGGAAAAATGCTTTCAGAATCCAAAACAAAAGAGTTAACTCTGGACTCATAGATTATAGAATACTGTTTCAGCTTTTTTTGGGGGGGGTCTTAATTGAGAAGCGGGGAAGCAGAGACAAACTCCCACATGTACCTGAACTGAGGTCCACCCGGCAAACCCACTACTGGGAAGTGCTCTGCCCATCTGGGGCCGCTGCTCTGTTGCTCAGCAACCGAACTATTTTTAACAAGGCCATGGAACCATCCTCAGCACCTGGGACCAACTTCTCCAACCAAGGCATGGCTGCGGGAAGGGAAGACAGAGGTAAAGATAGAGAAGGGAGAGGGGGGAGAGGTGGAAACCAGATGGTCACTTCTTCTGTGTGCCCTGACTGGGAATTAAATCCAGGACAGCCACATGCTGGGCTGATGCTCTACCACTGAGTGAACCAGCCAGGGCAGTTTCAACATTTTTTATATAGATTGGGTCAATTAAACAATTTTAAAACTACATTTTAAGTAGATATTTTAAGTAAACAAAATAAAATTTTCCTTATTTTTTAGACCACCACCTTATAACCATTGCTATCCTATTGATTTGAGATGTCCAGTACACTGAAGAAAGTAATTTAGTAATAAGCCTCACTGGCTTCACATAGTACTTGAAAATATGTTTATGAATGAGCAGTATTGTTCAAGGTTGAAACAAGTATGGTACTAAATTGTATTTCCCAGTGATTGCAAATGAGAATAAAGTATTCTATTCTTAATTAAAAATTTTTTAAAATATTTATTTATTGATTTCATGGAGAGAGGAAGGGAAAGAGAAAGAGACAGGAACATTGATCTGTTCCTGTATGTACCTTGAACGGGGATAGAACCGGTAACCCTTAATGCTTCAGGACGATGCTCTAACCAACCGAGCTGTCCAGCTAGGGCGAGAAGAAAGTATTTTAAATGCATTGGAAATATAGTTTCCATTTTTCCTCATTTTTCTCATGCCCTTTAATCCTTTCAATTCCCTTTTGTATAGATTTGTTAGAAAGTGCTTCTAGGACCACCTGCCTAAAGGCCACAGGATAGTGTGTTAAAAATCATGGATTTCTGGAGTCTCAGTGGACTTACTGCATGATAATCCTTTAAGTGTGGCCCAGGAATCTGCATGGATAAGCTGCCTACATGACTCTGGACTCTGAAGTCAGAGAACAAAAGATCTCCTGCACAGTTTATAAAATGGCAGCCTTGCAAGTTATATCTGGCCCATGGATTTGTTTTGTTTGGCTTGGAGCATTGGCAGGCTGGCTTTGAAAAATTTGATTTGTTTCTCAGCTCTTCAAAATTGGGAGTTTACACATAGAAATCCAAATCTCTGGTTTCTCTTGAAACAGCGTCATTTTGTAATGCTGAACTTACGTTCCCACATTGCTGTCCACAGTCCCCGGTACCTGAAAGTCATATGTTTCATTTGAATGGGTCACGTACTCATGGATATGCCATAGTCCAGCCCTTACTGCATTTCCTCCTGGGGCCAGGTGTTAGTCGATATTTACTTTTTTGCAGTTGAAATGCATCACGTGCATGACTAGGCGGTGGCGCAGTGGATGGAGCGTTGAACTGGGACACTGAGACCCAGGTTCAAGGCCCCGAGGTCACCGGCTTGAGCCTGAGATCACCAGCTTGAGCGCGAGGTCGCCAGCTTGACTGTGAAATCAGACACATGATCCCATGTTCGCTGTCTTGAGCTCAAAGGTCACTAGCTTGACCTTATGGTCGCTGGCTTGAGCAAGGGGTCACTGGCTCAGCTGGAGCCCCCTGGTCAAGGCATGTATAAGAAGTAATCAATGAACAACTAAGGTACCACCACGATGAGTTGATGCTTCTCATATCTCTCCCTGTCTGTCTGTCTGCCCGCCCCTGTCAATCCCTCTCTCTCTCTCTCAATTAAAAAAAAAAGGAAAAAAAAAAAGAAATGCATCACTCAATTATATCACCTGCTTAAAATCTGTATGCGTTTGAGATTTGGAATCCAGATCTCAAACTTAAAACAAGTGAGAAGAAGCTATTGTATTGGAAGGAGGTGAGATTGGTGGCTGGGAGACTAGAGAATTGATTACAAGATTAAAAATAAAAATGAATTTATGAACTAGGACAGTGCCACTATGGATGGAGAAAAGGAGGGAGACTCAAGATTGAGTAGCTACTAACCTTGGGTAATGACTGTCTAGGGGGGATCTGGATGGGAGCACAGGGAACAGGCCAGGAGGCCTGTTGTTTGGCAGTGGAGCTATTTTTAGCTCCTGTAAGGAGAGGGAGGGAGTATGTGGGCAAATGAGTTTGTTTTTGGACACAGGAACTTAAGGTGATTACGGGGAATCATTGCTAGGTGCTAAGGTGTAGCTTGTTAGGGAGCAGAGAGTCCCCCCTGCCACTGTGTTGGGGGAGAGGATGACTCCCAGGGAGTATAGAAAACTCTCCTGGGTCTGTGTGCTTAGATGGAAAAACGTACTCAAAAAGCTACTTGCTTTTTCTAATGCAAGCTGAAAAAAATCCAACAAAATTGTGACTGGCAGGAACAGACAGAAAATAGCATATCCTCACCTTAATCTAGCCCAGTGGAGGTGTTGCACACAAACTCCCTTTTGAGCGAGGTGTAACAGGATCCTCGGAGAAGCTGAGGATATTATCTAAAGGGGTCAGAGCTTAGCAGAGAGTGACACTCTGCTGAGGTGTATCATGATGACACATTGATTTAATGACAAGCACTTCTTTCTTGCAAATGGTAACTTTGGTTTCTTTCTCCTATCTTCTACATTTCCACTTGGCTCTGTGAGTATCTTTTGTACTGTGATTACTAGGAACATGCTGTATTCCAAAATGTATCTGTTAGACATTTGTCTTTCTTTTTTTAACTATATTTCCCCCATGTATAAGACACTCCCATGTATAAGATGCACCATAATTTTGGGGCCTGAAAAAATGCATTACACAAGTTATTTTTATTTATTTATTTATTTTTTAACAGAGAGGAAGAGAGAGAGAGCCAGAGATGGATAGACAGGGACAGACAGGAATGGAGAGAGATGAGAAGCATCAATCATTAGTTTTTTGTTGTGCGTTGCAACACCTTAATTGTTCATTGATTGCTTTATCATATGTGCCTTGACTGGGGGCCTTCAGCAGACCGAGTAACCCCTTGCTTGAGCCACTGACCTTGGGTACAAGCTGGTGAGCTTTTTGCTCAAACCAGATGAACCCGCAGTCAAGCTGGCGGCCTCGGGGTCTCGAACCTGGGTCCTCTGCATCCTAGTCCAACGCTCTATCCACGGCGCCACCGCCTGGTCAGGTGCATTACACAAGTTATTGAACTCAAGTTTTATTCATCATAAAATTCATACAACTCCTCATGACTGTCAAAACTCCCATCCATTAGTTTGTCCTCATCTGTGTCTGATGACGAATCACTGTCTTCATATGTTGCCTCGTCTTTAGTTCCATCTATGGCATTTGAAATGCCACACTTTTTAAATGACTTGAAAACAACTGTATAAAATGCACCCAGTTTTTAGACCCCAATTTTTTTTTGAAAAAGCATGCGTCTTATATGTGGGGAAATACGGTATATCTCTGAGGACATGGTTTCTTTGGGGACATAATCTACAAGGAGGTTAGGTTGCAGGGGTAACTCCCTCTTTTTATACTTGGTGTACGTTGTAAAGGAGCTATCGCACTAACATTGGGCGCCTGGGCTCTGGGAACTGCCATGGGTCATATGGTAGAGGAACAATGAAGAGAGATTTCCTTCCTCTTTTCTAGGTACAGGGCTGATCCTAGGCAGTATTTTGAAATTGATGAATCTTATCTTTGGGATTCCCCCAATCTCTTTCTGTGCCACCCCTTTTCCATAGTGGTGCCCTCCCGTCAGGTGACACCCTTTATCCTGGGGCCCTCCCCCTCCCAGATATTCCCTGTTCCTCCAAAGTCACCTCCCTCCTCTTCTCAAATCCCTGCTCTTATACAACTCACCTTTCCTAAGTATCAGGTGAACTAAGGCATGCTACAATCGTTTCCGGAGTTACTGTTTTAAAAAGATGATTGTTAACAACAGTTAATTGCTTGGTAAGATATCCAGCTGGTGGCACAAGAGAGTAAATAAAGCAGAGAGGAGAAAAGGGCAGGATTCTGAGGGAGTGGCTAAGCACATAACAGCCCTAATTTAAGGTTCTCCTTTGGGAATAATTGGCTCGAAACTGTTTTTACTCTTCAAGTCTTGCCTTGATTCACTTATGAACCCATCTCTCTCCTGTGTCGTCTTTTCTTTAAATTAAGTGAGAGGAGTGGAGGCAGAGAGGCAGATTCCCAAATGTGCCCCGAATGGGATCCACCTGGTAAGCCCCCTATGGGGCCATCATACTCTGCCCATTTGGGGCCGTTGCTCCATTTTTCAGTAACCAAGCTATTTTTAGCTCCTGTGGCAAGGCCATGGAGCCATGCTCAGCACCGGGGCCAACTCGCTCAAAACAATTGAACCATGGCAGGAGAAGAAGAGAGAGAGCGAACAAGAGAGAGGGAAAGAAGGAGGAGAGGGAAGGGTAGAGAAGCAGATGGTTGTTTCTCCTGTGTGTCCTAACTGGGAATTGAGCCCTGGACATCCACGATGCCAGCTCATGCTCTATCACTGAGCCAACCGGCCAGGGCCTCTCCCATGTCTTTATTTATGACTGCTTCCATGAGAGCAATGCGGAGGCTCCTGGAGTTGAGGGTAGGCCAATAGGGTAAGAAGAGTGGGTCTTCTGAGTTTGGGACTGCTTGTATGGCCTTTTGAGTGAAGGGTCTATTCCAAAATTGCTTAATTTAAGCAGTCATTAACTAATAAAAAGTTCTTTTATATTTCTTATTCACAAATGGTGACACGCAATTTCTAAGCTTAGATAATTTGATCATTGAGGCAAATGATGACTCTCATTAAAAGCACTGGTTTCTAATTATTTATAAACTACCTTCTGTTCCTGTCTGTTGAGTTGCATGCTTACCAAAGACTCTGTTGTATTTGTTCCCAAACCTATAAGCCTAGCTCTAATTGCCATTGTAATGCTATGATTTAATTAAATATCATGAACTTGATGAAATATGAGTGTGAGGAGAAAGAGATCCTTCCATGAAAATTAAACAGAAGTATTTTACATGAGTTGATAAAGCAGCTAAAAGATTGCCATTAAATTCAGCCAAGGTGAGGCTACTGAAAGCCTAGGGAATGAACCTCAAAATCTATAAGGATTCCTATCTGTGGCTTTGCCAGTATCTTAGGTTCTTTTTTTAAAAGAAAATGCAGATAGTAGAGTCCACATTAGGGGTGTGGTTTATGAATGGGAGACTGCTCTGAACTTCCACTAAGGAGCCTCTGTTAAAGGAAAAGGCCTTAGCGCTACATCAAAAGATTGCTGAATGAATGTATATTTCTGTGTTGTAAGTGACAATAAAATGTTGAAGATAATTTTGACTTGGAATGATTCCTCACTTTCATCAACTCCTGCAAAGTAACCACCTACTACTAGACCTTATTATATCTGTACAATCCTCTACTGTAAAAACTTATTTTCCATGCTATGAAATGAAGTTCTAGCTAGCACATCTCTGCCATTTCTAGGTATAGAGAGGGACCAACAGGCCTTCAAATTTTTTGTTGAATGACCATGGTAGTCAACCAGATTGTATTCTCATTCTTTAAAATTTACAAATTACGTGGCCCTGGGTGGGTGGTTTAGTTTGTTAGAACATTGTCCTGATACACTAAGGTTGTGGGTTTGATCCCTGGTCAGGGCACGTACAAGAATCAAATGTATAAATAAGCAGAACAACAAATTGATCTCTCTTTCTCTTTCCCTTTCTCCCCCTCCCTCTCTCCCTCTCTCTCTCCCCCTCCCTCTCTCTCTCCTTTCCTCTCTCTCTCAAATCAATAAAAATAAAATTTATAAATCACAGATTAATTTCTTTTTATTTTCTAATGATTTGAGAGAGAGAGTGGGAGGGGGAGAGAGGGGAAGGGGGGATGGGAAAAGGAGGGGGGAGAGAGAGAGAGAGAGAGAGAGAGAGAGAGAGAGAAGCATCAACTCACTGTCCCAATTCATTGTTCAATTTAGTTGTGCACTTATTGGTTGCTTCTCATATGTGCCCTGACTGGGGATTGAACCTGTCACCTTGGTTGGTGGGGCCGGAACAATGCTCTGTCCACTGAGCACCCCGGCCAGGGCTATGAATCACAAATTTATTGTGACATTCTTTCTATGACATGTATAGGCATTTATTGAATGTGGAGATTTGATTTTGTGGAAATGATAAACTAGGGAATGATGTTAATATGTAGTGACTAAATTTATCCAGGGATGTACTTTCTGGAACATTTGCGGTCCTCCTAGGTAGTCTTGAGGGAGTCTATATTTTTGTACCTTGACGTTTGTCTTAGTGTTTCCTCATTTTTAGTAAGATTTTTAGTAGGGAGGTTGCTAAGTGTCATTTCCAAGTGAAGTGTGATAGGGATGTTCTGGAACTACTCTCATAATACTACAGTTCTTTTAATGCAGATGAACTGTCACTCAACTACCTAGGCTTACTCTGATCTGGCTCAGCCTTCAGGGTAGGATGGATACAGCCATTTTTTCCCCAAGGAGTTTGCTGGATTGACTTTTTGTCCTTGCTGTATTGAAAACAACAACAACAACATACTTAGCTACTGACCCTTTATGTATTTTTAATGATCACGTAGACAGGTGATAGTCACATGGTGAGAATTCAAGTGCAGAGGGGTATGCTTTATCACAGCTTCTGTTCCATACTGCTGCTTCACTGTCCCGTCTACCACATTATTTCTGGTGATGTTAAGTTTGAGTTGATTGCTTTTAATGAACAAAAATGAAATTCCCATTTTGCACTTGTTGCTTTGAGTGGATTAATACCTTGAATTAAAGTTAGCGCTAGTCAATCTTTGGACATGTCCTACCATGACCCTTCTCCTCAACCCTCCACTTTAGCATAAAAAGTTAGCAACTGGTTAGAGTAGTTTGAGAATTTGTGTATGGGTGAGTATTTTGCTGATTCCAACTGTGCTAGCTGACTATTTAAATGAGTGAATTGTTAGAGAAAGTATATGAAGTGGAGGATAATGTGTCTCAATTTTTTTGAAAACTCCCTTTTAGAAATAACGTGCTTTTTATTTTAGTTCCACTACTGCTGTATTGATCTAGGTTAGTTTTAGATGCAACAGACTATACAAATGTCATGATAAATTTGCTAGCATTTTCTGCTCTTGCACCTCATCGAGGTAGATTTCCTAGAGAAGTAGGCCTGCAATAAGAACAAAACAAAATTTGAAACCCAACATGTAAAAAAAAAATTAAAAACAATTTTTATTTATATCGCCTGACCAGGCGGTGGCACAGAGAAGCGAGAGGGGAGGGGTGGAGAAGCAGATGGGCACTTCTCCTGTGTGCTCTGGCTGGGACTCGAACCTGGGACTTCCACACACCGGGCCGTCGCTCTGCCACTGAGCCAGAAGGTCAGGGCCAAAATCTAAAACTTTTAAAATGAACAACACCCTTGACAAGCTGAAGTGGATATTTGGCTAGATACTGACTTCTTAGAATTTGGAACTGTGCTAAGTAAGCAGGCTGATGACAAAGCGATTATAAAAGGGGAGAGCTTGGTTCTAGTCTTGACCCTGGTGGCTTTTGTCGGCATCATGTCACTGCTCCGGTGCTCCTTGGTTTTCCGTATCTGTCATCCTCTCTACAATTATTATATTTTGCTTGTTGCAATTTTGTTTTGTTTGACTTCCTTAAGCCTTCCATCCATGTCCCTAACTTGGACTTTTAGATTTTTATTTGGTTTATTATTGCTTTCTTTGTGGGTTTTATTCATAATTGTTCTCTGCTTTCTTTCCAGAAGTCCACCAGCTTAGTATTGTTACTTCTTCCTCTTCTTTCATCATTCTTTTTCTTTAAAAGGATCTTTATTTGTATCAAAATACTACATATATTATACATAATTAGTCAGTGGAACAGAAGGGCTTGTAATAAGTAGTAACCATTTCAGGTCCCATCTCTCGTTATCCTTAAAGTAGTTCACTAGTGGCCACCCCTTTTAACTGTTTTGTCTGGTAGTTTTCTGCTTATCTCTGAATAATATGCTTATACTACTGCACGTGTCTCGCCCTATCTGTTTTAGATATGATCTATTGACTCCCCGCTACAATAGAAGAGAGCTCATGCCCTTGCTCACCATCTAGCCTTATCATCACAATAAATTGTTCTCACGATTCCTAGTTTCTGTGGTCTGAGAGTACACTTTCTTTGTTCTCTTTGTACATGATTACATATACAACATCTGAAGTCCATCTAGATTTATTACAGTTTTGATGCATAGGTTCTCTGTTGGTCCTTTTCTAATCACTTATCTTTGAATTGGTCTGGCCACCCACTGTGAAGAGTGGTGTGTGGGGGGTGTGCATGCACGTTTGTTTACATGAGCACACACAGCATGTGCACATTTCCAAGCTCCTGCTGTGAGAGGAGATGACAGAGACGGGCCAGTCATCCTCTGCCCCAGCTTGAGCTTGTTTCAATGCACACATTTTTAAGGATTATATTTATTCATTTTTTTAGAGAGAGAGGAGAGAGAGAAGGGGTGGAGGAGTGGGAAACAGCAACTCGTAGTTGCTTCCCATTTGTGCCTTGACCGGGCAAACCGGGGTTTCGAACTGGCGACCTCAGCATTCCAGATCAGCTCTTTATCCACTGTGCCACCACAGGTCAGACTAATATATTCTTTCCCTTACCCTGAGAGCATGTCTTCTTCAGATGGTCTTTGCAGCAATGTCAAGCTTGCTTCTGCCTCAAGGATTGTGTATGTGTGTGTTTATTTTCTTATTAAGTAAATACACTTTACATTTAGAACTATTTTAGGGTCACAGCAAAATTCAGCAGAAAGCCCAGGGTTCCCATTTATCCTGTACCGCCCACACTCACTGAGTCCCCTTGTCGCCATCCTATATTGGGGTGGTATATTTATTACGAATGAGGACACATAATTATCACCCAAAGTCCAGACTTTACAGTAGCTTCACCCTTGGCGTTGTACATTCTGTGGGTTTTGACAAATGCATAATGACATGTATCCACTGTTAACAGTATGATACAAAATACTTTCACTGCCCTAAACATCCTGTTCTCTCCCTATTAATCTCTTCCAACCCCCTAACACCTAGCAAGCACGGATCGTTTTACTGTTTCCATAATTTTGCCCTTTTCAGACTGTCACAGAGTTTCAATTATACAGTACGTAGTCTTTTCATGTTGGCTTCTTTCAGTAATATGCATATAAGTTTCCTCTGTGTCTTTTCATTGGCTGGATTGCTCACTTATTTTTAGTACTAAAAAATATTGCATTGTCTGGACGTAATACAGTTTATTTATCCATTCACCCATGGAAGGATATCTTGGTTGCTTTTAACTTTTGGCAGTTATGAATAAAACCTTCTGTAAACATCTGTGTGCAGCATTTTGTGTGGACCGATAGAAGTTTCATCTCCTTTGGGAAAATATGAAGGAGTCACAGGAATATGTTTAATTGTGTTTAGTTTTGTGAGAGACTGCCAAACTGTCTTCCAAAGTGACTGCATCAAGAATTGTGCACATGCTCTTCCCAGGGCCCCCACTCTTCTTCTAATTCACCTCTACTCTTCCTGGAGACCCCAGCTCAGTTTTCCCATTACCTCACTGACCCAGTCATTTCCCTCCATTGCACGCTGTCATGGCCGTGGACCTCTCCTTCACAGAACTTATCGTAAGTTTGTGTGTGAGTGATTCTTTTTTTTTTTTTCTATTCATTTTAGAGAGTTGGGGTAGGGAGAGAGAGAAAGAGAAAGAAAGGGAGAGAGAGAGAGGGAAAGAAGGGGGGGGGGAAGATCAGGAAACATCAACTCCCATTTGTGCCTTGACCGGACCAGCCCAGGGTTTTGAACCCGCAACCTCAGCGTTCCAGGTCAACACTTTATCCACTGTGCCACCACAGGTCAGGCTGTGTGCTTGAGATTCTTAATGGTCTAATTTCCCCACTACTTTGTGCCTGTACTGAAGCATGGATCATGTTTCATTTTTTGCTCACCATTTCATCTCTAGCATGTAGCACACAGTATCTGGCATTTTGGCAAGTATTTATTAGAAATACATAGGTTAAATGAATGAATGACTGGATGACTGAATAAATAAATTACATCAATGTTCTTTTTCCATGATGATTGATTCTTATGTTTTGATTCGGCAAGTTTATTTTGCTTGAGACGTTTTGCCTAGAATTATGCAGAAAAACTAGGCAAAACCATGTGAAACTTTAAGTCAGAAGAGCCGAGCCACATAAGTTCTTTTTGCTCCAAACTCAGTATCTGTCTCTCTGTACATATATGTACACATGTTGGTATGTTATGTTTAGGCATTAAAGATAGAGTACTTTCAATGAATTAATCAATTTGTGGTGACTACTGACCTTCCAAAGAATATATTAGGTAATTCTTTTAGAGAAGTGTGTTGTTATTAAAAGATAATTATTGACTTCTCGTCTCGTAAGTGAATGATTAAAAAGTGAAGTGGAAAGTTCTGTTTTTAAAAAATTGCTACATTAGCCCTGGCCGGGTAGCTCAGTTGCTTGGAGTGTCATCCCAATAGGCAAAGGTTGCAGGTTTAGTCCCTGGTCAGGGCACATACAAGAATCACCCAGTGAATGCTTAAACAAATCGATATTTCTCTACCTCTCTCTCTCTCTCTCTCTCTCTCTCTCTCTCGGTTCCTCTCTCTCTCTCTCTTAAAATCAATAAGTAAAAGTAATAAAATAAAAACTCCCAAAACTCTAAAAATTACTACATTAAAACATTGCTTACATTCTTAAAGGATTACTGTATACTGCACAGTAAAAAATACATATGTACAATAATTTAAATCTTAAAACTTGCACATAGTTTATTTCTGATCATCATTTGATTGCTCATTAACCTGAAGGAAATAAAAAGATGGAGGGAGCATAACATTTATTCAGATCATTCATTTCTGTGCAACACAACAGCCTTGAACTTGAAAAGTGAATTTCAGAATGAAGATCTTCAAGTCAGGGCAACAATCATTGACTAATCACTCAAGCTATTACTGGGGCTAAATCTCATCAAAAGTCACACTGTAGGGATACTTACTGCGATACTTCACTCATTACGACTGGATTATGGACGCTTTAACAGGGCAATATTGATTGAACAGCGGAGACTTATTCTCTGTCATCACTGCAGTTCAGTCAGTTAAGAGGAAGTGGGGTGCACACAAGATGGACAGCGATGCTTTGCCTCAGGTTTATTTCTCTTTTAAGCTTCACTGACCTGCACTAGAGTATTTTGCAGGAAATTTTACACATACCTCATTTCCCCATGTATAAGATGGACCCTTTTTCAAAAAAATTTGGGATCTAAAAACAGTTGCGTCTTATACAGTGGTTGCGGCATTTCAAATGCCATAGCACTGAGGACGAGGTAATATATGAAGATAGTCATTCGTCATCAGACACAGATGAGAACAAGCTTGACAGTGATGTGAAGTTGTGTGCATTTTACGATGAATAAAACTTGAGTTCAATAACTTTATGTAATACATTTCCAGGCTCCAAAATTAAGAATATGTCTTATACATGAGGAAATATGGTAGCTTCTCTTTAGAGCTCTGTTTCCTTTTATATATTATTAACATCCCTATATAACTAGTATATGTATATTTGCTCATATTTACTTAATGGGTTCATTGTCATTTTAGCTGTGAATCCCTAAGAATAAAAATGTGGCTCCTCTCCCTCTTCGCCACTCTCCTCCCCTCCCTCCCCTTCCTCCCCCTCTCCCTCCTCTCCCTCCTCCTCTTGCTCCTCTTCTCCCTCTTCTCAACCCTCCTCCTCCAATCTCAGCCCTCCTCCTCTCATCCCCCTCCCTCACCACCATCTCTCCACTTCCCCTCCCTCCGCTCCCTCCTATCCCTCCTCTCCCCCTCCCCTTCCTCCTCCCCTCCCTCCTTCTCTTGCTCCTCCCCTCCGTCTTCCCCACCCTCCTCTTCCTCTTCCTCTTTCTCATCCACCTCCCTCCTCATTTCCCTCCTCCCCACCCTCCTCCCCTCCCTCTTCCTCTACCTTCTCTCTCTCCTCTCTCTCCTCCTCCCTCCTCTTTTCTCTCTTCCTCTCCTTCCTCCTCTCCCTTCTTGCCCTCCTCTTCTTGCTCCTCCTCTCCCTCTTCCCATCCCTCCTCCTCCCTCCTCAGCCCTCCTCCTCTCCCTCATCCCCCTCTCTCATCATCATCTCTCCTCTTCCCCTCCCTCCACTCCCTCCTATCTTCTTCTTCCCCCTCCCCTTCCTCCTCCCGTCCCTCCTCCTTCCCCTCCCCCCTACCTCCTCTCCCTCCTCCCCCTCTTCCCCCTCCTGTCCTCCCTCCACCCACCCTCCTCCCCTCCCTCCACCCACCCTCCTCCCCTCCCTCCCTTCACTCCTCTCCTCCCTCCTCCTCTCTCTCCTTTTCTCCCTCCTCCTCTTCCTCCTCCCCTCCCTCCTCTCCACCCTCCTCCCCTCCCTCCTCCTCTCCCTCCTCCTCTCCCTCTCTCTATTCTTCCTATTCTCCCTCTTCCTCTCCCGACTCTCCTCCCTCTCCCTCTCCCTACTCTCCTCCCTCTTCTCTCTCCCCTCTCCCTCCCTCTTTCTCCTTCCCCCTCTCTCTCTTTCTTTTTCTCTCTATTGCTCCCCCTCCCTACCTTTCTTCTCAAGGAGGCAACTTTTGGTTTTATTGATTTTTCTATCTTATTTTTCTATTTCATCAATTTCCATTTTGACTTTTATGACTTATTTTCTGCTTGCTTTGGATTTAATTTGTTCTTTTTCTATTTGCTTAATATGGCAGCTAAGTTCATTAATTGGAGAACTTTCTTATTTTCTAATCTAGATGCTTTGTTATAAAACCTTCCCTAAATATTGCTTCTGTGGCATAAATTCTTACCTGTTGATATTTTATTTTCACTTAGTTCAAAATACCTTCTAATTTCTCTTTTGCTTTCTTCCCTGACTCATCTCTTATTTAGAGGTGTATTTGTTCCCAAATATCTGGAGAATTTCCACAGATCTTTTGGTGGTTGATTTTTAAGTAACTGTAGTCAGACAGTATACTTGTACTGACTTGAATACTTTTAAATTTATTGAGACTTCGTTTTGTGGTAAATGTATCACAGGCACTTGCAAAGAATATATATTGGGCCATTGTTGGGTAGAATGTTCTAAAAATGTCAGTCTGCTCAGGTTGATTGATACTGTTGTTCAAGTCTTCCCATGTTCCTGCTGATTTTTCTGTCTCCTTGTTCTATCAGTTATTGAGAGGGACAGTGAAATCTGACCAGAATGATGGTGGATTTGTCTATTTCTTCTTGTGGTTCTATTAGTTTCTGCTTCATATATTTTGAAGCTCTGTTATTGAATGTATAACCATTTTGAATTATTACATCCTTTGGTTAATTGATCCCTTTATCATTATGAACTGACCCTTTTTACCCTTGGTAATTTTTTTTGCTGTGAAATCCACATTATCTGAAAATAATAGAGCCAATCTAGCCTTCTGTTTATGTGTGTTAGCACAGTTTATCCCCTTTTACATTTCATATCTTTCCTCCTTCCCTCAATCCACCCACCCCCCCACCCCTGCTGCTTGTAACATTTTCCCTTTATCAGTAGTTTTCAATAATTTGATTAAGATGTGCTTTGTAGCCTGACCAGTGGTGGCACAGTGGGTAGAGTGTAGACCCTGGAATCTGAGATCTCTGGTTCGATACCCCGAGCTCTCCCACTTGAGTGCAGGATCATTAACATGATCCCATGGTCGCTGGCTTGAACCCAAGATCACTGGCTTGAGCAAGGGGTCACTGGCTCAGCAGGAGCCCCCAAGTCAAGGTACATATGAAAAAGCAATCAATGAACAACTAAAGTGAAGCAACTATGAATTGATGCTTCTCATCTCTCTCCTCTCTCCCTCCCTCCCTCTATCACGTCTTGTCTTTCCCCCCCTTCTAAAAAAATGTGCTTTGTAGTTTTCTTCATGTTTCTTGTGCTGGGGTTCATGGGATTTTTGGATCAGTGGGTTTATAGTTTACTTACTTATTTCTTTTTAAATTTTATTTTTTGGATTACACTTTGCATTCAATACTTTTTTGTATTACTTTCAGGTGTTTAGCACAGGGGATAGACATTCATGTAGGTTACAAAGTGTCTAGCGCTCACCTGGCATTATAGACAAGTGCAGTGGTCCCTCGTCTATGGGAGGGTAGTTTCCAGAACCCCCTGCGATAGGCAAAAGTCCGTGAAATAGCGACCTTATATTTATTTTATTATTTATATATCTTTAAGGCTTTATAAACTTGCCCCACACTTTTATAAACATTTCCCACACTGTTATTAACCTTTCCTACACTTATTTTGCCACAAAAATAATTAAAATAAGAAATATAAAAATACCTATATACCACAAAATCCCACGATTTAGCAGAAAATCCGCTATACAAAATTGGATATTTACAATTGAAAAATCTGCGATACAGTGAGACCTCTAAAAGTGAAACGCAATATGGCGAGGGACGACTGTATTGAAATGTTGTTGGCAGTATCCCCCATGCTGTACCTTACATCCCTGTGACTGTGTTGTACAGTCAGTACTTCTTAATCCCTTCACTTTTCTTACCCAGTACACCAGGCCCTCCCCTCTGGCTTCCATCAGTTTGTTATCTGTATTTATAAGTCTATTTTGTTTGTTCATTTATTTTGTTTTTTTGGATTCCACATATGAGTGAACTCATATGGTATTTGTCTTTCTCTGATGGACTTACTTCACTTAGCATAATTCTCTCCAGGTATATCCATGCTATTAGAAACAGTAAGATTTCTTTCTTTTTTATGGCCAAGTAATATCCTATTGTATATATGTAGCATCACTTTTTTATCCACTCATCTATTGATGGACATTGGGTTGCTTCTGTATGTTGGCTATTGTAAACAATACTGCAGTGAACACATGGATGCAGCTATTCTTTTGAATTAGTGTTTTGGGTTTCTTTGGATATGTACTCAGAAGTGGGATTGCTGGTCATAAGGCAGTTCCATTTTTAATTTTTTGAGGAATCTCCATACTGCTCTCCACAGTGGCTGCACCAGTCTGCATTCCCACCAGCAGTGCAGGAGGGTTCCCTTTTCTCCATACATTTTGAATAGTTTCTGCAGAATATGCCTTCAAGTGCAATAATGCTTTCTGCTGTAATGTCTAATTTTCCACTAATCCTATCCAGTGATTTTTTTTCTGTTCACATATTGTAATTTTCATCTCTAGAAATTAAGTTTGGGCCTTTTTATATCTGCCCTGTGTCTGCTTAACTTTTTAATTGTATGGAATACAAGTAAAAAATAACTTTTAATGCTCTCATTTGTTATTTTAACACTGTGTCAGTTCTGATTGGTCGGTTTTCTTTTTCTCTTCATTATGTGTCATATATTCCTGCTTTTTTTGCAGGAATCTGGCAATCTTTGATAGGATGGCAGGTTTTGTGAATTTTACCTTGTTGGGTGGCAGATATTTTTGTAGTGCTATAATTATTATAGAGCTTTGTTTTGGGTGGCAGTTCCATTATTTGGAAACAGGTTGACCCTTCTGGGTCTTGCCTTTCAGATTTGTTTGGCAAGAACAGAACAAGCTTTAGTCTAGGGCTAATTACTCCCTTCACCTTCTGAGAGCTCTAATGCCTTGTTCATTATGAAGTTTTCACATTTAGCTGGGAGAAATGGGTTGTATTCCCAGCTCTTTATGAGGCCCAGTCCGTGTCCTGGCTTTAAGCCCCTTGTGTGATTCTTTCTTTCCCGTAGTTTCCTTCCTCCTTCCCTCTCTCCTTCCCTCCCTCCCTTCTGTTTCATTAATTTTAGAGGTTGAGAGAGAGACAGAACATTGATCTGCTCTTGTATGTGCCCTGACTAGGGATCAAACCTGCAACCTCTGCACTTTAGGATGATGCTCCAACCGAGCTATCAAACTATCCAGGCAAGGCCGCAGGTAGTTTCTTTTCAGACATGTACCAATCAGAGCTCTGCTGAATACACAGTTTGGACCGGCACAGGCCTCCTGAGTTCTGTGTCTGGGCAGCATTCTTCCTTCTGGCGCCCTGCCCTGTGAAGCCCAGCAGCACGGTCTGGGAGTCTGCACCCCTCCCCGCGGCAGCTGCGGGGCTCTGGCCGTGGCCCCTCCCTGAGCACCCACTTGGACACTCTTTCAAGGCGGTATGCCAGGCCAATCATAGGGCTTGCCTCATTTGTTTACCATGTGTCAGTGATCACTGGACTTTGTTGCCTGATGTCAGTGTCTTGAAAACTATTGTTTGAAATATTTGTCTTTTTTGTTTGGTGTGTGTTTGTGTGTTTGCTTCAGAGCAGGATAGTAGATCTGGGCACACATGGAAGTCCTAGACACATTAAAAAAAAAACCTCAACCACTCTGATAATAGCACAATGAAGTGGGGCTTTTTTTTTTTTTTTTTTTTTTTCTGTATTTTTCTGAAGCCGGAAACGGGGAGAGACAGTCAGACAGACTCCCGCATGCGCCCGACCGGGATCCACCCGGCACGCCCACCAGGGGGTGACGCTCTGCCCACCAGGGGGCGACGCTCTGCCCACCAGGGGGCGATGCTCTGCCCCTCGGGGGGGGGGGGGTCGCTCTTTGCGACCAGAGCCACTCTAGCACCGGGGCAGAGGCCAAGGAGCCATCCCCAGCGCCCGGGCCATCTTTGCTCCAGTGGAGCCTCAGCTGCGGGAGGGGAAGAGAGAGACAGAGAGGAAGGAGGGGGGGCGGTGGAGAAGCAGATGGGTGCTTCTCCTGTGTGCCCTGGCAGGGAATCGAACCCAGGACTTCTGCACGCCAGGTCGATGCTCTACCACTGAGCCAACCAGCCAGGGCTTGAAGTGGGGTTTTTATGGTTCTCTTTTGCTATCTCACCACCACCACCCCGCCCCCACCAGTGTACTAGGTCAGTCATGGCTGAATGTTAACCAACTCCTTGCAACTTTTTTAGTTTCCAGGTATAATCTCTTAAATTTAGGTAAAAATTGCCCACTTAACAGTTATCTTAACCTCAATCTGGCAGTCTTCTTTCTTTTAGTCAATAATTGTTTGGAACTCCTTCCTTGACTAAACACGGTTAGTTCATAAATATTTTGTCCATATAGCTCCTCCCAGTTTCCAAACATTTTTCCCTCACTCTTCTCCTCCTATCACATGATGCATCCATTTCTCTCCAGTTGTTTATTCCAGCGCCTTTTCCAGCCTTGGGCAAAATTTCATTCTTTGAGTTCCCATAGCAAAGTCTCCAGCTCAAGCCCGTATATTTTTACTAGAACTAGAACCCGGAAACAGAATTTTAGTGCTAATAAGAACCTTACTGTTTCTCTCACTTCTCCCTTAAAAGACTGAGAGCATACTGCTCAGTCTCTCTCCTGTAAGCACCCATCCGGGTTTTGCTTTGTCATGTAATGTTTAATATTTATTTTCATCCTGGGTTATTGTAAAAATTCAGATAAACTCTTTTGAGAATCCTTTACATACATAATATTACATAATATAATTTAGGAATTATTTGACTAATATAACCTCACATATATTTTTTGGGGGGGGTTGGAGGAATGGAAAGAGAGAAGCATCAATCACTGTTCCATTTACTTGTGCACCCCTGTTGCTTGCTTCTCATGGGTGTCCTGACCGGGGCTAAAACCAGCGACATCAGCCCTCAGGGACAATGCTCTATCCACTGAGCCACTGGCCAGGGCCATATATGTTCCTTAAGCCAGAGTATTCTCATTGGGCATGCTGACAAGGACTGGGCAGAAGAAAATCCCAGTCACTGTTCACAAATGTTGCAATTGTGCTGTATGGTCACCTCAATACAGATTTGGCAGAAAACTTCCCACCAATCTGACAGATTTTACTCGTGGTAAATGTATATCTACTGTCCCTGGCTGGTTGGCTCAGTGGTAGAGCATTGGCCTGGTGTATGGATGTCCTGGGTTCGATTCTTGGTCAGGGCACACAGGAGAAGTGACCATCTGCTTTTCCACCTCTCTCTCTCTCTCTCTCTCTTTCTCTTTCTTCCCTTCCTGTAGCCATGGATCGATTGATTTGGAGTCTCCACCTCATGCTCTAAAAATAGCTCATTTGCCAGCATGGCCCTAGATAGGCAGAGCATTGGCCCCAGACAGGTTGCTGGGTGGATCCCGGTTGGGGTGCATGCGGGAGCCTGTCTCTCTGTTTCCTGTCCTCTCACTTGGAAAAAGAAGGGAAAAAAATGTACGCCTATTAGTCTTGCAATAAACCACTCGGTCATAAATGGGTATTTCTGAAGTAATCCTTTCTGATTTGTTTTCATTTCCAGGTTCCCTCCCCCTGAAACTATACCCTATGATTTAGTTAAAGCGTCCTCTGGATGTAAATACTAGTAGCATATCATACACATGACCTCCTTTGAGACTGGTTTTCCCCTTCCTGACTCCATGTAGAAAGACTGTTAAGTTTATGGTTCCGCCTCCTTTCTGAGATTCGAGGGAAGCTTCCGTTTGACAAAGCTAGGTCAGGAAGAATGTATTCTTCCTTGCTGGCTATCTCCAAAGCTTATGTTGAAGTCATCAGTTCTGAAGAGATTAAGTTAATATACTCATTTTTGTGTGTTCCTGGAACTAAATTTAGGAAGATGAAAGCAGAAACTGGGAAGGGTTTTCATCTTTGTTGTGGGATTTATTATATGAGATGGCAGTGCCTCATTTTTTTATGTACTTTAAATAAAAGGAATAACTATTTTTAATGCAAATCCAAACTAGGGATTCATCTTACAGGGATCATGAACATTTACTGTATGACGTTTCCTTCTATATTTTTAATAGAGTTTTTATTTTTTTATAATATTTTATTTTTTCAGAGACAGAGAGAGAGTCAGAGAGAGGGACAGACAGGGACAGAGAGAGATGAGAAGCATCAATAATCAGTTTTTCATTGCAACACCTTAGTTGTTCATTGATTGGTTTCTCATATGTGCCTTGACCTGGGACCTTCAGCAGACTGAGTAACCCCTTGCTCAAGCCAGCGATCTTGGGTCCAAGCTGGCGAGCTTTGCTCAAACCCGATGAGCCCGCACGCAAGCTGGCGGCCTTGGGTCTCAAACCTGGGTCCTTTGCATCCCAGTCCCACACTCCATCCACTGCGCCACTGCCTGGTCAGGCTCCTTCTATACTTTTAAAATGCAAATGCTATGGGAAAATCTTGCTGCATGTCATATGTTCATGAGAGTGCATTTTGTTGCTTCCTGAGTATTTTGTATTTTACAGCTGGTTGGTCAAGTGCTGACTAATGAATGCCTGGAAAGGTCTATGTGTTACTGGTGTCAGAAAATAAATTTAATAGCATTTGTACACAAGCTAAGCCATGCAAGCTAAGTTCATGTGAATGATCTGGGAGGCACATGACCTTTGTGCTTTGGAGCTCTTGCTAGGATTCTGAAAGTAAACTATGTAAATGATTTAAGATGTCAGCTGAAAAATTGTCCTTGGGTTTTACCCAAGGGAACTATTGAGATGCCTCCATCTGTGCTGATGGCTCACACCAGACCAGTCCTATGTTTCCTAACTCCTTTGTGAAGAGGTGTTAGTCGGCATGGTGATACTGCACACAGGTCAGAGAATGTGATCAAATGCTTTTCTTTAACCTCTGTGTGCCTCAGTTTTCTAATCAGTAAAATGGGGATAATAATACTGACATACAGGTTTGTTGTGGGGATTAATACATTAAACCAAACCACTAAGAACAGTGACTAGCATATAGTAGATAAGTGAATCTTAATTTGTACGGGAGTCCCCAAGTTACGACAGTCTGGACAGATGATATTTCGAGTTTACGATGCTCACTCCTATAAAAACTTAAAAAATTGAGACCTGGGTGTTTCAGCTTAACGCCATTAGCATTGTACTTTATTTACACTCATTTTTTGGCATTTTTTCTGTTACTACAGTACAGTGTACAGTACAGTATAATTATGTCCTTTTCCTTTTTTCCGTGGCTTAGTTGTGTTTTTATGTTCTAGATCAGGGGTCTCAAACTTGCGGCCCGCCGAACAATTTTGTGCGGCCTGCAGACTAACCCACGAAGTTCAAAATATTTTGGATAAAATTAAGTAAGCCTAGGGGCCTACTTGTATTTTTCATTTCTCTAGCATCCTAGCTAGATATTAGCTTAGTTAACAGCAGTTGTGATGCGAACTACAGTTTCTGGTCATTTTGTGACACTGAGTAAACTGCATGTACGATTGTGCTTGTTGTACTGATTTTTTTTTTTGTTTTCAACTGCAGTGAGAAAAGTGTTGCGTAACAGTTGCCTTTTGTAGACCTAGTGCGGCCCGCCGAATGGCTGTCTTCTTGCTCTGCGGCCCACATGCTGAGTTGAGTTTGAGACCCCTGTTCTAGATGATGATTGTACAACTGTGTTAGGACAGATAAGTGACTTAGGCTAGGGTGTGTTTAGACTTATACCAAAATCCGGGTTACGTCACTGCCCTAGGAACAGAACTGGGTTGTAACCCAAGGACCCCCTATAGTACTAATCTTAGTGATATTCTCTCTTTTGGTCTAGCTTTTCTTCGTTGTTGTTTTTTGCTTAGTATACACATCATTATTTAAAATCATTCCTTATTAGGTATCCATCTCTACAATTTGACAACTTAAGAGAGTCTCATTCATTTGTTTCCTTCCTCTCCCTCCCTGCCCCTCCCCCTTCCTCTGTCCCTCTGTCCCTCTTCCCAGCCCTCCCCCCCACACTTCATTTATTGGACTTGCTGCTGTTTAGCTGGAGTAGTAAGAGGCTCATGTCATAAATGTTGCTGTATGAATTGTGGCAGTTTGATTAGGAGATAGATTTGAAGCCACATATCCCAGAAGAGGAGAAGAGACCCAGACATCTTTTCTTTGTGGGTTTTTTTTTTTTTAATTCAGATCAAATAGATTTATAAACGTTACTTTAAAAATTAATTTCCTATTTATTTCCTGTTGTTATAGTACCCTGCCTAATAGGCCACCTGTCAACTGGGGTGAGGGTGGTAGGGGGAGGTTACTCTCCCAGCAAACCCCCATGGCTTCTGACTATTTTGTTCCAGAGGTGTGAGTGTATCATAATTCCTTCCTGCAAGATTCCCCCCTCCCCCACTCCACACACACACTTTTTATCAGCCTCATTGGTAGGGATATAGGTCTACCTAATCAGCTTGTTTGGATAGTTAACTGCAACTATAGAGATTACAGATATTTCTGATAGTATGTTTAGGTAAACGTTCTGAGTATGTTTTGAAGGGCAACTGTTTCACTTTTTTATAGTGATGTTAATTCTTTGCTAATCTTGGTTTTTTTCCTGTAGATTTATTTTCCTGGTTTTAAAATTCTTCTGTATTACGTATTCTCTTTTATTACTTTCTGACCTCACCCTCTTGCCCTCTGGCTAATTTAACTTGGCATCCCTAAATGCCTATTATATGCTCTCTTTTCTAAGATAAGCCCCATTTTTATTTGGCTGCTGATATTTCTTGAGCTGTCATTGAGTTCTTGGTTACTCTTACTTCTCTGATATGAAATATTGTTTAAGAGGACTGGTTTTGGAGAATAACAAATGTGGATTACCTTGCTTCCACCTTTTAATAGCTGTAAGCCATGATTAATTACTTTAGATTGATGAGCCTCAGGGTCTTCATCTGTAAAATGGGGATAAGTAATGGAATATACCAGGAGTTGTTGCATAAATTAAGTCTTAAAATATATATAAAAGTGCTTAGTATGGTACCGGGAACAGAGTTAACCTTCAATAAATGATAAATATAATTATACATCTGTTCTTGGCATCCGTATTATGGTGAACTATCCCTTGTCCTGTCTTACCATTTCAACTTTGTGCCCACCAGCGTTCTGCCTTGCTGGTTCCTTGTGGTAGACAGCTCCAGTGGTAGGAAGGGCTATTATTAATCCTGAGAGAGATCCTATTTAAACTGAGAAATTACCAGCTTTCAGTAATTCATTTAATAAAAGTATGGTTGCTCCAAGGGCCATTAGCGAGTTATTGGTTAGTGAGATTGAGGGAGATTTTGCAGATGATCAAAGGAAAAAAATATGCCCATGAGATGACAGTAGTATGCAATGAGCTTTATTTGAGTGATGCTTTCAGACTTGCGTGTGTGGGAAGCCCCTCAGATAGCCGGAGACCTTCCCTAGACTGTAGCAGAGGACCATTGCCCAGAGGGACAGGAGGGCAAAGGAACCCCTGGGGGAGCATGCACTTAGATGTCTAGATGACATCACCCCGCAGCACAATGGAGAGTCTTTGCATCAGAGAGCTCCAGAGGGCAGTAGCTATTGTGGTCTTTTATAGCCATTGCATTTATTTTATCTTTGGCCCGCAGATGTTAGGCGGAGTTTCGTATTGTATGCAAAGTAAGCTGGCTCAAAGTGGCTGGGAATCCGCTTACTTAAACTATATTTGAAACAATTGAATGTGTAAAAATTCAAGTTTGGCATCTGTGGGCTTTTAATTGGCCTTAGCTGTTATGAAGAAGGACAAGAATGTAGGGCCAATATCAAGAGGCCATCTTCATCTGTTTATATACCATATCCAGAACAATTTAAGACCCAGTCCCTACCTCATGAAATTTATACTATCTCGTGGGAAATTACATACTATGGTAAATGGTATCATCAAGGTTTGAACTAAGAGGAGGATCAAGAAACATACCGTCTGGGAATAAAAAAAAATACCTCTTTAGAGGTGTTTATGGGTTCTATAAAGCATACTTTAGCTGAGGAAAGCATTCAACCTTGTTGGCTACCAGTGAGTGGTGCCATGCTTCTTTTCCTTCCTCCCTTCCCTCCCTTCCTCCCTCCCTTTTTGTATTGTTACAGTTTGCATTCTACACTATTTTATATAAATTTCAGGTGTAATTACTTTTTGAGTTTTAAAACTTGGCCACCCCATTGGTTACATGTTCATGTGTAGTCACTGCCTGCAGCTTTGGGTCTCCATAAAATTTTACTTCTGCACTTCATGTGAAAGAAAATGTCTCTCTCAGCATATTTTATTGTGGTATTTTTAGAGAGGGAAGAGGTCTTTCTAGTACATTCCTAAAATAAATAGTCACTGTTTAGAAACAACTAGAAAGGTGCTTGTGTATAGCTTGTGCAATATGAGATACTCAGACCTCAACAGATATTTGAAAATGGAGAGACTTTTCAACTGGGTAGGTCAAGCTTGTACTAAAACTCTTGAACAAATTCAGTATTAGGCAGTCTTTATGAAGAGATTTAGAGCCTTGGACAGATTTTTTTTTTTTTTTTTTTTAACAGAGAGAGAGAGTCAGAGAGAGGGATAGAGAGGGACAGACAGGAATGGAGAGAGATGAGAAGTATCAATCATCAGTTTTTCGTTGCAACACCTTTAGTTGTTCATTGATTGCTTTCTCATGTGTGCCTTGACCGGGGGCTACAGCAGACCAAGTAACCCCTTGCTCAAGCCAGTGACCTTGGGCTCAAGCTGGTGAGCTTTGCTCAAACCAGATGAGCCCGCGCTCTAGCTGGCAACCTCAGGGTCTCAAACCTGGGTCCTCCGCATCCCAGTCCAATGCTCTATCCACTGCGCCACCACCTGGTAAGGCAAGCCTAGGACAGATTTTATGGAAGGGGTATACATTTTCTCTATTTCTCAGGTAAGACACCCAAAGAGCTTATGCTCCACTTGTTATTCTGTGAACCCTTGCACCAAAATCCAAGGCCAGCTGTTTCTGTTCTGTGGCGGTAAGTCCCACTGGGAATCAAGCAAGCTCTTCCTACCGAAAGGTAACTCCAACTCTTTGACATCCTGAGTTTGAACGTGCATTTTCAGCAGAAAGTGTTTCCAAGGAAGATGCAGGTGGAATGCTACGAGTGCTAATCTAAAAGGTGTATTACAGATTAAATTAGAGTTTGTAAGCCAATTTGGGAATTCAACCATCATTAAGAATGTTCTCTTTGTAGCAAAGTATGGTAACAGAACTGAGTTGATAGGGTTGTGGAGGCTCTATGTGTGTTGAAAACTTCAATAGTATTGATTATGGCCATTAATGAAATAATCTTGTTTAAAATAAGTATAATATTATTAGCAAACAGAATGGTGCTTGAAGAGAAGTCAATTTGAGGATATTGTGGAAAAACCTGACTGTGATTCTGGGGCTGGCTCATTAATTTGGAGCCAGAATTCGTGACAGCACAGTAAGAGGAATTCTATAAATGTTTAAAGCACATCTATATTTGTATTTCAATGATCTACTGATTATAAATCTTTCTGTCAGTTGCATAGTAACATTTTTCAAAATTTCTAATCCTTAATTGGCTAAATTGTTAAAAACCAAATTACTCAGCAGTGAGGAAAATAGAAATTCGAACAAATTGCTATTATAATAAGTTCAGAACTTCTCAAGTTTTTAGCCTGCATAACTTCAATTTCCTGTTTTATCAAAGAGCACATACCCTACATAGTCTGAGTGTTCCTGGCCAGTTAAAGATGTGCAGGGATATATATGTATCTTTCATTAATAAATATTTTTTTATTTATTGAGAGAGAGAGAGAGACAGATAGACACTGATCTACTGTTCATATCTGTGCATTTATTTGTTGATATCCTTATGTGCCCTGACTGGGGATCAAACCCGCAACTGTGTTATATCAGGACAACACTCCAACCAACCAAGCTACCTCACCAGGACTCTCTCATTGGTTTTTAGGAATCCCCATAAATGGACTTTATTTTGCTTGTCAGGCACCAGCAGAGTCAAAGGATTGCAGAAGAGGTTACTAGTCCCTTCACATTTTTCAGCTTTACACAAAGTCTGATCTATATATTGATGTATAGGAGACACCACCATTGGCTTAATGTCTGGTTGGAAAGGGGGGGAAAAGCATGTCTTTTACATCCAACTCTGAAAAATTTCTGTGATTTTGCCATATTAAGGAGGAAAAATCATCTGCTTTGATCTGTATGTGTGTAAGGGCTCTTAAGTTAGTCCCTGAGTTGCCTGTAATTTTTCAGGCAAAGGGACATACTGTTGATCGTTTCTTATAAATAGTAAATGGTAGAGTGGTCACAAACCAGACAGAAGGCCTCAAGGGCTAAGTATAGTTGTGACTTACTTGTGATACTTCCTCCATCTCAGCTAATTCAAATACATGAAGAGTCCATTGTGGAAAAAACAATGTCAATGTCATAGTAGAAGAAATTCGAGTTCTATCAGAATAAACACTATTTGTTGCTTTGCCTAAAATCATAAAAATGTCAGAAATTTTAAACTACCTGTTAATTTGTTATGATAGTGTTTGTAAAACACTGTGACATAAACTAAATATTTCTGCAATGTGTTCTTCATTTTACTTGGACAGAATTTGTCACTATATTTTGATAGAATTCCTTATCCAAATTAAAAGTAAATAAAAAACTATTAAGAGACACTGTGGGGCAAATGCTCTAAGCTGAGTTCTCACCACTCAGCAGGGACTCTTGGGGGAGCCAATGGGGGAAGAATGAAGGTTACAAAACTTAATAATTTGTTGTTTCCTCTAAATTCTTTCAAAGATTCCTTTCAAGTTTTCTGAAATTTTACATCATTTTTGCCTACCATAGAACCCTGGTTTGCTTCAGTTTTTAAGAGTTAAATATTTGTTATAATATTTAGTCATTTAAAAAGTTCTTGTATGAGTGTAAATTAACAGTCTTTGTTAATCCACTTTCAGTTTGGAAAACACTTTGGAAAAGGGTCGCAGGAGCTAACCTCCGGCAATACAGATGAACTGTTAGCCCAGGGGTAGTCAACCTTTTTATACCTACTACCCACTTTTGTATCTCTGTTAGTAGTAAAATTTTCTAACCGCCCATCAGTTCCACAGTAATGGTGATTTATAAAGTAGGGAAGTAACTTTACTTTATAACATTTATAAAGCAGAGTTACAGCAAGTTAAAGCATATAATAATAATTACCAAGTACTTTATGTCAGATTTTCACTAAGTTTGGCAGAATAAATCTTTATAAAACAACTTATTATAGTTAAATCTATCTTTTTATTTATACATTGGTTGTTCCGCTACCACCCACCATGAAAGCTGGAACACCCACTACTGGGCGGTAGGGACCAGGTTGACTACCACTGTGTTAGACCAAAACCTGTTCTTGAATAGGGACTCAATGGCAAATACAAGAATATCAGTTACAAGCACTAATAGTGAAATTAACTTAAATCATTGGTTGATTTCTGAATCTTTTTCTCCCAGAAGTGTAACAATAACCTTATTCACAACTCAGGTATAATTTTCAGGTTTAGGCGATTCAGGCTCTCGAATCTTTAAAGGAGTGAATCATTTTGTTTTGTCAGATTAATTTTGCAACTACATCAGAAAACTAAATGATGTGGTTATTTATAAAAGCTGCTCAGAGTAGATACATCACCTCCCAATGATTTGCCATCTATCTCCACAGTGATAATCATAGCCATTTAGAGGTTATTTGTGTGTTCTCAAGATGGTAATCACAACAACAGATATTAAATTACTCTATTTAATACAAACAGCAATCATATGTCTGGGTACATTGCTTCAATAACAAGTGTAATTTTAACAAAATTATGTATAATAACTGCCTTCTCTAGTCCTATTGCTACTATTCTAGTTTAAGCTCCTAGCTGCTCATAACTGGACCTCAGTCTCTCTCTCCCCTCCCCCACCCCATCCCCGATTAGTCAGCTATGACAGTTTTGAATGCTACATACTAAACAGTGCTAAAAACTGAGGACACAGTTGAGATCAAGAGAGACCTAGTACTTACTACCTGTGTTTACAGCATAGCAAGGGAGACCAGTACCCATAGCGAATTGTAGTTTGATAACCAGAATGTGTTACTGTTGGGCAAATGAGTTTGTGAAATTGGTATTTTTTGAATTCCCTCACTTTTATTGTTAAAAAATGGTGCTGGGCAGCCACCTGAGTGTTTGCCCCCAGACCAGGGCAGTTGATTGCAAATTTCAGATTACCTTTCTGCCTGGGAAGGGTCATTGTTTTTGCTAATGTTTGCTGGAGGAGAGGTTTTCACACCAGAGGGTTTTGCAGGGAGATGGGAGAGAGTAAGAAGCAGAAGGAGAAAGAGAAAGAAGCTATGTTTCTAGAGTAAGAGCAGAGGGAATGCAGATTGCTGAAGAAGAAGCCATGTTGGTTGGGAAAGAGAACGTGTGCAGATGGGTGCAGATGGGGAACCAGAGCTGAGGGGCTTTGCGAGATCTGCTGAGACTGGTGAGGGCCTTTGATTCTAGGAGGAACTGGAGAAGATTCTCCTGGTTGTGGAACCGGAGAATAAGTCAGGGCTTTGGGAGCCCTGAGTGAGAGGAAAGTGTTTTCCCTGCCTGTTTGCTCTTGGCCGGTAGGAGACTTTAATAAACAGAATGGCCCAGCATTTTTTGGCTCCATTGTTTCTTTACTGTCTGCCCGAATCCAATGTGAACGTGCATGGCCGTGATGATGGTGGCAGTCACTGACCATACAGTTACAAAAGGAGAAGACGGGAAGCAGGGGAGATAACAGGGCCCACTGTAACCTCAGCTGAGACCAGACAGGACTGAGTAGGAGACAGTCTGAGGAAGAAGAAGGGGGCGTTGGGTGAGCGTTTCAAGCAGAGCCAAGGTTTAGTACAAAGCCTGGGAAGGCCAAGGTTGAAAAAGAACTTGAGCTCTAATCAGTATTGTTATACTGATGAAGGCTCTTCACAGACAGAGTTCAGAATGTAGATAGAGGTTTTAGAGTTTGGATCCCACTCAAAGATTTAAATGCTAATCCCAATTGAAATGCTAATCCCAACTGCAATTTATTCTCCTTGTGGCTTTAAGGGAATGACTTTAGGCAAATGACTTTATGACAGTAAACCTTGATGTCCTGACCTATAATATAGGACAATAAATTCCTATATACCATAGGAGTGCTGTGAGGATTTAACCAAGACAACTCATGTATTGATAAAACTCTGCACATAGTGCCTGCATATAATAAATGCTCAGAAAATGGTTAGCTAGTATTTCGGTGGCATAGACCAAACTTGCGGCCTTTTAAACTTCTGATTCCTTCTCCAATCTATCCTGCGTATTACAGCCTACAAACCTGTGAAATTCTAAAATCTGCAAGCTCTGAACACAGAATGTTATCATTTGGCCTGCAGAGCTGATCTGTCTTGAGACTGTGTTTTAGCCTTTGGCTCCCTTGTATCGTGGGATATTCATGTTTCACTGCGAACCTGAGTGCATTTGATTGATGGGGCTACCCCAGATCCTGCTATGTATGTTTTGTAATATACAGTGCCCGTACCATATTCCTTTCTAAAATATGGAACACTCTGAATTCTAAAATAAGTCCAGCTTCAAGGGTTTCAAGAAGGAGATTGTGGACCTGTACCGCCCAGAGTCGTCTTTCTAAATTACTGCCTTCTCCCTGTTTGACTCCTGAGTTGGAAAATCTTAAGGACTAGCAATGGTTATCAGACTTGATCTAGACCAGTGTTTTTCAACCGCTGGTCCACAGAGCATTCTCCCAGAAATCTCTTGTGGTCCATGAAAGAGTTAACTACCCTGATGTATGAACATTGTAGATGCAATGATCTTAATCAAATTCCTTCATATTCAGGGTGATTTCTGCCTTAGCAGTCCCCAAATTAATTCTATTTTCACCAGTCCCCACCTGTAAAACAGTTGAAAACCACCTCTACCCCTTCTGCTTTTCAAGACTGTCTTTAATCTGTTCCTAACCTACATTTTCAAAATTGAATGCCCTTCTACCTGAACCCTTTGTTTCATGAGGTACTTACCTTACCCGTAGGACAGTATTAATGCTGCTCCTTCTGTCTGTATTCCTTCTCCTCCCCTCTTTCCGGCTGTGCAAATCCCGCCCAACAATTAGGGAACAATCCTTTATATAGTTTCTTAGTGAAGCTGCATTTATCTATTTCTTCTCTGAATACTTTTTTAAAATTGTTCTTAAATTTTTTTTAGATTTTATTTATTCATTTTTAGAGAGTGAGGAAGGAGGGAGAGAGAGAGAGAGAAGGGGGGAGGAGCAGGAAGCACCAACTCCCATATGTGCCTTGACCAGGTAAGCCCGGGATTTCGAATAGGCGACCTCAGCGTTCCAGTCTTCTCTGAATACTTAACTTAATTCATTCACCCAATATCTGAGCAGCTATGTTGTGCCAGCTTGTGGACTAAGCGATAGAGATCCACAAGTTAACACGACAGGGTAATTAAGATCTCTGCTGTTAGGGAACTTGTTTTCTTGAAACTGTGACACAAAGAAGTAAATAAGTGAACTAGATAATTTCAGATAGTGGTTAACACTGTGAAAAGTAGTAAGAGAGGTTATGTGATGGGACCCAGGGAGAAGGAGGCGCTACATACCTCAGAATAGCTTAGCATTTCATTAACTATTTGTTTTTCTGTGGTTAGTTTTCTTTCCCCTGGTTATGTTACAGATGCCTTAAGGGCAGAATCTTATCTTAAACGTCTTTATTCCTACAAATTCCTGGCTTATGATGGGTACTCAGATGTATTACTGTGTAGTTGAGAGGTTTGTCTTTCTTTAAACACAGAAAACGTACAAATTTATTTATTAAATATTGAGGCCCACTTGGGTAGCTCATTGATCAGAGAGAATCTCTTGCAAGGTACTGAGCTGAATTTTGAAACATTTGTAGATGTATAAAGCTAGCCCTGTTTTCATTCCTGTTGCTTTCATGTCCAAACAATTTTCCTATTGGAAACAGTTTACCACAAAGCAAATAAACATATTTCTATACTGGCAGAAGAAGTTACTGCTCTTAAAAACCTGGATGATTACTGCAGTTGTTTCTTATTAATTCAGGTACTAAATGACTTCCTCCAATTCATTAGTGTTAACTTGTTTCCCAACTTACATTTCCTGAATGCTTGGCCCTTAGCCCTGAAGCTGAGCATGCGTGTTCCCTGGAAGAGGCTGCTGACTCCCCTGCTGGCTTCCCATATTTTAGTCATCCGCCTTGAAATATAAAGATTGAAGTTCATGCCTGACCTGTGGTGGTGCAGTGGATAAAACATGGACCTGGAATGCTGAGGTAGCTGGTTCAAAACCCTGGGCTTGCCCGGTCAAGGCACATATGGGAGTTGGTGCTTCTTGCTCACCACCCCACCCCCTATCTTTTTCTCTTCTCTCCAAAATGAATAAATAAAATATTTTAAAAGAGACTGAAGTTCATGTCAAGACAGTTAATTTGTTATGATAGATTTATGAAACTTAGCCAGTACCATAACAAGGTGTTTTGTGTTATGAAGAAAACCAAAGCTGTTATGGTGATGTCATATTTGAATTCTGACAGATCCACATTATGTTTGTTAGAAATTGAAAGAGCATCTTGAGGAGGAAATCCTTAGTGTTCTTTTCTTGTCATAAAAATGGTGAGAAGAATTTGTATTTGTAATAGCTAAAAACTCTAGTGGCTTAAAAATTTGAGGCTTTTGATTTGTCAGTACAGTACTTCTGAAATGATATCCTTTCGGTTATAAAAGTGTAAAGATATCGCTTTATCCAAATGATGAAATGAACAGTTTTAGATGCTAACAACAGCATAATAAGGTGGAAAACACGAGCTTAATGCCTGTAACCTCATCTTCTCAACTATTAGGGTTTGCACTCTGAGGGCGGGGCCATGTCTCTTTAAATACCAGTGCCTAGCACTCTGCCCACTGATCTGTCTTCTGTTATCTGTGATAATAGAAGAGTACAGTGCCTAAGACTACATGTGGGTGTCTAACATTGACCCTTACTGTCAGAGGGAGATGAAAGAAATCTTTGGAGTAATTTTAAATACAGGCAGTAATAGCTGAATGATTTTGAAAGCCAGAATTTATTTTCCTCTTGCCTTCTTAGTATCAAACCTCTACATTGAACTTATTTCTAAAAATCAAATTATGGCCCTGCCTGGATGGCTCGGTTGGTTAGAGCATTGTCACACAGCTCAGAGGTTGCCAGTATGATCGCTGGTCAGGGCACACACAGGAACAGATCAATTCCTGTCTCTGTCTCTCCCTCCCTTCCTCTCTCTAAAATCAATAAAATAAACATTTAAGAAAAAAAAAATCAGATTATGTATAGCTTTCTTGATAAAATAAACACAACTGACTGGTATTCAACTAAAAACAAATCTTTATAATAAAGCATTAGAATGCCTGAACAGGATATTCAACTTGGTTACCAGGTGATTAAATGGCTTGATTGGTTTTCCTGGTTGATTAAGTTCAGGATGCATATAGGATCGGAAAAGCTGGAAGGCAGGACGATGAAGAGCATCTGCTTTCTTCTGTCACTGCGCTGACCTGAATAGACATTGGGCCAGGCATGTTGTCTAGAGATTTCAAACCTTGGATCAGTGGTTGATATGGATGGCCTTATGTAAGTGCCTTTCTAACATGGAAATTATATGGAGGCCTTGTTAGCTTACTACCTTGTCTGAGCTCTCAGAATTTCTCTATTGTGATTTGTCCTTTCATTCATCTTACATTTGGCTAAATTTCAACTTCCATAGAGGAAGGGCACGGGCATATTTTGTTTCCGGTTGCATTCCTAATGCCCCACACTGAACAGGTGCATAGTGGATGCTCCAATATTTGTTCAGTTGACTTGAACATGGTTTTCTGTGTCATATTGCCTTGCCCTTCTCAGCAGGAAACTTAAGGCTGAGTAAATAATTGATCCTTCATCTTTATTGTGGTGGCCAACTTATTTATTTTCTCTAAAAAGAAGAAAATAGTCAACTAGTGTGATGACTAGGTTTCTGAGTTGATGGTGAGATTTTGAATTAGATGCAATTTATCCAGTTTCTGTGGTGCTAGAGTAATTGTTCGATGTTTGTAAAACATTCTATTACCATGTAACATTATATATGAGAGTTGAATCTTTATATCTTGCTGTTTTTGTTAATTTTTGCCTGATTGAGAAAATTAAAACTTAATTTTCTTGCAATAATGATTCTTGTATTTCAATCAGAACTTCAGCATTAGAGTTTATAAGTAAATCAGCCATTTCTATAATTCTTAAGGGGTTGAAACTTTGGCATGATGCTTTTATAATTATGCAATAGTCATCTAACACTGTACTATTATATTTAATATAACTGATTGTAAATGAAGTTTAATAAACTCTGATTGCTTGACTAATGCACAAGCTTACTGCTTTTCTAGAGTTGGTTTTAATGAAAATATATGGTCACTATGCTTATTGGTATAATATGCCCTCATCCTAATTGGCCATTATTGTTAGATTTGCATAATAAAAACTTACCAAAATGACTTTAATGAGTAATTTAAAATTTTTTTTAATTTATTGATCTTTAGAGACAGAGAAAGAGAGAGAGAGAAACATTGATTTGTTGTTCCACTTATTCATGTATTCATTTGTTGATTCTTGCTTGTACCCTGACTGGGGAACCATACCCACAATTTTGGCATGTCAGGATGTCACCCCAGGGCCTACTCAGTGAATTTAAATCAGGGTGTGACTCTAAGGTTTTTTTTGGTCATTTTTAAGAACTCCACTGTAACTCTGTAGTTTGTACATAGAAGTAAAATCCACAATATCTGCTTGCACGTGGTGTGAGAGATGCGTACACATTTATACAATTAACCTCAAATAAAATTTGAAAGCTTGTTCCTATAGAACATCTTTATAAATGAGACTGCATTTTGTTATTTTTTAGATTTATTTATTTATTTATTTTTAGAGAGGAGAGAGAGAGAGAGAAGGGGAGAGCAGCAGGAAGCATCCACTCCTGTATGTGCCTTGACCTGGCAAGCCCAGGGTTTTGAACAGGTGACCTCAGTGTTCCAGGTCGATGCTTTGTCCTGTGCACCAGCACAGGTCAGGCCTAAATGAGACTGTATTTTAATACAACCATATAAAAATATGTTTTAAAGGTCAGTTTAAATAAAAATGACTGATTTATTGTCAACGAAACAGCTCTTTACAGTTCTGTGAACTTGGTCTTTTTGCTGTTAGTTTCTCTTATTGTTCTCAACTCCTTTTGTACCTTGCTTTTTCGACTGCTATAGAAACACAATTGTGTGGCAGAAGTAATTTCTATTGTGGACAATTTAATTAGTACTGATACAATAATTACAGTGTATTTCTCTTGTACAGTGGCCAGAAATCACTTCTGAAACTCAAAATTTTCAAATCTGCTTCAAGAATTTTCTTTTCTGTAGAACACATTTGTTTCTTTTTTCTGACCAGTTATAAAGAGAGTTCTAAATATAGGGGGTCCTCGGGTTACAACACAGTTTCATTCCTAAGACAGTGACGTAACCCAAATTTTGGTGTAAGTCGAAACACAAGCTAACATAAACAGAACACTTGTGCTTTTAACAGTCCAAAATGGCATAGGTGAGCATACTGGAGGGCTCCAACTCCCTCACTCACATCCGCATTACTGAGTATTCTTCCACCGTGCACTTCCAAACTAGTTAACCCACGCAGTCAGTAAGTACGACACTAATGGCTTAAGCCGAAATATTCACGTCTCAATTTTTTAAAGTTTTTATGTGAGTGAGCATTGTAAACTCGAAAGGTCTTATGTTGAGACTGTCATAACCCGAGGACCCCTATAATGGTATCAAGAAAGTATTTATGGAAGTAGATTTTTACCTAAGAGAAATCTCTGAGAAAATATCCATATTGGCCAAAGGTGCATAGTTACATGAGATGCACCCTCTGTAGTTGAAGGAAACTTATAAAACAAGAAATCTTAATTAGAATGTTTTTCTATATGATTCTCTTTCACCAGTAATTGCAATCATTTTTTTGCATGACTATAATTTCCTTTGTGATGTAGGGTACTCTATCATTCTTTTTTTTTTTTTTTGGTATTTTTCTGAAGCTGGAAACGGGGAGAGACAGTCAGACAGACTCCCGCATGCGCCCGACTGGGATCCACCCGGCACACCCACCAGGGGCGACGCTCTGCCCATCAGGGGGCGATGCTCTGCCCCTCTGGGGTTTTGCTCTGACGAGACCAGAGCCACTCCAGCACCTGGGGCAGAGGCCAAGGAGCCATCCCCAGCGCCCGGGCCATCCCTGCTCCAAGGGAGCCTCGGCTGCGGGAGGGGAAGAGACAGAGAGGAAAGAGGGGGGTGGGGTGGAGAAGCAAATGGGCACTTCCCCTATGTGCCCTGGCTGGGAATCGAACCCCGGTCCCCCGCACGCCAGGCCGATGCTCTACCGCTGAGCCAACTGGCCAGGGCCTACTCTATCATTCTTAAAGATGTCTGTTAGGAAAAAAAAATTAAGAAAACACTAAAAAGCATAGTCCTCCATTATTATTTTTGATATATGGTTTATCAATGACTAAACATTAAACTCTAGGATAGCTGTAGAAATAGACATTTATACAGCTAGATGTATATTTCTGGGAGAGGGAACAGTGGGTGCACAAACAGGACAACTGGGCCATCCATTTGGGAAAAGGATTTCCATTTTTGTTTCTATAGCATATGGATCATGAAGGAAGGGAAGAAGCAGACGAAGTAGGCTTGGCCTTTGGTGGTGCAGTAGATAGAGCATCAATCCGAAATGCTGAGGTTTCAGGTTCAAAACCCCAGGCTTGCCTGGTCAAGGCACATACGAGAAGCAATCAGTGAACAACTAAAGTGCAGCAATTGTATGTTGATGCTTCTCTCTCTCTTTCCTCTCTCCTCTCTCTAAAATCAATAAATGAAATCTTGGATAGACAGAATGGAACTAGGGCTGAATAAAACAGGACTTTGAATGCCATATTAGTTAGTGATCTTCAGGAGCCATTGACTGAACAGGTGTGTGATAGTCATTTATAATTTTTAGTGTGCCTCTGCCAAGCAGTGCTCTAGGCATTAAGGTAACATCCCTGAACCAAAAAGATGAGTATCCCTATTCTCATGGAGCTCACAAACAAACAAACAAACAAACAAAAGGTAAAGTATTGATTATGTTAAGATGTGCTAAGTCCTGAAACAAGGAAAAGTAGGACACAGTAAGGCAGGACAAAAGTGTGCAGGGGAGGTGGGTACTTCCATTGAAATAGGACATGGGTAGAGTCGCCTCTCAGTACAGACTGGGAAACTGGGTGGTATCCGAGTGAGCTCTGCGGTCACAGGAGGGGGCATCCAGGTAGAGGGCTGAACTAGTGCGCATGCACTTACTGCCGCACTAAGAACAAGCGAGGTGGCTGCGCAGCGGGGGCAGAGTGCATGAGAGGAATAGTGGCAGGGGACGACGAGGTCAGACAGCTCAGCGGGGTTTGAAGGCCACTCTAATGGCTTTTTTTTTTTTAACTTTTTTTTTGTATTTTTCTGAAGCTGGAAACGGGGAGAGACAGTCAGACAGACTCCTACATGTGCCGACCGGGATCCACCCAGTACGCCCACCAGGGGCGACGCTCTGCCCACCAGGGGGCGATGCTCTTCCCCTCTGGGGCGTAGTTCTGCTGCACCAGAGCCACTCCAGCGCCTGGGGCAGAGGCCGAGGAGCCATCCTCAGCGCCTGGGCCATCTTTGCTCCAATGGAGCCTTGGCTGTGGGAGGGGAAGAGAGAGACAGAGAGGAAGGGGGGGGGTGGAGAAGCAAATGGGCCCTTCTCCCATGTGCCCTGGCCGGGAATCGAACCCGGGTCCCCCACACTCCAGGCTGACGCTCTACCGCTGAGCCAACCAGCCAGGGCCTCTAATGGCTTTTGACTTTCATTTGCACTGAAAATAGAGTCACTGGAGAGTTTTGGGCAGAAGCGGGATATGATCTGATTTCGGTGTTAACAGCATCACTTCAGTCTGTTCATGGTAAACTGTGGGAGGGCGAAGGTGGGAGCAGGGAGACAGGGTAGGAGGTTATTCCAGATATCCAGGTAAGAAGTGCTGGCGCCTGGCACCAGACCTCTGATGTGAGAATCGCCTGCGCAGTGGGATCAGAATGGAAGCTGAAGTCATGATTCGGAGGCTGTTGCCTGCTGGTGGTTAGATCCTAAACCACAGTGGTTTGTGTTTGTAAGGCTGACGAGGGAACTGCACATGACGGTAGGGCATGAAGGGAAGGGAGGAGGCCTAGTGACATGCAGATTTTAAGCCTGGACGCATGAAATGCAGATGTAACCGTTTATAACTGTTATACCCCTCCCCCCTTTTGAAAGTCTCTCCAGACTCTCTGAGACATTTTGCCCTCTTTGTGCTCATGTAGTGTCCCTGTTGGGTTATTAATTGTGTACCCATTTTTCCCTCCTGCCACCCAGATAGCAGTAATCTGACTTTTAGAATTGTGGCACTAATCAGGAATAATTAGGAAGGTAAAATGTAAAAATTATGAAAGATTAAGTAATGAAATTAGCATATGGTTTGCATACGGAGAATAACTAATTAGCCACTTGAGGAGCATGACATATATTGGTCAATTTGAGTTGAGTCAATGCCATGTAAGATGTGTTGGGAAGGATGGTGGGTGCCAGGGGAATGCTCTTTGGATTGATGCTCGACCCCCTAGGTATTGATGGCAAAAGGGCAGTTACCCAGAAAGGGGTGTCTGTGAATTGAGATCACCATGAACTGTTTCAGTTCAGTCATTTAATCCTAATATCCTAGAGCTTAATTATCCTCCTTGAAAATGTCAGCTGTTGACTTGGATTTAGTATCAAGTAATAAGTATTAGTATCAGATCTGTGGCCCTTTGGGAAGTCACTTATCACCTTCAGGCATCCATCTCATCACTTGTAAAAGGAGAAGTTTTGACCAGATGATGTCACATACCATCCAACTTGAATAGTCTCTAACTCCATAATGTGTGATTTATTATTTTTATTTATTTATTCATTTTAGAGAAAGAGAGAGAGAGAGAAGGGGGGAGGATCAGGAAGCATCAACTCCTATATGTGCTTTGACCAGGCAAGCCCAGGGTTTCGAACTGGCGACCTCAGAGTTCCAGGTTGACGCTTTATCCACTGCGCCACCACAGATCAGGCCCATAATGTGTGATTTAATATAGACAAAAATAGGTTAATTTACAAAAGAGAAAAAAACTCAAGTCTCTTCCCTTATATAAGGCAAGATGGAAATGTTGCGAGCAATACATTTATTCTTGTTTCCTTCCCCCATGTTAAACTGTCAACATAGATTCAATTGAGATACAGCTTTAAAGTGTTCCAGGCACATGTACCTTAACTTAGAGAATTTGACCAAATCAAATTATATTTCCCCCTAATCAACATTCTCACTTTGAAGATACAGACTGTTTCCAAGCTTGAGTTTAAAATCGCACAGGAGACCTGTGGTGGCGCAGTGGATAAAGCGTCGACCTGGAAATGCTGAGGTCGCCAGTTCGAAACCCTGGGCTTGCCTGGTCAAGGCATATATGGGAGTTGATGCTTCCAGCTCCTCCCCACCTTCTCTCTCTCTCTCCCTCTCTGTCTCTCTCTCCCTTCTCTCTCCTCTCTAAAATGAATAAATAAAAACATTAAAAAAATTTAAAAAAGTTATTAAAAAATAAATAAATAAAATCGCACAGGATAGGAAGAGAAGAAAAGCAGGAGTTGCTTGAAGAACTATGTATAATCTGTCCAATGATAACACAGGTAGACAGGCACTTATCTGGATGGTAACGGGATAGTTGAGGCACTTTGAGACTGACATCTTGTACTCTGATTTTGCAATGCAGGAGATCATGGAGCTTGCCAATGTGTATAAAACAGTATTCGGTAATCCATGGGGAAAATCAAAGAGAAAATGCCAGCTAGAGATAATCCTAGGGAGAATTGATCTCTCTTCCATTGGCTTCAGTTCTGATATAACTAATTCCCCCTTTTGTTTTTCTTAGGCAGTAAAGATTGGGGTCTGTGTCATCAGGATGTGAAGAAATTATAGAAAGATGTAGGAGTATAGATCCCTGAGGGAGTCAGTGGATTGAAAGAAGAAAATGGAATGTACATGTAATAGTGTATTTGTCCCAGCTGATCAAGGGGAGGATGATCTTTACCAACATCGGGTTGGTGGTATTTGAAGACAATTTCATGGGAATTTGAGACCAAATAATTCTCAGTTCCTTAAAACTCATAATGGACTTCTCCCCACCAGTGAGAAGACCATTATTTTTCTTAATAAAAAGGGATGTGAGCATTCATGACCTAGTTGATGCATATTGTTCAGCTCATGTTGTAGGAAATAAATGGAACAGGATGTAACAGAAGGGTTAATTTCAACTCCTAACAGGCAATTTAAACAGAACTTGTTTTTCCCTAATCATATCTCTTGGCTGGCAGTTTAATATATTTATAATATAATAATATTTGCCCTTCATGCTGAGTGTATGTTATTGTAAAATCTTGAAGTATCTTCTGAATCATGAAAGATTACTGAATTATTAGCCATTCCTTTGCTGCTTTAATGATTGCCTTATTACTTTAGTATTGCTGAATTCTTATTCTTCAAATCATGGTGCCCATCTATGTTAGGCGGTACTTTTTATTAACTACTTTGTTTCATTAACTAGAATACACCATTTCCAATGATTCTCGGCACTAGAAGTAGGAATACACATCCCCTTCCCCCCAAATAAAGGTTAGAGTTTTTGAGAAAGGGGCATTTATTAACTGAATCACTAGATTAATTTTAATTAGATTGTTTATAAAAGTGTCCTTTATCCATCAGATGTAGTGGAGTTCTAGATTGAGCTCTTCTACTATATTTCATTACTATTAAATATGATATTTTCCCTGTTATTCATATATATTTTTAAAATTTATGATTTATAAAAAGATGATTATTCATTCTAAAACTGAAAACCTTGAAAGGGCTTATGACTGCATTGTATCATTTCTCATGTTTGAGCACTGTGGTCATAATGGCTGGCCCAAACGTGACCTTGGTGCCTTTGGCGCTTTTTTTTTTTTTTTTTTTTTTTCCTGAAGCTGGAAACGGGGAGATGCGACGTTCTGCCCACCAGGGGGCGATGCGCTGCCCCTCTGGGGCGTCGCTCTGCCGCAACCAGAGCCACTCTAGCGCCTGGAGCAGAGGCCAAGGAGCCATCCCCAGCGCCCCGGCCATCTTTTGCTCCAATGGAGCCCCGGCTGCGGGAGGGGAAGAGAGAGACAGAAAGGAAGGAGGGGGGGTGGAGAAGCAAATGGGCACTTCTCCTATGTGCCCTGGCCGGGAATCGAACCTGGGTCCCCCGCACACCAGGCTGACGCTCTACCGCTGAGCCAACCGGCCAACTTTATAAACAAGTAGACACTCCCCGCACAACCCTTCCCTTTTAATTCTTAAAAAGTTATCTTTTTGTAAAAAGTGTACTTGTTCATATATTTAAACTTTGATTCTTTTGACTACTTATGTTTGATAAGATAAAAAATGAGACTCATTCAATTACTATTTTTGTGTTTTACCTATGAATATCTCTTATTGACAGGTGTTTCTTTTTTTTTTTCTTTTGGTTTTACTAGAACATTCAAATAAAAACTTTGGCAGATGACGTGGTAAGGTGGTCCTAGAAGCATGTTGTCATATTACTCATCTCATGCATGTTGCCTTTTTATTAAAGCAAATGGACATCAAAGCATTGATATATGTAAGATATAGAATGTGTTTGCAAAGTGCGGTAGAATGAAAGAAATTTCAACAGAGTGACTTCTTTGTTGGAATATTAAAAGAAACAATTCTATGAAATCTCAGCACAATTTTGATATTAGCCTCTTGACGTATACCCGAACCACATTTTAAAACAATTTCTGTGTAAAGTACTGGAAAACCCAGATGTTTCTTTTTATTTTTGATAGCCCACTAAATTGTGACCATGTTAACTATTAATAAGAATATTGGGAGAAATTAATGATAGGAAGTTAAGTTTATTATGTTAGTCAGATATTTATAATCCTTAATTATTTTTGAGCTGAGTCTGTCATAGTTAAACTTATTAAAAGTTGTGGGCTTTAAAATCTAAATGTGCCCTTTTATAGTTCAACTTTGAAAATTCGGTATTTTAAGCAATGCCAGTTTTTTTTACTTGGTGAAATTCCCTATCTAAAAATAATGTAAAGTATTAGTGATTTAAGAAGGTGAAAGTATGTGGCATAACATCATTTTTTACCAATATATAGCTGAAAGCAAAAGCCAAGTTTTTAGAAAGAAATGAAGGATGAAATAGAAGATCAAATATAAATGTAAATAATGCTAGTAGGAAAGCTAGCACCACAAAAGTAAATATTAAATGATATGAAGGGACAAGAACCAGCGAGATATTGATTTAATGGTTGATTGCATATTCAGATGCTTTTATGTCCACCATATCTTTTATGAAGTGTGACTGATGGATACGTACTCAGTTTATTTGGGATTACTGAATATTTTTCTCTTGAGTTGTTTGAAGATATAGTACATATCTAGACCAACTTAATTTTCCTCAAAGAGTTAAAAGAAAAATTTGAAAATATAGTTCAAGATGATTCAGAGAAAAGAATCTTAATGTGAACCCTGAGATAGGAATCAAAGACTCATGAATTTAGTGAGTCTCTTAATCTGTGAAATGAGAGAGTTGGTCTAGATGATTTTTCAAGTTTCTTCCCAGCTCTACAATATTACAATTTCTATAATCTCTTTGTAAGCAAGCACATACTGAAGTCATTTTGGTAATCCTAAATAAGCTGCTTAAAACTGCTCACATTTCTTTCAAAGTGCACCTTTTAATAAAAAAAAAAGTGTTCTTTGAATCAAAATGAAAAGTATGTTATTTTAATGGGGGAATCAACAGAAATTTACACGTTGTGGTAGTAACTCTTGATGCCTTTTGTATTGTCAAAGTGGTCTATAAGGACTTTAGCATGGCGGTGACGATGTGCCATCCTTGCATCTAACCGTGTCTGCCTGTGTGATGTGAGCTGACAGTGTGCATGTGCTTACTAAAGGAAAACAGAATAAAACTGAGGTGCATTCAGTTTTATGGTCATTACTAATTTTTGATGTCTAATGTTCTGTGGTTTAAAACTAAATGGCCTGTTGACATGTGACTGGAGTCGTTAACCCCCTTTATGTAAAATAGCAAGCTAATTATTAGAGATTGTACATGGAATCAATGGTTCAGAGTCAATATCCATTAAATGGCAAGTTCTTCATAATAATGTTTGTAGGAGTCAGATATTTCGTTTTTGCTGTGTTTCCAGTCAATGGAAAAGGTGATGTCATGTTGGTTCCACCTTTTGGGGAAGATAAAGATCTGGCTAATAGTAATAGTAATAGTAATAGGAAGGCAGCTATGCTAACCACTATACCACCAACGCTACTAGTAATAGTAATAGTAATAGCAACAAGTTCACCAAGCATGCCACCTTATTTAAACCTTAGAATAACCCTATGGAGTAGGTAATATTTTTTTATGTAACATACATTATTTAAAATTATTATTATTATTATTCTTTTTCAAGTGCAAGGAGGGGAGATAGACTCCCACATGTACGCCGACCGGGATCCATCTAGCAACCTCTGTCTGGGGCCAATGCTCTGCCCATCTGTGGCAATGCCCACAACTGAGCTATTTTTAGTGCCTGAGGTATAGGCTCCAAGGAGCCATCCTCAACGCCTGGGGCTGATGCACTTGAAGCAATCAAACCATGGCTGTGAGAGGGAGAGAGAGAGTGAGAGAGAGAAGAGGGAGAGGGAGGGGTGGAGAAGCAGATGGTCACTTCTCCTGTGTGCCCTGACTGGGAATTGAACATGGAGATCTACAAGCCAGGCTAATGCTCTACCGTAAGCCAACCCGGGCCTTATGTAACATACATTATTAAGTCATTATTGTTATTTTAGAGATGAGGAAACAGAGACCATCTAATTTGCACAGGTTAACTGGGCTAATCAAAGGCAGATTCACACTCAGGTAGTCTGGCTTCAGAGTCTGTATACTTAGCCATTACACTAACTGCTACTCTGACAAAGTACTCACAAAGCCTTGTCACAATTTTTGGCACTTTGAAGAAGAAAAGCATTACTGTGACTTCTCCTTAGAATTGGACATCAGAAACTCTTTTTATTTGCTTTGTCTTTTTCTCATGGTTTGAAAGTTGCCAACAAAGACACATTCTCTCTAAAACAGCCCCATGACTTTGATGCAGGACTTTTTGTTTACCTACTTTCTATGCAAAACAAATGACAAAAGACTATGATTTATTTTTGAGGAATACTTTTCCCATTCCCGGCCCTCCCCCTGACTGCTGACGCTAAGAACGGCTTCAGATTGAAAACAGTACAATCTCTAACTGGAGCTTGCTGCTTAAAGTACCACATTGTTGAAATCCAGTAATGATGTATCTTATACTGAGTACCATTTTGATGTTTCAGTTCTTCATATTCGTGATTTCTGATTTCTTTTTTAGGCCTTATTTGCTTATTTTTCTTCCCTCTTTGCAGCGTGACCGAATTACAAGTTTTAGAAAATCTACTGTCAAAAAAGAAAAACATCTTATTCAACATCCTATCGATTCTCAAGTTGCGATGAGTGAATTCCCAGCACCTCAGCCATTATATGATGAACGATCTTTGAATTTGTCAGAAAAGGAAGTACTGGATCTCTTTGAAAAAATGATGGTAAGGTAGACCCCTAATCTGGTTGTAATTTTGAAATGTGTGCATCAAGAATAATACTGGGTTTTAAGTAGGTATGTTTGCATGGGCTGTGTTTATATCACATAAAGGAGACACGAAAAACTTGTTGAGACAGCAGAACTATTTTCAGAAGTACCTGTTTTTGAGCTAAACATTCTTAACTTATCTCTTCCAGTATAAGCTCCTAAAAGCAGGGGCTGTCTTATTTACTTTTCCCCCCTATTTGATTTTAGAGAGATAGAGAGGGAGAGAGAGAGGAAAGGGGAGAGAGGGAGAAAAGGGGAGAGAGAGAAAGACAAGTATCAATTCGTTGTTCCATATTTAGGTGTGCACTCATTGATTGCTTCTGATATGTGCCCTGACTGGGGATTGTACCTGCAACCTTGGTGTGCTGAATGGGTACATTATCCACTGAGCCACCTGGCCAGGGTGTATTATTTACTTTTGTTCTGTAGTATTTCCTAGTCTCTGACACATAAAATTAATTTTCAGTTGCCTACTTTGTGTTCCTGTTTCTATAAAGCAAACCAGTTCTAAGTTCTCTTTGCCACACACGGTATCTTGTTGGTTATGTGAAATAGTTGGGAGGGAGGAAGGAATAAAAACAGTAGTGGGGGCGGAGGAATTATTTCCCCCAAGTTTGTTCTGTAGCAACAGTCATACAACCAGTGCTTCCTAGTATGTTGCTTATATTTTTCCGCTTGTGGTCTACATTATTTCTTTTTTTTTTTCTTAGAGAGAGAAAGAGGGACAAATGGGCAGACAGGAAGGGAGATAGGTGAGAAGCATAAATTCATAGTTGTGTGGGGTCATGTCTTTGCTCCCACGCTCAATCCATGGTCACGCTGGTGAGCCTGTGCTCAAACAGGCATCCTTGGGGTTTCGAACCTTGGTCCTCAGCATCCCAGGCTGATTCTCTATCCACTGTGCCACCACCTGGTCAGGCTAGATTATTTCTTTCCTTTTTTTTTGTATCAGAGACAGAGAGAGAAAGGGACACATAGGGACAGATAGACAGACGGGAAGAGAGAGAGATGAGAAATGTAAATTCTTTGTTTTGGATCCTTAGTTGTTCATTGATTGCTTTGTTATATGTGCCTTGATGGAGGGTGGGGGAGCTACAGCAAAGTGAGTGACCCCTTGCTCAAGCCAGTAACCTTTAGGCTCAAGCCAGTGGCCTTGGGCCCAAGCCAGCTACCTTGGGCTTCAAGCCAGCGACCTTTGGGCTCAAGCCAGCGACCGTGGGGTCATGTCTATGATCCCATGCTCAAGCCAGTGACCCCGTGCTCAAGCTGGTGAGCCTGCGCTCAACTGGCGACCTCAGGTTTTGAACTTGGGTTTTCTGTGTTTCAGTCTGACACTCTGTCCACTGTGCCACTGCCTGGTCAAGATAGATTATTTCTTTTGTTAGATAATAAATATAACATTTTGAGTCCTCAGTAGTTGATAGTAGAAGAGGAGAGATGAGGATTTGTGCTGTATTACATTGGTTTGCTTGGCCAGAAATGAAGTGGAGATCCTGACTTATGACTCATTCATTTACAGTTCTCTCCTACTTATTATCAGTTTTGGGGTAGATGACTATTTAATCTAGAGTTAGAGTTCACATTAGTTTCCAAGGTTCCATTGCCCACTCCAAAAGAAAAGGTTAGGAATTCCTGAAAATCTGGATTCTTCTACTCTGCTCATTATGGGACAGCTTGTCCCTACCCCTCTTCCTGACACCTACTCTTTCCCTCTGTGCCTAGAAGAAGAGTAAACAGGCCCTGGCCACTTGGTTCAGTGGTAGAGTGTTGGCCTGGCATGTGGATATCCTGGGTTTGATTTCCAGTCAGGGCAGAAAGGAGAAGTGACCATCTGCTTCTCCACTGTTCCTCCTATCCCTTCTCTCTCTCTCTCTCTCTCTCTTTTCTGTCTCTCTCTTACTCTCTTTCTTCTTCTCCTGCAGCCATGGCTCGATGGATTCTAGCACATCAACCCTGGGCACTGAGGATGGCTCAATGGAGCCTCCACCTCAGGTGCTAAAAATAGCTCTGTTGGGAACATGGCCCCATATGGGCAGAGCATCAGCCCCAGACAGGGGTTGCCTGGTGAATCCTGGTCAGGGCACATGTGGGAGTTTCTCTTATCTCCCTTTGTCTCACTTGAAAAGAAGAAGGAAAAAAGAAGAGTAAACAGGCCTCCAGTAAATATTCGTTGAAAGTTGTTGAACGAATACAAACTTATTCCCTTTATCTTTAAACTTGCCCTTGAGCCACAGCTGGCCTCTGGCTTGTCCTGACACTGAGTCCTGACACCCCGCCCTCTTCAGCCTTCCGCCTTGGCCTGCGCTGCTGCTCCATCCGTGCCCCTTTGAGCCGTCTTTTAGCAGCGCTTCCTCTTGTGAAATCTGTTCTCTGCTGACCTTCCTTGATGAGAAAAACACCTGGTTATCCCTTTGACTTTTCCCATGCTATTCATTGGGGTGATTTCAACTATGATGTTAATAACCCCATGCTTTTTTTGCTCTTAGTTCCTGCATTCCTCAACTCTGACCTCTGCACCTAGATATTTCGCTAAGTATTGGCATGGGTATTGTTTGGATGGTATCATGCTTTGGAATGAGTCCACCTGTGTAAGATCTTTTGCTCTGAAATTCTCCTCAGAAGTGAAATAACGTATGCTACTTCTCCCAGGCGCCTAATTGACAAAGTGGGTATTGTATAGTGGTTCTGAACACGGACTCCGGGGTCATTCTGACTTGGATTTGACTTCTGGCTCTGCCGTGAATTGCATTACCTTGCAAAGGTTATATAAACCTCTCTACATTTCATTTTCCTCAACTGTAACAAAGGTATGAAAGGAACTACCTTGTACAGTTATCTGTAGGATTAAAGTAGATGCTATTCCTAGAGTAGTGTCTGGGATTAAGGCTTTCTGCATAACTAACTTCATAAATGTGGGTTACAGTCCCTCTGTTTATCAAATCAAGTTCTTTCTTTAGTTGCCAATATTTCTAGATCACCTAGATTGCCCCTCAGTTTACCATTTGGTTGCTTTATCTTAATCACCAAGAAAGTGATAATAACATACCAACAGAAATAGAAACATTCCTTGATACTCTTCATACTTTACACATTTTAAAATTTTCTTTCCTGCCTGACCTGTGGTGACGCAGTGGATAAGGCGTTAATCTGGAACCTTGAAGTCTCTGGTTCAAATCCCAGGCTTGCTGGTCAAGGCACATATGGGAGTTGATGCTTCCTGCTTCTCCCCGCTTCTCTCTCTCTTTCTCTTCTCTCCAAAATCAATAAATAAAATGAAAAAAAAATTGTTTTTCTTTCCTGTCTTCATTCAAGCCTCATTCAAACTACACTTACCACTTTACTCTGCTATTTGGCTATTAATTCTTACAGTATTGAAATAGTTCTTAAGAGTTTATCAGTGGCGTTACCTGAACTCCACTTCACTTAAGCTTGACACTGGCGGGCCAGCTCCTCCTCCATGCTGTCCTCCATCACTTCTCACCGCTTGCCCAGTCTCACTGGCTCTGCTTGTGTAATGACTCCCACATCTGTTTCCTCAGTCACCCCCAGCCGCTCTTGCCCTACTTTCAACAAATCCCTCGGTTGATCTTTCCTTGTAGGCTACTGAAACGGCCTCCTCACTGCTCCTGTCCTTTAGGTTTTGCCTGTTCTTATCCATGCCACATGAATGATTCAGAGACATTGCTTCTCCAAAGCCCCAGATAGACCCTGATGTTTCCGACAATTATTGTCTCAACTTCAGTTCCTCAACTGCGTGGCTCGATGACTATATCACACCTTCACTTTGCTGTTCAATCCGCAAAACTCTTTCCTGTCTTTATACTTGGCTGATGAGCTTGCTGATTAATTTACTGAGTAAATGGAAGCAATCAGAAAAGAACTTCCACCACCACCCCCTGTATATACCTACCTAACTTTTTGTATCTGCACTCACATAGTTTGTCTTGTTTCCTGTCACAGAGGTGAACCTTTTATGTTCCAAATCCCTCCATTTGTGTACAAGGTTCCATTCCTTTTCAGCGGCTCAGGGACATCACTCCAATAATTTTTCTCCTCTCTCCTCTGCCATCCCTAGTGGTGTACAAAAAACCTGTCTCATTTTACAAAACCTTTTCTTGACCTTATCTCCCTTGTCAGCTACTGCTCTATTTTTACTCTCCTTTGAAGTAAAACGCCTCCCCCAATTTTGTTTATATTGATTGCTTCTGATTTCTCGCCTCTCACCTCCTCTCCTAAACTCGCCCGAGCCGGGCTTCCATCTCACCATTCCATCAAAAGCGTTATCAGTGTCACCAAAGATCTTCCTGCTGCCGAATCCCATGGTCAGTGCTCGATTCTCATCCTAATCGACTGAGCAGCAGCCTTTGATGCAGTTGATCATTCCCTTCAATTTGAAATGCTTCCACCTCCGTTCCCCCGTCCCCAACATTGATTTGGTGTCCTCCTCCGTCTTTTAGATGCCTGACAAGAAATAATTGACCCTAACGTTGCCGATACAATTTATTATTTGGAATTTCTGGGGGATGATCTATTTCGGTGAAACTTTTGGTGAAAGCTTAAATAATGAAAGCCGATATTCAAATGTAATCCTATCTTACTCCGATAATTGAAATTCTTGTTAAGCCCGAGGATCCTGTCTATTAACAGCAGTTCTCATTGTACAGGCTTGTAGATGTAGATAATCTGGGATATTGGGCTAAAACTTTAATTACTGCAAGACATAGGTTTTTTTTTAAGTATTAACTTTTATTTGATTTTTATAACTCTTCTTTAATTACTAATAGCTCGTTTGAAAAATCACTTGGCTTTATAGCGAAATAAAATCCTGGAACGAGTCCAGTTACCTCAAAGATCTGAGTGGTTAGGTTTTCCCTGACTAGTGGATTAGTAGATTACTAATGTTTCATTGACTCTGACACCTATTCTATGCATTGGTAAGCCAGTTTTCAGATTGTGGGTACTCAGTGAAACAGTAGTAGACAGATCTTCTGGGTAATGGTGTGAGTGGCTACTGCTGACAGATTTAAAACTCCGAATGTCAAACTTTTAGGTGCTTGCTTATTTCATAGAGCACAAGCTATTTATTAGCAGCATGAAAGCATAGCTTGTAAAACTGATTTTTATTTTATTTTTTTAGTGAGAGAGACAAGGACAGAGAGAGAGACAGAGAGAGGGACAGATAGGGACAGACAGGCAAGAAGGGAGAGAGATGAGAAGCATCATTTCTTTGTTGCAGCACCTTAGTTGTTCATTGATTGCTTTTTCATATGTGCCTTGATGGGAGTGGCTCCAGCAGAGTGAGTGACCCCTTACTCAAGCCAGTGATCTTGCACTTCAAGCCAGTGACCCTTGGCTCAAGTCAGTGACCATGGGGTCATGTCTATGATCCCACACTCAAGCCAGCGACCCTGTGCCCAAGCTGGTGAACCTGCACTCAAGCTGGATGAGCCCTCGCTCAAGCTGGCGACCTCGGGGATTCAAACCTGGGTCCTCTGTGTTCTAGTTTAATGCTCTGTCCACTGCACCATCACCTGGTCAGGACCTAGGTTTGAAACCCTGAGGTCGCTGGCTTGAGCGTGGGCTCACCAGCTTGAGCACAGGGTTGCTGGTATCTATGGTATCATAGACATGAATTTATCCATAGACATGAACCAGTGGTCACTTGCTTGAGCCCAAAGGTCACTGCCTCGAGCCCAAGGTCACTGCCTTGAGGAAGGGGTCCTTGGCTCAGCTGGAGCCCCCCTGTCAAGGTACATAGGAGAAAGCAATCAATGAACAACTAAGGTACCATGACTATGAGTCGATGCTTCTCATCTCTCTCCCTTCCTGTCTGTCTCAGTCTCTTTTTTGCTAAAAACAAAACATATAGAGATTACAAGTTGGAATTTAATTTCTACTTGGTAGCACAAGCATTGGCGGAAGCCCAGCTCACACTGGTAACATTGGGTTCATACAAATATGGCAGTAAGCACTGTGTTCCTACATAGACAATTAGTCTGGTTATATGCAAAAGATGAAGCTAGTGATGATTTATGATTGATTTCTAGGCACAGTTCATTTGAACTTCATTTATTAAGAACAGTGTTTAATATATTCCATACACAAATTTGATGTTTTCTACTTTGTTTCTGTTCAGCAATTTATATTAATGCTTTTTGCATTTTAGAAAAATGCAATAAGAATGTAGTTATATGCAACAAATGTTAAGCTATCCTATATTCCATCTGCTAGGACTCTGATAAATAACCCAAAATATTTTAATTTTGTCCTCTCCCTTTTGCCTTTCATCAGTTAAGAGCCTAACTTTGAACCCTGGGGTTTGTACTTGAGCCTAAGCATCCTTCTTCACTGCCGACTGCTAGCACGGGTTTCTTTCTCAGCCAATGCTGGTATTGTAGGGTTGATTAGCTTGGATGAGAACTTTTTAGAGATTTTAATTAATGGTTAACTTACCATCAAACACATGATTGATAAACTAGATCTTAAACATTATAATAAGCCATGGAAATAGTTTTCAGAAATGACTAGATCTTTAGAAATTGACTAGATAGCATCATTTCCAGTGGTTCCATTTCTGTGGCCAATATCCTTCCTCCATCTCATTAGATTGAGGGAATGCCAGCATCATCATTTCTGGTTGATATAGACTCCTAAGAAAAACTTAAAAAGGAGCAGAACTTATCCAGTAAACAGTTCTAAAAGGTGATGAAAGTTGAGTCACTTTCCAATTTCCTTACTAAGCATAATTCTCACCAAAGCTTTCACACAACCAAGAGAATAGTAGGCTAGGGGTCCCAGGAAGGGGAATAAAGGTTGGCTCTGGCTGGTTGGCTCAGTGGCAGAGCATTGGCCCAGCATATGAAAGTCTCAGGTTCGATTCCTGATCAGGGCACACAGGAGAGGTGACCATCTGCCTCTCCCTCCTTTCCCTCTCCCACTCCTCTCTCTCTTTCTCTCTCTCTTTCTCTTTCTCCCTTTCTTCTCTTCCAGCAGCCATGGCTCAGTTGGAGCAAATTGGTGCCAAGTGCTGAGGATGGCTCCATGGCCTTGCCTCAGGTGCTAAAATAGCTTGGTTGCTGAACAATAGAGCTGAGGCCCCAGATGTGGGTTTCCAGGTGGATCTCGGTCTGAGTGCATGCAGGAGTCTGAATCTGCCTCCCTGCCTCTCACTTAATTAAAAAAAAAAAAAAAAAAAAAAGAAAAAGAACTAGATTTGCAAATTTGTTTTGATTGTAGCTGGTAAACTTCACAATTCACTGCCTCTCTTTTTGGTTTGTCTGGAGATGTTTTCCAAAATATTTATTTGAAAGGTTCCGCTAGTATTGATTGCCATGAATGCATTTTTCCCAGCCATTTATTGATACATGCAATGTGCCAGATCCTATACTTCATGCTAAGGGCACCCAGATGAATACAATGCCTCCCTTCTCCCCAGAGGGCTGAGTTAATCAGGTAGACAAGCAAGTAAACGGGATTTCCATGGCAGTAGAGCAGCCAGGAGGACCGGACTGTAGATACCTAACCCAGTGCCTCGGGATCAGGGAGGAAACAAACAAGACCTGCATAGACTGTGAAACCCAGCGCCGCTCCTGAATTTTCAGTCTTTATTTCTTGAAGCATGAAAGCATTCTCAAGTTGGAACGATTTCATTGAAGTCCAATGCCTTCTATATGTCAGGCTGCATTCTACGCTCCGAGGAGAAAGAGCAGAGAACGACCTAAGGAAAATCCCTCCCTTCAGGGCTCTTATGCTCTAATAGGGGTGACAGAGAAGAACACAGGGTGTACTTTTCTCTTATTACAATTTTTAAAGATTTTATTTATTGATTTTAGAGGGAGACAGAGAGAGACAAAGGTGAAAGGTAGGTGGGGAGGAGCAGGAAGCATCAATATATAGTTGCTTCTCATATGCACCTTGAGTGGGCAAGCCTGGGGTTTCGAACCAGTGACTGACATCAGGGCTACAGGTTGATGCTTTGTGCAGTGCGCCCCCACAGGTCAGGCTTTTTTTTAATTAATTTGTTTTTTAACTTACTGTGTTGAATTGGTTTCAAGTATACAACTCAATATAACACCGTCGATTTGTGAGAGAGTGAAAGCAAAGACAAGTTTTGTGTCACAGAAAAGTTGGACAACTCTCTACTGAAAGCCAGATACTTTCTTAGGAGCAGGGAACGTAAAGGTGACAAAGATACTATCCCCACCTCGAGGATTTTAGTTTGTACAGCTCACAGGGTACAAATTGTTTTCATATTTTTAAATGGTTTGAAAGAAAAATTGAAAGAAAGAAGACTGTTGCAAGGCAGATGAAAGTTGTATGAAATTCAGTGTTTCTGTTAAATGCAGTCATAGCCATGTATTCTCAGACTGTCGGCACATTTTGTGCGGCAGTTACAGAGTTGAGTGCTTGTAACAAATACCCCATGACCGTCCTGGCCGGTGGCTCAGTGGTAAAGCCTCGGTCTGGCATGTGGAAGTCCTGGGTTTGATTCCTAATCAGGGCACATAGGAGAAGCGCCCATCTGCTTCTCTACCCCTCCCCCTCTCCTTCCTCTCTGTCTCTCTCTTCCCTTCCTGCAGCCAAGGCTCCATTGGAGCAAAGTTGGCCCAGGCGCTGAGAACGGCTCTGTGGCCTCCGCCTCAGGTACTAGAATGGCTCTGGCTGCAATGGAGCAATGCCCCAGATGGGCAGAGCATCGCCCCCTGGTGGGCATGCCTGGTGGATCCCAGTCGAGCATATGCGGGAGTCTGTCTGACTGCCTCCCTGCTTCTAACTTTGGAAAAATACAAAAAAAAACCCTTACACAAACAAACAAAAAAGAACACCAAATACCTCGTGACCTTCAAAGCCTAAACATTAATAGTCGGGTCCTTTACAGAGAACATTTGTCAACATCTGGACTAGTGTAGTAGTCTGTAAACGTTTTGATTCCCTATCCTGTTGGAGAAGGAAAAAAGAAGATACTCACAAACACACACAGAAGCACATAGGGCTGGGCAAAAGTAGGTTAGTAATAATAATACAATAATTAATATATAAATACAAAAATAAACTGTGTTTTGTGTACTCACAACTGTAAGCCTACATTTGCCCACACTTGTATATGTCTGTCTGCTTGAGCAAGTAACCGCAATGTATTTTATTTAAAAATTATATATACAGTGGTGGGATTTAAATAATTTAACAACCGGTACTCTGCCCTAATGACCGTTTTAAATGATATGTTGAAAGGTAGTTTATTATTACATGCATTTAATACTTAAATAAGAACAATAGCCTGACCTGTGGTGGCGCAGTGGATAAAGCGTTGACCTGGAAATGCTGAGGTCGCCAGTTCAAAACCCTGGGCTTGCCCAGTCAAGGCACATATGGGAGTTGATGCTTCCTCTTCCCCCCCCTGTCTCTCTCTCCTCTCTCTCTCTCTCTCTCTCTCTCTCTCTCTCTCTCTCTCTCTCCCCTCTCTAAAAATGAATAAATAAAATTAAAAAAAAAGAACAATAAAAGAGGTACACAAAACTAGACTATGTTATAAGAAAGAGTTTTAAAATATTTATGAAAAAGTATTAAATAATACCTGACAAAAAACAATAAAACTGTTATTTAAGATATTTCCATGTTGCTTCTTGATCCGTGTCCTCACTTGCAATATTTTCCCCTACGGACGAAATGAACATCACTGCAGGCGCTCAGAATACACTGTTGTGCAGATGAGCGTTCAAAAAGAGTGGGGAACGTCAATGTGTGATTCCCACACTGGGCGGCTGCCCAGGCGCCCACCTTAGAGAAAACCCTGATGACAAGTGCCATTTTAACAACCGGTTCGCCAAACTCAACAAAAAATTAGGTATCGGTTCTACTGAACCAGTGCAAACTGTCTGAATCCCACCAATGTTTGTATATACGTATAGGTATGTACTAATGCTATGGACAGTATAAAATACATACTAAAGAATGAGAAAAGCATGAGATGAACAAGATTTTTAAATGATTTAAAATGAGTTTATTTTATTTATTAATGGCACAAAAGCTCTTCCTGTCCTGGTTAATAAGTTTTTAGTGAGAACAATGACAATGTCATTTTTTATGTCTTGTTAAAAAGAAAAAAAAGACAGTAATTAGATTTAGTTCCCAGATCATTTTAGTTTGATATTTGCTTTAATGTCTGTTACACTTAAAACATAAATCTGACAAAGATATGTCGGTCCAAGTAGAACAGAACATCATTAGCAGCACTTATTAAATCACTGTATTAACTTTTCTTAGTCCAATCTATGAATCGAGCAAAGGTTTCCTGTTGCACCGTGGCTAGTAAATTTCCATCTTCCTTGATGACAGTCAGTTCTTGCAACTAATCTGGAGTGTTGCTTTTAAATATTTTTAAATAAATGGGTTCAGCCTTGGCCAGATGGCTGAGTTGGATAGAACATTGTCTGGAAGTGCAAAGGTTGCCGGTTCGAACCTCGGTCAGGGCACATACAGGAACAGTGTTCCTGACTCTCTCTCTTTCTCTTCCCCCGCCCTTCCTCTCTCCCTCAAATCAGTAAAATAAACATCATTTAAAAAAATAAATGGGTTCTAAATGGGCTTAAAAAAATGGGCTTTGACAGATGTCATCAGGGACTCGGCCTCTTTGTACTTTTCCTTCCTTATTCTGAATGAGGAGACCCTCATCACCATTTTTATCTGCTCCTGTTCCCTCCCACCATCAACATGGCATCTAACACCAGCCAGAGGAAGAGAGAAGTGAGTCATGCAGGGTCAAGGGCAGAGATCCGTAAGTTCGGTCTGCCAAAGTGTGTCTTTTTCACTGAAGTTCACTTAAATAATTACTTTCTTACTAATTGTTAAACTCTTAAGGGATTACTAGTCTTCTGTTGAGTGAAAAATGCCTAAATTATTTTGCCTAATGCAAAATTTCAGCAGTTTTGAAATACTTTGTCTTGATATAACCAGAGCTATCTCTGTCAGGTACAACATAGTTTCATGCTCATTTTCTTTCTCATTGCAATATACTGTAAATATTCTACTGCATTTGAAATATCCAACTTCTGTTCAAAAAAAGAGCTACATTCTTGACTCTAGCATTCTGAGTACTTCAACTTCTTTCTTGCAGTACCCTGAATTTTATATGTGGGGTAGTCTTACCAGGAATCCTCCCACTTAGTTTTTTCATAAAGCATCTCTTTTAATAAGCAAATCATTTATTTTATAATATGTTTTCTCTATTAGATTGTTCCATTAGTGACACAAAGAAAAGTAGTTTTTATATTTTGTTATTGAAACAATCTAGCAAATAATATATGCTGAGTTGTTTAAAAAATAACTATTTTCATTTGACTCTATGATAAACCTTTTACACTGAGTAACTTAATTTTTATTTTTTTAGCATAAGAATGAGAGACACACAGACAAGAAGGGAGAGAGATGAGAAGCATCAATTCTTTGTTATGGCACCATAGTTGTTCATTGATTGCTTTCTCATATGTGCCTTGATGGGGCTGGTGTGGCTACAGCCAAGCCAGTGACCTCTCACTTGAGCCAGCAACCTGGAACTCAAGCCAGTGACCTTTGTCTCAAGCCAGCTACCATGGGGATTCAAACCTGGGTCCTGCCTGACCAGATGGTGGCGCAGTGGATAGAGCGTTGGACTGGGATGCCGAGAACCCAGGTTTGAGACCCTGAGGTCGCCAGCTTGAGCACAAGCTCATCTGGTTTGAGCAAAGCTCACCAGCTTGGACCCAAGGTCGCTGGCTCGAGCAAGGGGTTACTCAGTCTGCTGAAGCCCCACGGTCAAGGCACATATGAGAAAGCAATCAATGAACAACTAAGGTACCACAACAAAGAATTGATGCTTCTCATCTCTTTCCGTTCCCGTCTGTCTGTCCCTGTCTGTCCCTCTCTCTGACTCTCTCTCTGTCTCTGTAAAAAGAAAAACATAACAAAACCTGGGTCCTCAGTACCCCAGGTGTATGCTCTATTCACTGTGCCACCACCTAGTTAGGGCTGAGTAGTTTTTTTTAACACTTATGGGTTTTTTGTTTTTGTTTTTATTGATTGATTGATTGATTAATTCATTAATTCATTTATTGTGACAGAGACAGAGAGGGACAGATAGGGACAGACAGACAGGAAGGAGAGAGATGAGAAGCATCATTTCTTTGTTGAGGCACCTTTGCTGTTCTTTAATTGCTTTCTCATATGTGTCTTGCGGGGGGGGGGGGGAGGTTACAGCAGTCCCAGTGACCCCTTGCTTGAGCCAGCGACCTTGGGCTCAAGCTGGTGAACCTTGCTCAAACCAGATGAGCCCGCTTTCTAGCTGGCGACCTTGGGGTTTCTAACCTGGGTCCTCCGCATCCCAGTCCGACTTGCTATCCACTGTGCTACCGCCTGGTCAGGCCCTCTAACACTTGCTTTAGCAAATTTTCAGCAATGATTTCTGTGTTCAACTGGATTTGCTGACAGGAGTTTGTTCTAGTTTACTGTCATATTGTTTTGCATGTATTATTTCAGGTGCTTCTACGAAGTATTTACCTGATGTCACAGACTTTTGTCATTTGCTGTAAAATGGGTTTTATATGTTCTGCTAGGTTGAGGTAGCATAAATGGGAGTCATCATTGATTGTTGATACCCATCCATATTTCCATGTTACCTTAATACTTTTTCATCTTGTGGGATCAGCTTCTTATTAGCCTTAGAGTTTCATCATTTTAACCACACTGTATGGCTGACAAAAGGCTCAGACTTATGAGTAGGAAATACAACAGTCTGCTGTTTTCTGGTTCCCTTGTGTTTGCTTTATTGGTATTATCCTATTATCCTCAATCTGTTGTCTTCATAGGAAACTTTCAAAACCACTTTTCTATTTTGTTGTTTCTTTGAGGGTTGATTTAGTTAAAATGAGATAAAAACAACCCACCGATCCACTGAAGCAGGTGCACATTAACTGCACTCTGTCACAGTAGAGCAACGGCCAGCAGACCTGCCCTGTGGATACCCCACTCATCCCCTAAGACGCCCCATGGATGCTTTGTGCCTATGAAGCCAGTGAGGGATCCTGTGTTGTGCTCATGCTAAATATTAAAACTTACTTTCTTGTATGTTTTGAGTACAAATAAATATTTTTTCAAACTACAGTAGATCCTTTATGTAATCTCTCCACTCTGGAAACTACTGGTTGAATGTTGAGCTCAGGATTAAGGATTATGGGAAAGTGAAATAATACTTTTGTTTTCCAATATCAAATACATATTCTGTAATTACCGCCATGGTGGTAAAGAGGTATACATAGGTATTTAAAGTCGGACCCCTCAGCCCTGGCCTGTGGTGGCACAGTGGATTCCACTTCTGGGAATTTATCCAATGAAACCCCAAATGCTAATTCAAACAAATATATGCCCCATTGTGCTCAGGGCAGGCATTTGATGGTGAAGTCAAGTTCAGATTGTCAAGCAACAGGTGGTCAACAAAATCATTGGTTTAAATGCTATAGAGATGTTTATCTGAAACTTTTGTGTTCTTATGGACCAATGTCACCCCATTAAATTTAATTTCTAAATTAAAAAATTGAAAGGAACAAAGAAAAGGAAAGCTTTAGAAATTATAATCTATCAATCTTAAAAATGCTCAAATAAGAAAGATTAAATGTTTCATATAAGAATAAAAAAAGCATGTAATTAAAACAGAAGGTTGAAACTAGCTTCAAATTGGGACCATGACATGTTTCCCAAACAGAAACACTACAGAAAATACAGAAATTTATAGCAAATTTATATAATAAGGAACAAGTACTACTTCTGTCTTATAGGAAAGGAAGATACATAAAAACATAAAAAGTTAACATTACCCCTCATAATGCAAAATATGAAAACAGTGGAAGAGTTAGAAAATGATGTTAGAAGACGAGGAGAAAGTTTTAAAAATTGTCACCGGTTTAAAGATTTCTGGGGCAAGAGTGGGAGAATAAGAATGAATGAATGAATAAGATCTGAATGGGCAGTTGGTTCAGCTTTTATCCTCCTTTACTCTAATATGGCCCCCCAGTGAGAACTTTAAGAACACAATGTTTATTTGCTGAGGAAGTGAAGGAATTTGTCTGTAATGGGAAAATTACATCATGGCATATGTGGAAGGAGAAAAGTTGTTTAATGTTTTCATATATAGCTTTAAAAACATAAATGGTCAATTATGTGGACATTAAACAACATTTGAAAACTATAAAATACTGATTTCTTATATATTATAGATGTGCTAACTAAATGTTAAACATACTAAAAGCTTGCTTGTGTGTTTTCAGTACTATAAGAACTCTGTTTAGAAGTAGTTTCATATTCAATTACATTGTTTAGAATTAATATTGAATTATGATTATTGCTCTATTTAGTTTTATGACTGTATTATACAGGTAGAGTTAATGAATTGGAAGTATTAGCTGCTTAATTAGTAGTATACTTCTTATTTCTATAAAAATAAAATGAGTCGTTACAGTCTTTCTGTTCATATGAATGCTACCTATTCTCAGTCAACCCATGCAGCAAATTTATAGGTATAGAAAATTTTGGTGGCTATAAAGCAAATTAAAGTGTTTAGAGAAAAAGTCCAAAATATAACATTGATTCAACAAATGTTTATTAAATGGTTGGAACATTCCAGGAGCTATGCTCTTTGCTGGGAGTATAAAGATTTAAAAGACCCAGTTTTTGTCCTCAGCTTACAGTTTAGGGGAGATCGGTTTACCAGATAGTTTCCATTTCAGTGCTGCAATATCGGAATTATTATGGAAGACTAGAGTGAAGATAGTCATTTCTAAATGAGATGATTTGGGGGAAATATGAAGACTTAGTACATGTATGAGCTGTTCATGTCAGAGTAACTGCGTTGAGATGAGATGGGGTTTCTAGAGGAAGAGGGTGGTGAAGATGACAGCATTGCAGGCAGAGAGAACAGTGTCCTGTGCAGCATAATGGACATGTGTCACAGCGTTGTATATGCAGGAAAACTACAAACAACCTTGCATTGTTAAAACATCAGAGAGCTTGATCAGGCGGTGGCACAGTGGATAGATCATTGGCCTGGGATGCTAAGGACTCAGGTTCAAAACCCTGATGTTGCTGGTTTGAATGTGGGCTCACCAGCTTGAGCACATGGTCACCAGTTTGAGCGCGGGGTCACCAGTTTGAGCGTGGGGTCACCAGCTTGAGTGTGGGGTCGCCAGATTGACTGTAGGGTCGCCAGCTTGAGTGTGGGATCATAGACATGACCCCATGGTCGCTGGCTTAAGTCCAAAGGTCACTGGCTTGAGTCCAAAGGTCACTGGCTTGAGCCCAAGGTCTCTGGCTTGGCTGGAACCCCCCAGTCAAAGCACACATGAGAAAGCAATCAATGAACAACTAAGGTGCCGCAACAAAGAACTGATGCTTCTCATTTCTCCCTTCCTGTCTGTCACTGTCTCTCTCTTTCTCTTGCTAACCCCCCCCCCAAAAAAAAACAACAACAAATGAACAGAAAAACAAAACAGAACATAAGGGTAATATCAGCCCTGGCCAGATTTCTCAGTTGGTTGGAGTGTTGTTCTGAAGCACTGAGGTTGCTGGTTCGATTCCCTGTCAGTGCACATGCAGGAACAGATTAATGTTTCTGTCTGTGTCTTGCTCTCTCCCTTCCTCTCTAGAATCAATAAAATAAAACCATAAAAATCCCCCAAAAGAATAAAGGGGTAAGATGAAAAGTGGCAAAAAAAAAAAAAAAAAAAAAAAGACTGAGGAGGTGATACAAACATTAACAGCTAGCACTTTTGAAGGCTAGTTAATATAGAGGGTGGGGCAAAAGTAGATTTACAGTCATTCGAATGGAGAATAATACACTAGTAAATTATAATCCAATAATCCACTCTGTGTTTTACATACTCAAACCTACATTTGCCCCCACCTGTACTCTGGGCTTGGGTTCATGATCACGCTTAACCGTGACAACATGCATGTGAGGTCTGTAATTTCTTGTTCCCTGTGCTGACCTGCCATCTTTCGTGCAAAATGATACTACTCTGATAGCGAAATTTCAGCAGTGCTTGCCATTGCAGAGCAAATGGAGCTACCTTGTAATGTAGAGGTGTCACTGAAAGGAGAGCAAATTCTCTACCTAGAGACTCCTGAAGGTGGCACTACCACACTCTGAGGCCTGGCGGTGAAGTTCACAAATGCAGATACTCAATCTTGTCAGTGTCCTGAAGTTGATTCTGTAGTACTTGGGGCGTGCAGACAGGCTAACTGCATTTGCTGGAGACTGTAACGTAGCCAGAATGTGTTGAAGCAGCAGAGCATAGCCTAGCATATGTGAGCAGGACTTAGCAAAGACAGTGTGAGTTAGCTGAATGATGTGTCTGCCCATGTGGTAATAAAATCAGATGCTGAATTAATAGAGGTCTAGTATTTCAAGATGAAGGAGGTAGAAATTCTTGCCCTCCTGGCATTTCTCAAACCACAGACTATTTGAGACAGAGAGAGATGGATGCTAAGCTATATGACATGAGGATAAGTGGTATTCTTGCGCTTATTCATGTGAGGAAGCTAGTAGGTATTTTTCACCCTGAAGGAGAGAATGCTGCCTTCAAATACTATTTACATGATTCAGTGTATTCCCTCTGTCCTATCTGACTACAATCTCTCTCAGTTTGGAATCTTATCATTAGTCACTTGAATTACTGTAATAGCCCAAATTATGGAACATAAGAGAATCCACTCTGGCTAGTTTAAATAGGAAAAGAAAATATGCTATTAAGATATGTTAGTTAGCTCTCTTGAATCAGAATGGTTGCAGATATCATAGGAACAACTTCCAGAACCACAGCACTGAAAGACAGCCCGATTAAGGATCTGCTGCCACCCCAAACCACTTGGTCAAGCTGTCCTGATGAAAGAGACGCAGCTGCCGCCTTCAGCTCCATAACCACGGCACGTCTGTGGCCAACCACGCCAGCACAATGGATAGCTTACTAGTGGCCTGCTTCCGTACATAGTTCACTTGGGAATCTATGCTCCCTATAAATGCATTTCATTGGCAGAAACTAGGCCACATGTCTGTATTCTAGTTATAAGGGAGACTGGCAAATATTATTTTTATAATGTCTAATTTTTTTTTTAAGCAAGAGACAGACAGACAGACAGGGACAGATATAGGAAGGGAGATGAGAAGCATCAACTCATACTTGGGGCACCTTAGTTGTTCACTGATTGCTTTCTCATATGTGCCTTGACTGGGGGACTACAGGCGAGCCAGTGACCCCTTGTTCAAGCCAGCAACCTAGGGCGCAAGCCAGAGACCTTGGGCTTCAATCCAGTGACCTTTGGGCTCACGCCAGCGACCGTGGTTTCACATCTAAGATCCCACGCTCAAGCCGGCGATGCTGCACTCAAGCAGATGAGCCCGAGCTCTAGCCAGTGACCTTGGGGTTTCAAACCTAGATCCTCAGAGTCCCAGGCTGATGCTGTATCCACTGCGCCACTGCCTGGTCAGGCTTAAATTTTTTTCAAATTTAATTTATTAGGTTGACATTGATAATAGAATTATACAAGTTTCTGGTGCACAATTCTACAACACATCATCTGTATATTTTATTGTGTGTTCACAACCTCAAGTCAAGCCTCCCTCCATCATCTTCTATCACTCCTCTCTACCTTCCTTCACCTCCCCTCACCTCCACTTCCCTCCTGCCATCCTCACACTGTTTTCTGTGTCTGTTTATTTTCTTTGCTTAATCCCTTCACCCTTTTCACCCTGCCCCCCGAATCCCCCCCCCGACTTCCTTGGTTAGGTGGGACTGACTCTGTGAGGGTGTGATGAATGCAGCAGGTGTGTTCACAGACTAGCGGGCAGCCACACAGGACAGCAGATTGCTCTGGTCTCCTCAGCTTCTTCTCGTCCTTTACTACCCAAATCCTGATGAAGACTTCTCCGACCATTCTCTCTGTCCTCTGTGTTCCCAACCATCATATACATGCCTCTATTATAGTTATTTCTTTACATACTCATTTTTCATACCAGAGAATGAAATACCGTACTTATTTTTATTTCAGAATGACTGCATTGTCCTGGCCGGATAGCTTGGTTGGTTAGAGCATTGTCCCGAAGTGCAGAAACTAAAATTTTAAAAATTTAGAAAAATAAAGGGATAGCATTTACCATGTAACAAGCATTGTCCCAAGTGCTTCATGAATAATTTCATTTTGTGGATACAGCAGACTTTCAAGCTGCACTCCCTTGGCCAACCTAGCACAGCCCATGGTGCATGCTATGTGTCCATGGTACGTGTTCCTAAATTCAAAATTTAGGAAGTAGAGGAAAAAAATAATGACACAGTCCTGCCACGTTAACATGCTATTAGTATTTGGTTGTAGATATTTCACATCTAGTTGTGCAAAGAAGAAACCTGGCTTAGACGGAATGGGTGGCCTGCTGAAGGAGTGAGTTCCCTGCTAGTTGAAACTGATACAGCATATGCCTGATTGGAGGTGGCACAGTGGATAAGGCATCGACCTGGAACACTGAGGTCGCTGGTTCGAAACCCTGGGCTTGCCTGGTCAAGGCACATATGGGAGTTGATGCTTCCTGCTCCTCCCCTTCTCTCTCTCTCTCTCTCTCTCTCTTTCCCCTCTCCCCTCCCCCGCCTTTCTAAAATGAATTAAAAAAAAACCAGGAATGGTCAGAATTACTGAAAATAAAGGAATAGAAATCAATTTAAATATGTGACCATCACAGCAGTGACTTTTAGAACACTTATATCACCTCAAAGAGAAATATCATGCCCATTAGCAGTCGCTCCGCAATCCCCCCCATCTCGGCCTCCATGGCACCTGGCCACCGCTTATCCACTTTCTGTGTCATAGAATTGCTTATTCTGGACATTTAAGATTTTATTTACTTATTTTAGAGAGAGGATAGAGTGAGAGAAAGGTCGGGGGAGGAGCAGGAAGCATGAACTCATAATAATTGTTTGTCAAATGTGCCTTGACCTGGCGAGCCCGGGGTTTTGAACCATTTATGCATTGCTTGACAGACATTTGGATTGTTTCCTCTCTTTGGTGATGCTGCTATGAATATTAGTGTATGAGTTTTTTGTGTGGAGGTATGCTTTTATTTCTCTTGGTATAAGGGTCCTGTGGTAACTCTGTGTGCCACTTTTTGAGGAACTGCTGTTTCCCAAGGGAGCTGCATCACATCGTTTTCACAATTTCTCCACATGCAAATTAACATTTGCTATATATATATATTTTAAATTTTTTATTTTATTTTATTTATTCATTTTAGAGAGGAGAGAGAAAGGAAGAGAGAGAGAGACAGAGAGGGAGAGAGAAAGGAGAGATAGACAGAGAGAGAAGGTGGGGAGGAGCTGGAAGCATCAACTCCCATATGTGCCTTGACCAGGCAAGCCCAGGGTTTCGAACCGGTGACCTCAGCATTTCCAGGTCGATGCTTTATCCACTGCGCCACCACAGGTCAGGCCTTTGCTATAGTTTTTATCCCAGCATCCTAGTGGGAGTGGAGTGGTATCTCATTGTAGTTTTGATTTGCATTTCCTTAATGAATAATGATGTTGACCAACATGTGCTTCTTGGCCATTTGTATATCTTCTTTAGAGAGCTGTCTATTCAAATCCTCTGCCCATTTGTAACTGGTTATTTATCCTTTTATTGTTGATTTGTAAGGGATCTTTATATATTCTGGATACAAGTCCTTTCAGACATACAATGTAGAAACATTTTCACCCATTCTATAGGTTGTCTTTTCTTTTGATGTTGCTTTTTTGTTTGTTTGGGTTTTTTTGGTGCTTTTCTGAAGTTGGAAACGGGGGGGGGGGGGAGTCAGACAGACTCCCGCTTGCGCCCGACCGGGATCCACCCGGCATGCCCACCAGGGGGCGACGTTCTGACCATCTGGGGCATCGCTCTGTTGCAACCAGAACCATTCTAGCGCCTGAGGTGGAGGCCATGGAGCCATCCTCAGCGCCTGGGCCAGCCTTGCTCTAATGGAGCCTTGGCTGCTGGAGGGGAAGAGAGAGACAGAGAGGAAGGAGAGGGAAGGGGTAGAGAAGCAGATGGGCGCTTCTCCTGTGTGCCCTGGCCGGGAATCAAACCCGGGACTCCCGCATGTCAGGCTGGCACTCTACCACTGAGCCAACTGGCCAGGGCCTGATGTTGCTTTTTGAAGTATAGACATTTCCAACTGGGTGACCTCAAGCATGTGCTAATATTTTGCAAGGGTTAACATGAGGGTCAGAATGAGTACAACATTATTTGTCTAGTGAAAATGTTATATGTGCGTGTATTACAAAATAAAGGAAGATTCCCAACCAAATTAAAGCTTATTGAATCTCAAAACAATGTGTTCTTCTAACTGAATATTTTTCTTTCCAGTGAGGGATTTTTGTTATTCCAAAATACTATATTTTTAACTATATTTCTGAATTTTTCTTCTGTGACATATTAGAGATATATATTTTCTGTTAATTTACAAATCGTATTTGCTTCTGTAAATAATAGTGATCCTAAGGGAGCATATATCAAATAGTAATGTAATGTGTTTGTTAATTATTTTATTTATTTTACTATCAGGGTAAATAGTTTGCTAAGGCTGTATAATGTAAATTGATGCTGTAAACTGCCAACTTATTCTGTGGAATAGTTAAATTTTTTTCTTTCTGTTCATGATGTGACTAGGTAGAGATATGAGCCATGAAGATAATGGTAGATTTTATACAAGAATACGATATCTGGAGGGGAAAATAAGAGGGAAAGTTCTCCAAAAATAATTATTGTTGTTAGTCACAGCAGACTTACTATTTTACTATTTATTTATTTATTTATTTATTTATTTATTTATTTATTTATTTATTATGTTAAGTGAGAGGTGGGGAGGCAGAGAGACAGATTCCCACATGTGTCCCAACTGGGATCCACCCCAGCAAGCCCCCTCTCAGGCGATTGTCTGCCCATCTGGGCCATTGTTCCATTTCTTGGCAACTGAGCTGTTTTAGCACCTGAGGCAAGGCCATGGTGCTATTTGCAGCACCTGGGGTCAACTTGCTTGAGCCATTAGAGCCATGGCTATGGGAGGAGAAAAGAGACAGAGAGAGAGAGAGAGAAAGATAAAGAGAGAAAGAGAAAAGGGGGAGGGGGTGGAAAAGCAGAAGGTTGCTTCTTCTGTGTGCCCTGATTGGGAATCAAACCCAGGGCTACTACATGCAAGGCCGATGCTCTACCATTGAACCAGTTGGCCAGGGTGTTTATTTTATTTTAAATTTGTTTTTGAATTTATTGGGTTGACATGGTTCGCCAGATCATACAGGTTTCAAGCATACAACTCAGTATAACACCATGCACACCCACCACATCCGTTTTAAGACAGAGAACATTAATACTTATTGATCACTTTTGAACCTCTTCAACAGGAATTTGCTAATGCTCCCAATAAATGTTCTTTCTAACAGGAGGACATGAACCTTAATGAAGAACGCAAAGCTCCTTTACGGAACAAAGACTTTACCACTAAGCACGAGATGGTTGTCCAGTATATTTCTGCCACCGCCAAATCTGTAAGTAGCGAGCCTGTCCTGGCACCAACATAATGAGCTTAGCATTATCAGCTTGAAAATCAACAAACCTCAGACCTTCAAGTTCTTGCTGCATTGTACTCATATAGTCTATTCAGAAAAAAATTATACATGTATTTTTATGCATTTAGTATACATTTCAAAACTGATCATTAGAATTCCATTATAAACAGGATGGACTAATGACAGCAGGCTCTGAGATATCGAGTGAGGTTTGGGCTAGAGGTTTGGTGCTCTTAGTAACAGTTCACAGCAATTTGCAGATATTCCAGTTAATATACAGTTTGGTACTAGAAAAATTTGGATTTTGAGGGGAAGATACAAATGTAGCCACTTAGTCACAAGCTATAACTAACTTTATGTTAAAGCTACATGTGTGGTATCTGCTTCCATAAATATTTTAACAGTATTTTTAATATACATTTTTGTTAGTTCTTTTCATTATTTTATGCGATACTAACTAAGTAAACTGCCTCATAATAGTTATTGTACAGTTTAATTTGGTATAAAGAAGGTTGCTTAATAGGAGCATTAATCAAATCTCTGAATCTCAACAGATTTGAAAGTAAGATTCATTGAAAAGACTTATCAGAAAGAAAAACATAGTGTTTTAATTGAATATGTTACTTTGTTCATATCTTAAAGTGCTTCTGATAATAGTCTCCAGGATTGACTTTTTTGTTGTTAAAAATATATTTTTGAAATGGAGAAATGTATTGTTTACCTTTCTAGAAAAAACACCTTTCCTTATCTAGAGATCATGAAATCCCTATGCCATATATATATATATATATATATATATATATATATATATATTATGTGTGTATGTATCCACACAACAAAACACACAGTGATTTTGTATGTGGTATGTATGTTATAGGTGTGTGTATACATATAAATAATGTATATACATACACATTTACATTTAAACATGCATATTTTAAACCAAAAAACTTGACTGGAGGAGAAAATAGTATTTCTTTGGAGAAATATATTCTAAAATGATCTGACCGGCCTATTAATGCTATTTCAGTACAGTAATTGCAGCGGCAGTTACTGGTGCATTTTGCCCTGAATTCTACGATCATATTGATTCTGTATTATACTTTAAGCGAGCTAAATCTGAATGCTGAACTATTTAAACATAACGCATTGCAGCTCTGCCAGAGCAGAACAACAGCATGTTTTTTAATTTGCTTCTGGTATCCAAGGGCAGAAATATGTTTCGAGTGATAAGTGAAATTTGCCGTGAGCGTCGTTTTCAATAGAATTAGGTGATGCGTAGGGTTTTACTTTGAAATTCTGATGAATCTCTTCTCATTTTGCACTCAGGTTATTGTTCACAGTAAAATGCTTTAGGAAAACGCAGGGTGTACGTTCAGTGTTATTCTTCAAATACCTGAAGGCAAATACAGTAGTAAATCTATGTAACCAAATCTGAGTGCAATAGTAATATTTTTATATTATCTGTAATATAATATACAGATAATAATTTATGAATAATCATGTCATGTTTTTAATGAGAAGATTTTGTTAGTGTCTCGGGCTCATTTCTTGTTGTTTTGGTTTGTAAGTGGGCCGAGTGTAATGATTATATGAAGCTGTTCTTCACCTTGCGATTTTGACTCTATCGCTATGGAGAACTTGTTTCCATTCATTCTCATATTGTTTCTTTTTCAAATGACCAAAGAAGTGCACACTCTCAGTTATATACTCATTTTTCAGATTAAAATGCTAAAATTTGGGGAAATGTCGAATGAGCTGTCTTGAACGGCTTTATTCAAAAAATGGAAATGGAATGCTTCCCAAAGACATGGAAAATTCTAAGTTTAAGGCGTTCGCCTCAAACATAGTTCTTGACTGTATGATAACCTTTGTACTATTCAACATACATTTATTTGCTAATATTTTTCATGGAGTAAATATTATGGTGAAAGAAAGCCTGTTGATAAGCATGTTTAAAGCTTTCTCACTGTGGGGAGACATTAATTAGTGCTTTGTTTTCTGTTGTTAAAACAAAGAAAATTGCTTATGCAAATCTTTTTTTTTTTTTTTTTTTTTGTGATAGAAACATAGAGGCAGAGACAGGAAGAGGTAGATGAGATGCATCAACTCATGGTCGCTTTCACCTTAGTTGTTTATTGATTGCTTCTTAATATGTGCCTTGATGGGGGTACTACAGCTGAGCCAGTGACCCCTTGCTGAAGCCAGTGACCATGGGCTTCAAGTCAGTGACTGCTGGATCATGTCATTGATCCCATGCTTAAGCCAGTGACCCCGCACTTAAGCTGGCTTCCTCAGGGTTTTGAACCTGGGTGCTCAGCGTCCCAGGTCTAATCTCTGTCCACTGCACCACCACTGGTCAGGAGCTTATGCAATTTCTTTTTGAAGGTGAAAAGGATGCCATTCAGTGACAAATAGTCCTCTCCTCTTTTGACCTCTTCATGATATGACAATAAAATTTGCATAAATTATAACCTAATGTATGGCTGTTCACCTGTGTGTTACCAAGGTTTCCATCCTCTTGCATATCTTACGCTTTTTTATGTTCAGTTTTTCATTATGTTGATCCAGTAATTAAAAATGTTTCCTCACTTTATAGTAGATAGGATTGTAGCCCCTTTTTTTATGAAAATGATTTAGAAGTAGTCAAAACTTTCAACTTGAAGTAAAAATAAAGTTACAGGCTAGAGTCCCTGGTGGAAAAATGTTTTATAGTCACATGTAAAACATGTGAGAATTACAGTTAAAGTGGAACATAAATTGTATATTTCCTTCTTTAATACCTACGTTAGTCATTTCATATGGCATTGAAACACAAACAAACAATGAGCTCGGTATGAAATGTCCACCATTTTTCTGGGTTCCTGCAAGGATAGTACAGCAGAACGAAACCAGACACAGGTCTGCGCTCACAACCTGTTTCTAAAGCAAAGGGGACAATGAGACTACCTCTTGTTGTGTAATTAACTTTGCTAAAATTAGCATGGAAGAAGACACTATAAAGGCAATCTAAAGGTCATAATGAAAACTATTGCTTAATTTTTCTCTCTTCAATTCCCACAATAGAGAATGTTGAGTTGTGTGAGTATTAAAGCAAGATGGAGCTTGAGTAACTGTCAGCAATGAAATTGGGAGTGAAGAGGAACCTTTTGTCTCCACAGACAGGACTTGTTTGCTGATTGTAGCAAGTGTGGTTCTGGCCCTCACCTGGGGTAGTTGGTATATGTAGATCATCTGGCCACAAATAATCTGAAAATTTCAACACCAACATGTTTTCAGAAATGGAAAACCAAGCTATATTAACATTGTGAATGTTGTCAGACCCATTCATAATCGTGAAAAGACAGCATTTTCCATGTCCGATGAGACAGCCTATATGGACAGTTTGAGGACGAGTTAGTCACTGAAACCCTAACCTTAGTGGGCCGCCTGCCAATGTTCTTATTAGAACATTAGGGAACCAGTTAATTTCTAATTTAAATTACAATCTTTGAAGTTGAGGTTGTTTTTTTTTTTGAGAGAGAGAGACAGGGACATTGAGCTGCTTCTGTATGTGCCCTGACTAGGGATCGACCTGGCAACCTCTGTGCTCCAGGATGACGCTCCAACCAACCGGGCTATCGGCCAGGGTTAATTTTTATGAATTTTTTTTAGAGAGACAGAGAGAGGAAGAGAGAGAGGGGGGAAGGGGAAGAGAAGCATTCATTTGTTGTTGAACTCACTCGTGAATTCTTTGGTTGCTTCCGGTGCATGCCCTGACCAGGAATTGAACCTGCAACCTTGTCGTTTGGGACGACACTCTTAACCAACTGAACTATCTGGCCGAAGCCTGAAGTTGAGATTTTAAAATATGTCCAATTACATTTTTGAAGACACAGGCATCCTTGAGAGAAAAAAAATCTCAGTAGGAAATAAGTTAAAATTGTGATACCAAATATATCTATAGATTTTTTTAGATTGAGCTATACATATAAAAATCAGTTAAAGTTAGAGTATATATATGTGTGTGTTTATATACATGTATTATGGCTTTGCTCCTGCCATTATCAGATACTTGCTTTCTCAGGCCCTCTTTCCAGGCTGATCTGGATTTGGTGCAGCAACTGAACCCAAACATGACCAAACCAGTTTCTCTTAGCCCCTTTTAGCCCCTCTGCCAGTGTCATCTGTTTGCTGCACGTGCTCTAGCTAAATGCAGTCGTTCAGCAATGTGAATGAATCATTACGTGGACCATATTCTGGTCATTTCACTGGGTACAGACCTGCCTTAATTGTTAAGACAGGCCGGCATTCTTTTTCTTGTCTTACGTCTGTGCTAAATAAACAAGGGACAAATAAGACTCTATCTTTTTGGTGGGAGGAAATAATTTAGGTCAATAGAATATCTTTCAACTCGGAAGACTGTTAAAAGCACCAGAGAGGCTTTTACTCAATTAATCACTGCCTGTAGTCTGTTGAGTGAATATTTAAGAAAGCTTCTTCTCTCTTTTTGGAGAGCCATGGGTTCCTCTGAAGAAATTTGCTTGGATACTGTCATTATCCTTTTATATCTTGTGGTATCAGGTTCAACTTCGAATCTTATTGGGATTTCACTTATATTTGATTTTGATTTTTAAAGTCCTAGCTGAAAAGTACAATACATGTTGACATGTTGATAATAACTGCTATCAGCTTAATGGTTTTAGTTTGTGGATTAGCTTTTTTGGGGACACTGCTTCTTAATATTCAAGTGTAGAGATCTGATAACAATGATTTTATTTATATACTGCTCACAAACATTAGGGGATATTTCAAAATGAATATGAAGCAATAAAATATTCCCTAATGTTTTTGAGCAGTATATTTGGATTTTGGCATAAGATTATGTTTAAGACTATGATTTTAACTTCTTTTATTTTTTAAATTTTATTTATTGATTGATTTCGAGAGACAGAAGAATTGGAGGAGAGAGAGGAAGAAAGAAAGAGAGAAGCATTCATTTGTTGTTTCACTTAGTTGCTCATTAATTGATTGCTTCCCGTATGTGCACTGACTGGGAATTGAACCCGCATCCTTGGCGTTTCGGGATGACGCTCTAACCCACTGAGCTACCTGGTCAGGACCTACTTCTTTTCAAAACACAATTTTGTCTTTTAGAAATTCTCTTATCTCTTACCCATTAGGAAAAGTTGAATTGAAGTTAAAATTTTGAACTGTTTCCTCCTTACGGCTGTGTGCATGTTTAGATAGAAAATGCTTCTTGTCTTCACATTTCTATGGAAAATTCCGCTCTTCTAGTAGAGATACTAGGATAGTCTAGAAAACTAGAATCATAAGCAACCTATCTTTCTTGTAATTTTCAAGTATAACACAATATATTATAAACCTTAAATCTATAACCATATAAAATATTCCAGTTTTCAATCATAAGTTCATTTTTTAATACATGACTTTGAATACAACATTTATATTCTAAAATACTGTATTTCAACGGTAAGAGTATACTTGTTAGAACAGGGAAAGAAAAAAACAAGCAATATTTAGGAAAAATTAATTTTCTATTGATTTTTTGAGGGGCTATGGGCTGGTAAAATAACTGATGCATAATTACACTGACTCTTCCATTAGTTGGTATTTTGATTGCACCATATGAGAATCCCATCACAGTACATTAAAAAAAATCCTCAAATTGTAATAATCTTTTATTTGGGCCACCTTATTCAGCAGACTTGACACATTTTTGAAATATGGTAGAAATGAATATTGATACATATTTTTTAGTCTCTAGAGCTAAAGTGTTAAAAGCATACATAGCATTAGCTATTTACTAATTTACTAAACATTCCTGTGTAAAGCTTCTAATTATTAATACTATTGCTGTTTGTTTTTCTTTTTCTTTTCTTTTTTTTGTTTGTTTTTTTGCACCATAACCACTCTTCGTTGACCACTGAATGCAGATAGTTGGAAGTAAAGTTGCGGTGAGTACCAAAGATGTGTATTACCCTTAGATGTAATTTTGTGCTTTTTGGAATTGAGTGATTTTTGCTTATAGTATCTTATATGTTTGGTTATTCCTTTGGTGTGTATTTTACCAAAGCAGTGAGATGAATATTAAAATCAGGTGATTAGAATTTCACTATGAAAAGTATTTTTCCTGTGGTTTTGGGAAATGTTTTAGGACTAGAACATGCTTGTGTAGTTTGTCTTAGAAAGTTGTACATTTTGGGGGGGGGGGAATTGTGCCTGTGTCAGTTATGATTCTGATGAAGTTGCTTGTTTCACCTCAGTTTTCAGGATGGCAGGAAGAAACTCCTGAATGTTGGTTTATACCCACAGGAATTCTTATTAAAAATATCTCACTCTGATTTTAGTATCACTGAGCATATAGCATAATGAAGGCAACCCTTGCTGTTCGTTCAGGAGGCCTGGGTGCTGTCTTTGTTGGGTGCTACTAATCAGTTGTGATTAGTTTTCATTATCTTTTAAAAGTGTTATATTCATGACACTGTGTTTCAGTGTTATAATCACATGATATAATATCACGTAACATACCAAAAGGGCCTGTATTGTAGTTGAGGGCTATTTGTAATTGCCTCACCTTCATGACTAAGCAGTCTATAGCAGGAAACATCTGTAACATCACCAAGTACCCTGATATCCAGAATAGTGAATGTATTTAATATTTGTTATACTTTCAATATTTGATTTCTTCTTTTCTCTTTTTTTCATTCAATGTGACATCTAGGGAAACAGCCATCAATCTTTTGGGATAATTTAAAAAATCAGTACATATTTCTTTAATGCTTATTATGCACAAAGAACTGTGCAGTGATGACTGGAAAATAAGAATAATCCTAGATCTTTTAGTTTCAATGATGTATGTTGAAATAATCAAACCTTACCTTGTGTGTGCTGATTGTAACTAGACAGCCGGTCCTCAAATAGCATTGTTTCATCCAGCTTTGTTTCATTATAACGTTGATGAGATGCTAGGAACTGAACACTTGTTTATATCAATTAGACTGTGGTAAAATTGGTTTCATTACATGTCATGTGGCATAAAGCTGCAGTCTCTAAGAACCTATCGATGATGTTAAGTGAGCACTTATTACAATAGGAATTCATCAGCAGGAGAAAGAAGTAGGGTTAGAGTAATTAAAGAAAACTCCATGAAAATTCCAGGATTTAAACTGGACTTTTAAGGCCATGCCCACTTGGCTCAGTGGTTGAGTGTTGGCCTGGCATGTGGATGTCCTGGGTTCAAGTTGAATTCAGGGCACACAGGAGAAGCAACTGTCTGCTTCTCCACTCCTCCCCCTTCTCTTCCTCTCTCTCTCCCCCCACCTTCTACAGCCATTGCTTGATTGGTTCAAGTGAGTTGGTCCAAGTGCTGAGTATGGCTCCCTGGCCTCATCTCAGGTATTTAAAATAGCTCGGTTGCCGAGCAACAGAGGAACAGCCTCAGGTAGGCAGAGCATCGCCCCATTGGGGGCTTGCTGAGTGGATGGATCCCAGTCAGGGTGCATGTGGGAGTTTGTCTCTCTGCCTCCCCTACTCTCACTTAATAAAAAAAATAAAGAAGATAAAACTGGGCTTTCAGGAACAGATCGTTGTGATGGTTGGAATTTGACAAGGGAGGGGAGATTGTGGAGAAGCTCTCAGATTAGGGAAGAACTATTCAGTGCAAAGGCTTGGAGAAAACCAAATTGTTGGGGAGTGGAAGGGGTCAGGGTGAGAGAGAAGGAGGGAAGCAAGAAATGAGGTTGAGTTTGGTGGAACAAAGAATGTATATTGGAAAAGAATGTAAAACCAAGTTGAAAGAGGACTTGAAGTCCAAGCAGAATATTAGAAATTAGTTTGAGCCACGTTAAGGAGGGTTTAAGAAGAATCAATGAAAGTAGTAGGTAGACTGCATTAGGCAAATGGTTTTCAAACTTCAAAGTGTATCATAATGCAGTTTTTGTCCTTTTTTTGGGATGGGGGAATAAGGCTGAGAACTGTACATTTTTTTTATCAAGTGCTATAGGAGATTCTAGTAAGGTCAGCTGAGGAGCACACTGTGAGAAATACTGGATTAGGTTAGAGAGAGATTTGTTGGGGGGGCTGCCTAGGATACTTGCGTGTGAGTCAGCGAGGACCTGTATTGAACTGGAAGGTAGGTATAGAGGGGAGGGGTTAAATAACGGGTTCTGAGTGATAAAGGAGTCTTGAGCTTATTTGAATGTGGGCCAGAGGCAGCCTATATTTTGGTCTTGGCACCATAAGCAATCTAATGGCCTGTGCCAGAAACCAGTGAAGTACTACCAATGTGACCACATTCAGGTACCAAAGGTACCAAGTTCCATTGATTATGTTTCCTAGATAACTTTCAGCTCGCTCCCCTAGTAACCTACACCACAGCTCCCTTCTTTCGCCTCGACTTCGAGCCCTCCTGTGGTGGCCACAGCCTCCTGGGTCATCTTCTAGTCTTTGTTCTCTCAGCATCTGCATCAGTGGTTTTCAGCCAAGGATTATAGACTCTATAATCTTTTATTTTTTATTTTAAGAGAGAGAGGGAGGGAGAGAGAGAGAGAGAGAGAAAGAGAGAGAGAAGCATCAAGTCATAGTTTTCACTTTAGTCATACATTGAGCTTCTCCTATGTGCCTTGAAATGGCCGAGCCTTTGTCCCCTTGCTCAAACTAGCAACCTTTGGGCTCAAGCTGCAGAGCTTTGGGATCATGTGGCCAATCTCCCCTCACCCCTATTCCCTGCTCAAGCCAGTGACCCACTGCTGATGAGCCCGCGGTCAGAGCCAGCGACCTCGGGGATTGGAACTGACGATTTCAGTGTTCCCAGTCGATACTTTTTCCGCTGTGCCACCACCCGTCAGGCCAGACTCTATAATCTTCATAAGACATCAGGGCGGTTAACTGTTTCACGTACTGCCACTTTCAGATGGCCCCCTGTTCCCCTTTCCGATCTTATCCTTGCTTCCTTTCTAATTTCATCTCCAGCTACATCCTTCCTTCTTCCTGTCATCTGTGTGGACAGCCGTACTCGGCAATTCCTTGCATCCTAGTCTTTAATCCTTCTACATCAAGCACACTGTGTCTCTGAGCTAGAATGCCCTTTTCTTTTTAGTGCGCCTGGCAAGCTCCTGAATATCCGTCATGATTAAGCCTCATGTCAATCTTAGGAGAAGCACCTTACTTCCCACAGCCCTGTGTATATAGCTGTGTTATAATAATATTTCACATATTTCATTTTAATACATCATTTATATGTCTTTCTTCCCCCATGAACATAGCTCCTGCTCTCAAAACACTAGGTCTAATGGGGAAGACAGACAGGTCAATGCAATAAAGGGAGGACCTAGAGATACAGTACAGTGCAAGCTGCAAATACAGCTGCTGTGCGTGCTTCATGGAAGTGTCATTTTGTCCGAGAATGTTTGCACAGACAGTACAGTGAGATAGGTGCAGTGGTGGGATTCGGCTGGTTCACACCGGTTCGGCAGAACTGATACCTAATATTTTGTTGAGTTCGGAGAACCGGTTGTTAAAATGGCACTTGTCATCAGTGTTCTCTCTAAGGGGGGGGGGCGCCTGGGCAGCCACCCAGTGTGGAAATCACAGATTTACATTCCTCACTTTTTTTTGTATGTGACAGAGACAGAGAGACAGAGTCAGAGAGAGGAACAGATAGGGACAGACAGACAGGAAGGGAGAGAGATGAGAAGCATCAATTCTTTGTTGCAGCACCTTAGTTGTTCAGTGATTGCTTTCTCAAATATACCTTGACTGGGGGGGGGGGGGCTACAGCAGACTGAGTAACCCCTTGCTCAAGCCAGCGACCTTGGGTTCAAGCTGATGAGCTGTGCTCAAACCAGATGAGCCAGCCAATGGCCTTGGGCTTTCGAACCTGGGTCCTCTGCATCCCATTCCAACGTTCTATCCACTTCGCCATCGCCTGGTCAGGCCTTACTCTTTTTGAACATTCCTCTGAGCAACAGCATATTCTCAGCGCCCATAGTAGTGTTCATTCCATCAACAAGTGAAAAACATTGCAAGTGAGGACGCCAATCAAGAAGCAATATGGACATATCTTACATAACAATTTTATTGGTTTTTGTCAGGCATTTTTGAATATTTTTTCATGAATATTTTAAAATTCTTTCTTATAACAATCTAGTTTTGTGTACCTCTTTTATTGTTCTTATTTAAGTATTAAATGCATGAAATAATTAACTATCTTTCAGTAGATCATTTTTTCATACTTAAAACAGTCATTAGGGCAGAGAACCGGTTGTTAAATTATTTGAATCCCACCACTACACAGGTGTTATGACGGAGCTGCAGCATAAATGATTTCATACCCATTGTCTTATCCATGACCTGCTTCTCACATTGGAGTTTGCAAATCCTGCTTAAAGGGAGGCAACTAGAGGAATGAGAGTCTAGAGGAAGTGACAAAGGATTTATTCCAGAAGTTTAGATGCAAGAGGTTCCTAAAGGGAGAAGTTTTGTGTTGTTGCCTGGAGACTAGAGAGAGGAGCGGAAAAGCAGCATTTAAAAGTACTCAGGTGAAAGTCAGGTACAAAAAGGCTTGTTTTCATGGTGTCATTAATCTTCAAAAGACAGGAAATATTTGTTTATTGCTAAAATGGCAGAGAAGAATTCCATAGAAGTGTTCCGGAGAGAAGGATTTCTAGAACAACCACTTTCAGTATCATAGTTGCCTAGGAATGATGTACGTTATTTAAAAAAAATGAGTGATGTAGAAGCCGGATTGAAATGGGAAAGATGGAGTATGAAATGAACGGAGTCTGCATGACCCTGTTTGCCTTTTGTCTGTTCACTGTTGATTAGAAGCAGAAGCAGAAATGGAGGTGTGTGAGGCTCTCCTGAACTTGAACTCCCGTCAGTTTTGCTTTTCACAGTTCCCCTTTCTAAATGGAACTTGAAAAAGCAGGCTGGATAATGGCATGTTACCTGAACAGAACCAGCCTCTCAGCCTCCTGCAGTCTTGCTTTTTGACTTGGCTCATCTAATAGTTATTTTTGCACAGAACGTTTTCCTTCCTGTGTCAGCACTTCACCCATCCTCCGCCACTCTTCCCTGAAGCCGGTCCTGGTTCCCATCCCCTTCCCCACCCCTCCCCCCCTCAATTTTCACATAATTTATCTGAATTTCTGTAACACTTTTTTTTCTATTATAGAAACATTTTCTACTTTGTCTTATACTTCCTTTTTTAAAATTATTTTTATTTATTCATTTTAGAGAAGAGAGACAAAGAGAGAGAGAGAGAGAGAGAGAGAGAGAGAGAGAGAAGGGGGAGGGGTAGGAAGCATCAACTCCCATATGTGCCTTGACCGGGCAAGCCCAGGGTTTTGAACCAGTGACTTCAACATTCCAGGTCGATGCTTGATTCACTGAGCCACCACAGGTCAGGCATCTTATACTTTCTATTACATTATATATTTCTTAAGGGTTCCTCTTATAATGCTCCCATTTTACTTTATAGCAGCCATTTTCAATCTTTTTCATGTCATGGCACACATAAACTAATTACTAAAATTTTAGGACATGTTTTCTTTGAATATATGTACCCTGATTTATTGATGTCACCCCATTAACATTAATAAAAATTTATTAAAAAATAAAATTTTGTGGCACACCAAAAAGTGTGTATTTGGCCAACCTGACCAGAAAAATAGGTATAATTTTGAATCATTCACACTGGATGCCTATTATTGTGTTGGTTGTTGTCTTTTTCTTTTTTTTAATTTGGCAGTCTAACGGGAAAGAGGTCAGTGCCCCAGACCAAATAGTAAGCTATTGTATATTTTAAAATTCTTGCAGCACACCAGTTAAAAATGGCTGCTTTATAATAATGTATAAGCCTTGAGTAATACTGTCACCCTATGGGTCTGTCTTTTATATCTGTAGTATAGCCCCTGTAAAGGGATGTAAATTTTGGTAGAGGTCATGGGTTTAGAAGCAAATAGACCTGGGTTAAGATTCCTACTCTGCTACATACTAGCTGTGTGACCTTAGATAATTTACTCAACCTCTCTGAATCTCTGTCTCCCCATCCATAAAATGAGGATAATAATACTAAATTTAGGATGGTTTGGAGTTTATTGTTTATATTTAATATATTTAACATATAAAGAGGCTTGCAAATACTAGGACTAAATTTATATATATTTTATACATATATATATATATATATATATATATATATGTATGTCTGTTTTATGTAAGAGAGAGAGAGGCAGACAGACAGGAAGGGAGAGAGGTTAAAAGCAGCATCTTGTAGTTGTGGCACTTTAGTTGTTCATTGATTGCTTTCTCATATGTGCCTTGATGGGGGGGTGCTGAACCAGTGACCTTGGGTTCAAGCCAGCAACCATGAGGTCAGGTCTATGATCCCACGCTCAAGCCAACGACCCTGCGCTCAAGCTGGGTGAGCCAACGACCCTGCGCTCAAGCTGGGTGAGCCTGCACCCAAGCTGCTGGTGACCTCGGGATATCTCTTTCTTTCTTTCTTTCTTTCTTTCTTTCTTTCTTTCTTTCTTTCTTTCTTTCTTTCTTTCTTTCTTTCTTTCTTTCTTTCTTTCCTTTCTTTCTTTCTTTCTTTCTTTCTTTCTTTTCTTTCTTTCTTTCTTTCTTTCTTTCTTTCTTTCTTTCTTTTTTTGCAGAGACAGAGTCAGAGAGAGGGACAGATAGGGACAGACAGATAGGCAGGGAGAGAGATGAGAAGCATCAGTTTTTCATTACAGCACCTAAGTTGTTCATTGATTGCTTTTCCATATGTGCCTTGACTGGGGGGTTACAGCAGAGTAAGTGACCTTTTGCTCAAGCCAGTGACCCAGCGCTCAAGCCAGTGACCCCACACTCAAGCTGGTGAGCCTGAGTTCAAACTGGCAACCTCGGGGTTTTGAACCACGAGGGTCCTCCGCATCCCAGTTTAACGCTGAATCCACTGCGCTACCACCTGGTCAGGCTTAGGATTTCTAACCTGGGTCCTCAGTGTCCACAGGTTGATGCTCTATCAACAGCACCACTGCCTGGTCAAGCTAAACTATGTTTTTTTTGTTAAATATATTTAATTTCTCAAAATTAAATATATTTTGTGTTTTGATGCGCAAAACACAAAAACAGGGAGATGACACAGAACTAGATAAGAGAATGAGCTGCCTCTTTTTTTGGGTAAAATATTCAAGGAGTGTGCTATTTGATAGCATTTATTTTAGGTAAAGAATGGTGGGGAGATTAGCTGGGTGCAGAAAGGAGAATGTTTCACCTGTTTATCGGGAGCTACGTGTCATGGGGCATTGCTTTTTGTTGGACTTTGAGAAAAAATTCACATGTGTCAAGATAATATTGACAAGGTTATTTTACAGAGTTAATAAAATAGCTGAATATTTGTTATGGATCCCACTTATGAAGGGAAATGATGAAATATGTTCCTGGAGATACCTTGAAGTAGCAAAAGAGAATTTGGAGTAGGGTGGAGATAGAACTGAATGAATTTTTGAATGGCATCTAGTTCTAAATAACTGTTGTGCAACTCTTTGAACCAAAATGCATTGTTTTTAATATTTAATAACACATTGCATAAACCAGATTTAGAAAACAATGAAAATGATTGATTTGATTTCTCTGCAAGGTAGGAACAATTTATCCACAGGTAGAAAAATCACTATTCTTTTGTGGAGAAAAAAAACAACAATAAGAAAGAATTGGCATGATTAATATGGTAATTGGGAAATAATTGTAATGACCAGACTTTCTGATGTTAACTATAAGGTAATTGAATGATATAAATAGTCCACTGCCTAGTGCAGAGGTGGGGTGTGTTGGGATAGTGTTTGTTTTGGCATCAGAAAGACCTGAATTTGAATTCCTGACTCAGCATCATTCATTCTCTTTGGCCTCATTAACCTCTCTAAGCCACAGTTTCCTTACTTGCTTTTACAAAAAGGTACTGGCTATCTATTATATGACAGGCATTATTCCGGGTTCTCCAACGGTGAACCATACAGTTAATTTCCTTCGGGGCTTACATTCTAGCTGGGGAGATGGACAATAAGACCCAAGTCAAATCTAATGGCAGGTAGCGGGAAGTGCTTTGAAGAGGGAGAAAGCAAGAAGAGAAAGCTGTGATCAGGGACGTGCTATTTTAGACACAGGTGAGCTCTCAGCCAATTGCACTGAAATAAAGGCATGCAGGAAATGGGAGAGAGCCATGCAAATACCTATGGAAGAGCTTAGCAGGCAGAGGAAGTGTTATGTGCCACAGTTTTGTGGCAGGACTGTGTCTTGAGTATATGAAGGATAGTGCAGGGCTTGCCGTGATTGGAGTGGGGTGACCGTGGGAAGGACTGGGGTATTTCATCACCAGCCCAAGAGCTAGTTAAGGCGACTAAAAACATAGGTTAATCATAGTAGCGGGTTGTAAATTTGGAAGGGTGGGTTTAAGGTCATTTTAGAAGGGATATGCCGAGGAGTTGGGAGGAATCTTGGAAGATTTTGAACAATGGAATGACAAAATCTGAGCTGTATTTGGGGAAGATTAATGGAGCAGTGAAAATTGGAAAGGTTAGAGAGTAGGGCAGGGAGATCAAGCTGAGGATTGTTGAAGTAGTTTAAATAATAAGACCCTGAGCTGGAGAGTGGTTAGTAAGAACTTAATGGAGGGTGTGGATGAGAGAGAGATTGTGGAAGTAGACTATCTCAGCCTCAGCAAATGATTAAAAAGGGCAGAGGAGATTTGTGAATTAGTAATGACTGGAATTGCAAGCATGTGTGACTGAAATGATGGTGACTTGAGCATTCATAGAGAAGTCTGGAGCAAGACTGGGTTTGGAGGAAAAGATGATGCATCCAGTTAGACACGGCAGTTAGGGAGAAATTGGGCACAATCACAGAAACAGGAATCAAGTTAGTGCCGTGAAGCGCATTTCCTTAGCTCCTGTACCATTAAGAATAGAATTTTTGTAGCTTGGGTCTGTTTCAGACTCTGACTTTAACTCTTTTTAAAAAAAATGTTTTTTGACGTTTATTTATTGACTTTAGTGAGAAAGGAAGGGAGAGAGAGAGAGACGGACATTGAGTTGTTCCTGTGTGTGCCCTGACTGGGGATCAAACCAGCAACCTCTGCGCTACTAGATGATGCTCTGATCAACTGAGCTATCCCGTCAGGACTGACTTTTACTATTTTAAATATGCTCTCTGCATATTGCTGCTGAACATAATGTTGTTTAGCATCCCGAATACCATTCACCTGTTTGTAAACTGAAACCTCAGTATCTGTGCTAAGCAGTGACAGTGAAGGCCGTGTGTGTACTTCTAGTTGTCTCAATGGACCCTGATAGAAAAGAGCTATTTAGCCCTGGCTGGCTGGCTCAGCGGTAGAGCGTCGGCCTGGCGTGCAGGAGTCCCGGGTTTGATTCCTGGCCAGGGCACACAGGAGAAGCGCCCATCTGCTTCTCCACCCCTCCCCCTCTCCTTCCTCTCTGTCTCTCTCTTCCCCTCCCGCAGCGAGGCTCCATTGGAGCAAAGATGGCCCGGGCACTGAGGATGGCTCTGTGGCCTCTGCCTCAGGTGCTAGAATGGCTCTGGATGCAACAGAGCAACGCCCTGGATAGGCAGAGCATCGCCCCCTGGTGGGCGTGCCGGATGGATCCTGGTCGGGCGCATGCGGGAGTCTGTCTGACTGCCTCCCGTTTCCAGCTTTGGAAAAATGGAAGAAAAAAAAAAAAAAAGAAAAGAGCTATTTAGTTGGCCAGTAGTACTGCTTACCATATAAGCCATTTGACAGAATTGAGATGTTACATTTGTACCTTTTGCTGTGTTTCTAAGTAATCTGAATCCAAAGAACAACACCATCATAGGTAAGGGTTAGTTACAGATGTATGTTTTGTTGCCCCAATGGGCGTGGGAATGTGGTCACTGATTGGATGAATACTGCAGAAACTCGTTCTCATAATAAAGCCAAAGGAATTTGTTTCCCCTGACTAGTGACAAAGGCCACACCAAAAGAAAGTTCCTGTTAAAAGTGTCAGCTTATGGCCAAGCTCAAAGTTAATACATTCAGAATGCTACTGATGGATTCTTTATTATAAGCCACTTGTGATCATAATATTCATAAAATACCACTAAGTGTGACAGTGTGTATCTGTGGGTTGTTAAGCTGCTGTTGCATTATGAAATTGAAGTTTTATTAGTTTACTGATCGAAGAGTGTGTTAATGACTACTTCATGTAATGTCGCATTTGTGTCAGGTCAATTATTTGAATAATCCTGTGAAAAGAGATCATATCTTATTTGCCTTCAAAAAATAATTGCATAGTCCAGAAGGGGGCGGCAAAACATTGATTATTGAAGCTTGAAGTAGCCGCTTCCTGATAAAACACGGCTTTCTTGCTCTCCAATTTGATTGTTTTTTCCCTGTTCGTACGGGTTTAGAAATTGGAGGATCGTCGCTTCTGAAAAATATTTAGTTTTATGGTAATAACAATTTAGTGAAAATCTAAATTCAATCAAAAGAAAATAATCATTGCAATAATTTTGAACTAGTGTATGTAAAATAGAAAAAACTCATTTGGTAATCAGATGAAAATAAGATCTGAGGCTGTTTAATGATGATACATTATAAGTGATCTTTAAAAAAAATAGCACAAGCACTGTTAAAATTCTAGTTTCGGTCTTTTCTGATTGCACATACATTATGTGCAAGGAGTAGCTACCTTCCCATTTCCTTATATTTTTGTACTGCAAGCCAGCTCGTGTATTATAGTTGTTTTCGATAGGAGCATCTGCGTATGTTTTGAAAGGTTTTATTATTTAACTCCTATTCTTAGAACAATTTCTCATTAGTCCCTTTCTAGTGAATTTTCATAAATTATATTATTTCATCATGTTAGATTAAATTCATTGGTTAAGAAATGTTAAGATAATGTAGATTATAAAATATTAGCAAGTCATGTTACCTGGAGCATTTGGAAATGTCAGAAAGATAGTATGAATATTGACTTTCTGTTTAGACATATATTTTGTAAATTGATTGCATTAATATTTATGAGTATGGGGTAGTTATGCTTTATAATATATCCTGATATTGGAAACAAAAAAAATGTACTTTTCATATAGAATTCTTCACTGCAAGTTTATTTGCTGTGTAATTTGATTGTAATTATGTTAGAAATTTCTATTGACGGTATTTCTCTGTGTGTATAATCAGATAAAAATACATTTAAAATCTGATGCTTGATTTAAGTAATTTAAAATGTGTATAGCCATTATTTCGTACTGCATTGATTTTTTTTTAACTTTTCAACTATGACAAAGATTTTGTTCGACCATATAGCACAAGATAATTACATGATAAGTGTTCTTCGTGCGTGTTTACTTTTGTTGTTAAGTGATATAGTCCCTATGTATTCTTTAAAAGCTCTAAGCAAGATTTGCTGTTGCCTATAAAGTGGCATGCATTTTCCCTCCTTTTCTGAGGCAGTGCTTTCTAGATCCAGGTAGCCTTTTCAGCACGGGGAAAGTGAAAAACAGGAAGGAACATTAGGATCAATATTGAAGAGTTAAAATCTCGGGCTTTTTCTTCCATATTTGATTCCATTTCACATCTTAGGTAATCAAGTTTCTTTTATCAGCTTATCTGTTAGGAAAGGGCTGTTTGTTTGAAGGAAGATGAGCTCCATTGAATGGGATCAGGGCAGAGGAATATCTATATAAAATGCCACCGTTGATTAATACGGTGCTTCTGAGTTTGTAAAGCCCTTTCAGATTTTTTTTTTTTTTTCTCATTTGAGCTACGTGTTAACATGTATTTCTGTAGGTTTGCGTATCAGTTTCTCAGGAAGACACTGCCTCTAACTCCATAGTCCTGGGGTCTGGCTTTATCCCGTGGAGTTTTTTTGAGTAGTATATACTGGCCAAGGTATTTCCTATCAGTGCTCAACAGATATTCATAATGTGAATTGTATTGGTTTCTCTGCTTGAATAAAATGCTTTGTGGACCTGCATCTCTAAATAATGGTGACATGACTAGTAACATTTAAGGTACTTTGTGTGTGTGTGTGTGTGTGTGTGTGTGTGTGTGTGTGTGCTGTGCTTGCCTAATTCAGATACCAGGATTGCTACTTGAATTGCATATGCTATTATAGTTGCAATCACAATTACCTATCAAGACAATAAAGAAAACAAAAATGAATTTCAAGAGCATCAATCAAAAGCACAAAAAGCTTTCTGAGTTCAGTGTTTATGCTGATCTGTTTGTAAATTTTTGCTAACCTGTCACGGTTCCTTTCTTCAATGAACTTGTGATCTAAGGAGAAAATAATTGCTTGTGCAGTGTAATTCCTGTGCTCTGAGTGTAGTAACTACTTTGTAGGCTCAGATAAGTCTTTTATTTTCATTGATGATGATGCTTTCTTGGCAGAGTGGTTCCGCAGTAAAGGGACTGTTTTACAAAGTGTGATTGGCAGCTGTATGTTAAATACTGTGTTGTGTCTCTCTCTGTGTGTCTGTCTGTATCTATTTATCCATTTGCCTAGCCTCTCCAAGTTAAATTAACATAGGTTCCTCTATGTTTGAAAACAGATGTTTTAAAACCATTGAGACTTTGTCTCAGTTATTATTTAAGATTTTCTTATTGTGTGGAATGCTTTTGCTTAGAATGAGAGAAGGTGTCTGTTATGAGCTCAATTGTGTGTCGTCCCCCCCCATTCAAATGTTGAAGCCCTAACCCCCAGAGCCTCAGAATGTGACTATATTTGGAGATAGGGCGTTTACGGAGGGAAAGTTAAAGTGAAGCTATTAGTGTGTGCCTTCATCCAACTTAACTGGGGTCCTTATAAGAAAAGCAAGTTTGAACAAAGAAGCACCAGGGCTGGGGACAGAGGGGCGGCCATTTGAGGACAAAGGAAGGAGGCAGGCATCTGCAAGCTGAGGAGAGAGGCTTCAGGGGAGAACAACCTCGCTAGTACCTTGATCTTGGATTTCTTACCTCCAGAACTGTGAGGAAATAAACCCAGCAAACTAGTGCACTATAAAATACTCATGTTATTGCAGTTAACATTTCATAATAGCTAACATCTCTAGCTAACTTAGTGTCCTTTAAGTGCTAGCACCTGTACTAAGCAAATTCCATGTAAAAAGGAACTTCATCCTCAGAAGGGTTATCACGCCCACTTTATAGATGAGAGAAGAGTGAGGCTTAGAAAAGCAAGCACTTATGTCTTCCGGGGTTGCGCAATAAGTACATGGGAGAGCCAGGACTTGCATCTAGAACGACTGAGTTTAGTTCCTGGCCTCTTAACCCAAACCTGAGAATTTGGTGGGTTCCAGGCAGTTATGGATAACGATCCTTACCGTGGCTGCTTACCGTTTCTAACTCTGGCATTATTTAATCCTTCACTCATTGTTAGTCATGAACAATCCTTCACTCATTGATTGTTCTCTTCTACGAGCTGGAGAATGCTTCTAGTCCCGACCCCAGAGAGAGCCCTGCCTCGGGAGAGCTCTCTGCCATGGAGAATTTAATAGCTCTGCGTACGTGTTGCTTGGTGACCCAGCAGACACGGGTTGTGTGTTCTCACAGCAGGTCGTCACAAACAGGTGACATCGCTTCCCATAAACAGAACCCACTGAGCAACTTAAACGTGAGGAAAGAGAAACTGCTGCCTTACGAACCAAACAGAAATATTAAAAACAATCCCATTCTTGGCAGTGGCCGTAGTTTTCTTTGAAAGCTGTTTTTGCCTGTGTCTGTGGTAGATTGAGCAGCCCGCCTCTTCCAGTTTTATCTCCTTGCTGTTCACCTTTCTTGTGCACTCTTGCCTTTTGTAATGAATTTCAATTAAATATTAGTTTTGTTTAATTAATATTGTGTAATTAAAAGGCGTATAAGCTCTCAAAGGGCAAGGACTATGTCTTAACGTACCTTAGCCATTTAAAAATACACTAGGCTATAACAATGGTAAAATAATTAAACACCCCTTTGTTCAGTCTCCACATAGGCACAGCGCCTGTGGAGGAACAGTATGAACACTGAACTCAGAAAGCTGCTTTGGGAATGCTTATCAAGAACAGAAGTCCTGGCCCTGGCTGGTTGGCTCAGTGGTAGAGCATCAGCCTGGCATGCAGGAGTCCCGGGTTCGATTCCCGGCCAGGGCACACAGGAGAAGCGCCCATCTGCTTCTCCACCCCTCCCCCTCTCCTTCCTCTCTGTCTCTCTCATCCCCTCCCGCAGCTGAGGCTCCATTGGAGCAAAGATGGCCCGGGTGCTGGGGATGGCTCTGTGGCCTCTGCCTCAGGCGCTAGAATGGCTCTGGATGCAGCAGAGCGACGCCCCAGAGGGGCAGAACATCGCCCACTGGTGGGCATGCCGGGTGGATCCCGGTCGGGCGCATGCGGAAGTCTGTCTGACTGTCTCCCCGTTTCCAGCTTTGGAAAAAGGAAAAAAAAAAAAAAAGAACAGAAGTCCTCTTCCATTGGAAATGCGACCCAACATTTCCAATCTTCAGGTTTTATTTTTACAAAAATAAACCAGATTTCTCCTGTGGCTTCAGGCCCCTTCCTCCTTGGTACATTTCCTCCTTCCTCTGGGAGCGACTGTCCGCCATCCCCCATGTGTTCTCTCTTAGTCTTAAGTGGCCCTTAGGCTTCTTCTCCTCCCACCACTTGCTTTAACTTTTCTTCTTATTTATTATTATTATTTTTAATGAGATAAAGAAAGACAGAGGGGGGGGGGACAAGGACAGACAGGCAGGAAGGGAAAGAGATGAGAAGCATCAACTTATAGTTGCAGCCCCTTAGTTGTTCATTGATTGCTTCTAATACGTACCTTTATGGGGGGTGAGGGGTCTGTAGCTGAGCCAGTGACCCCTTGTTAGATCCAGTGACCTTGATCTCAAGCCAGCAACCTTGGAGTTTTGAACCTGGATCCTCAGCATCCCAGGCTGATGCTCTGTCCACTGTGCCACCACATGGTCAGTCTTCTTTATTTTTTTAAGCAGTCAGAAAGAGAGAGAAGAAGGGAGAGAGAGGGATGAGAGAGATGAGAAGCATCAGCTCATAGTTGCATCACTTTAGTTGTTCATTGATTGCCTCTGACATGTGCCTTGACCTGGGGTGGGAGGCAGTTGCCTCAAGCCAAGCCTGTGACCCCTTGCTCAAACCAGCGACCATGGGGTCATGTCTATGATCCTAAGCCAGTGACCCTGTGCTCAAGCCAGGGACCTTGAGGTTTCTAATTGGGGACTTCAGCATCCCAGGTCCACACTGTATCCACTGCACCACTGCCTGGTCAGACTTAACTTTCCCATATAGCCCTGCCTCCTTTTTAATTGGCTCGGAACAATACAGTTTGGAGCCTCAGAACTGGAAGTGCTACTTGATGGTATAGCCAATCTAAATGCTCTTAATCTCATTTTACTCGGTGTGTGTGTACTCGCGCGCATGTGCACTTCCTTAGTTTTAGTGGCGATACTGCTATTGATGATAGTGATTGTGGTGTTTCTATACTGATGTGACTAAAAAGACTGAGAAGCCCCTCCTCCCACCATGCTTCCCATCTATGAAACTCTAAAAACTTCATCGTACCAGCTAGAAACATTGTGGATGTTCACCTGGAGTTTTTCTCCAATGCCTTTTGCTCATAGTGTGATGTACTGAGTGAATCATACCCATAGGGAAGCCACCACATGAAATGGTTTCTTAACAGCATAAATTATCACATGGTGAAAATTATAGTGTTTGGACTCAGAGCACCTGGAGTTGGCTCATGGCTGTCTCTCTTAATGGCTGAGTGATTTAGGGATAAAACATTCAACATGTCTTGAGTCCAAGTCTCTGTTTTTCCCCACCCTGCCATTCTGATAGAGTTGTGAAGCACTTTGTAAACTGTAAAACACACACCACATTGAAATCACTGTTAGAGGAATAATCAAGGGAAAGATTGTCATTGTAGTCCCTAATATACATATTTTTTTGGAAGACAGTGCTGAACTGCAACTACTGCTGCCTTCTAGGAACACACGCATGCGCACACCCACTCTTTCATTACTCTGTCAATTTGGAAGCCAGTTAGTTGTAACCTTGGCAATAGCACCTGTCTTCTAAGAGGGTTCCTGGGCCACAGATTACATTTAAAGTCACCTCTTTATGAAAAGACGCAAGCAGCCATGAGGATTATCCCTAATCCTCCATCGAAATATTAAAATATCTACAGTTTTAACGGCACAGCCACAGTATGCTTTTCTCATTTTATTTGAAGTCTTTTCTCCATTTGAATATTGTATATAATCTACAGATTAAGGGCTCAGCAACTATTTCCAAGCTAATGTCGCCCAAATTCAGAAATGGGAAAGTTTCTGGAGTAGTATTTTAAGATTTGTGATAGTAGGGATTTTTTTAAAAGTAATACTAAATGTTAAAATACAAAAGGGCATTTAAAAAATATCAAATCAACTATACTATTTAAAGCAAAGCCTTTTCAAATTTGTTATTCTCATTCTAAGAGTATATAGTACATTTCAGAACATTGGGTAAAGGAGAGAGAATAAAGAGAAACCCTATACCCCTATAATGCTAACATAAACCACTGTTAGGAACTTGCTACTGATATCCAATCCCCTTTCTGTTGCGTAGTTATATTTTTAACATGGTTCTTACTGCTCTTCATAGCTATTCTTCCTCTTTAGAAATGTGTTCCTATCTTCTGATAAGGCAAATGGACAGATGGATACAGATAATTTTTGGTAGATTATAGCTTCTCATAGTAAAGTAGTATTTTAATAAATCCTGAAACCCTTACATTGTATAATTATAGTCTGGTTACTATAAACTCAATCTCTAGAAGCATTGGATGCCTTGCATAGTTCTGGCATGATTTTATCTTGAGTTATGTTTGAGTATGTGAACAGTTACAGGCCATTTTTACATGAAAACATCTCATTAAAACTTTCCATGATCTATTTCATTATTGGGTGGACATAATACACAAATTGCTATCAGGATATGAAACACACTAAATGTCACTTGTCTCTGATAGATATCTATTTATAATGATCCATTTTTCTTATGTATGAGATATGAATAATTTGGAGGAAAATCTCAAGATATTGAATGGACACAAAGCACCAGAAATATGTGTCAATAACTCATGAAATTTTGTAAACCTCAAATTTTCATTACTTTGCGGAGGGGGCACTGTCCAATTACTGTTGTGCATGAAGCAAGATTTTCATTTGGAAAAATTCCTTGTATTAAACAGATGACTAGGCTGAAATAGCTGCTAAACAATGTCATGCTTTTGTTTAATGTAGGCCAATTATAAAATACCACATTAGATAGTGTGCAGGTATACAAGTACATATTTTTAATTTTATTTCTAATAATCATATTTTAGAGAAGTTGATTCAAATCACCCAAAATGTTTTAAGGGTTTTTGTATATAACAGTTTAAACATGTGGATTGTATGACTTAAAGCAAGATTAGAATTTTGGCAGTTAATTGAACACCTTTATTAAAGGAATTGATCAATTATTTTACAATTACCCATTTTGCCCTTTTTGTTGTTGAAGGTATGAGAAATTCATTAGCACATTTTATTATTTACTTCAGTGTATTATTTTGAGAAATTCCAAATCTACAGACTCATTATAAGAATATGATGACTTATACAAACCCATCACCCAGATGCTATAATTTTGAATATTCTATCATATTTGCTATATCCGTTCTTTTTCTTTTTTTCCCCCCCTTTTCTGAGTCGTAGTTACCAATATGTAACATTCTTCCTCTAAACAGTGGGTATCTCTTAAGAACAAGGACCTTCTTGCTGGCTTAAAACCCAAGGTCGCTAGCTCAGCTGGAGCCCCTTGGTCAAAGCACATGTGAGAAAGCAATCAATCAACAACTGAGGTGCCACAACTATGAGTTGATGCTTCTCATCTCTCTCCCTTCCTGTCTGTCCCCCCACCTCTCTCTCACCAAAAAAAAAAAAAAAAAAAAAGGGGGACCTTCTCCTATATAAGCACAGTATAATTTTAAAACTTAGAGAATTTATCACCAATACAATACCGTTATCTATATTTCCCCATGTATAAGATGCTCCCATGGGCCCTGGCCGGTTGGCTCAGCAGTAGAGCGTCGGCCTGGCATGCGGGGGACCCGGGTTCGATTCCCGGCCAGGGCACATAGGAGAAGCACCCATTTGCTTCTCCACCCTTCCCCCTCCTTCCTCTCTGTCTCTCTCTTCCCCTCCCGCAGCCAAGGCTCCATTGGAGCAAAGATGGCCTGGGCACTGGGGATGGCTCCTTGGCCTCTGCCCCAGGCGCTAGAGTGGCTCTGGTCTCGGCAGAGCGACCCCCCGGAGGGGCAGAGCATCGCCCCTGGTGGGCAGAGCATCGCCCCTGGTGGGTGTGCCGGGTGGATCCCGGTTGGGCACATGCGGGAGTCTGTCTGACTGTCTCTCCCCATTTCCAGCTTCAGAAAAATACAAAAAAAAAAAAAATGCTCCCATGTACAAGATGCACCTTAATTTTGGGGCCCGAAATTTGAAAAAAAAATGTATTATATAAAGTTATTGAACTCAAGTTTTATTCCTCATGAAATTCATACAACTCCTCATCACTGTTAGAACTCCCATCCATTAGCTTGTCCTCATCTGTGTCTGATGACGAATCACTGTCTTCAACAATGAGTGCAAAAACAAGCGCAAAAGGGCGGGAAATGCAAGTAAAAAATATCTACAACCACTGTATAAGAAGATGCACCCAGTTTTTCGACCCCAAATTTTTTGAAAAAGGGTGTATCTTATACACGGGGAAATATGGTAATATTTCCCTGTATTCAAATTTCCTCAACTATTATCCCAATAATGTCTGTTATGACTTATATTCTCTGGGATCCAATCAAGGCTTGAATGTTAAATTTATTTTGTCATATCTTTTGATCTTCCTTAATCTGGAATAGACTGACCCTAGACTTTGAAAAGTTTTATTTCATCAACATTTTGATGAGAGCAAACCAGTTGTACAGTGTTCCTCAGTTTGCATTTGTCTGATTGTTTCCCCAGTGTTAGATTCAGGGGAAACCTCACTTCACCAGGCTCCTGGGTGTCAGTTGGCCTTGTTATTGTGATGTTAAGTGGGACCATTTGCGGGAGAAGGTAGCTTTGGTATTTGTCTTTGTGATTTATAAGACTATGTGAGGTTGTACTTGGAGACCATGTGAATAACCTGTTCCCAAGCAACATTTCGCATAGTTTTAACATCTGTTGAGGATTCTTACCTGAATCAGTTATAACTGTGGTTTTGCAAAATGGTGATTTCTAATTTCATCGGTTTTCTACATTTATTGTCTGACATTCTTCTCTAAAGAAGAACGTTTCCTTTATTTTCCCTTTCTCTTTTAATTTTTTAAAAAATACCAGTATGGACTAATGCACTATTCATTTAAATTTTGTTCTCTGCCATAGTTTATAGATAAAAACTGTGTTAAAGCCTTTTAATTACTTACTGAACATCACAAATAAAATGAAGGCATTAAACAGTTAACATGTGTTTTGTTTGATGAGGTAATTATACTCATACTAATTTATTAACTCATCCAGGACCTGTTCTGTTGTCCCCTCTGCCCCCAAGGGGAGAAAAATACATTAAACATGTATAGTAGAATTTGAAATAATGAAATGTCTGATGTGATACATTTATTCACTGTTGTTGTTATATTTGAGCCTTATTTAGATTCATTGCTTCGTAGTTCTTCTGAATATTTCAAACATTAAAATCTACTTTGGTATCTCACCAGATATAAGAAATCTTCAGTCAATTTGAACTCTTTTCTCGATGCTATTTGAAGTAGAATACCTTCAAACATCTTTATTTTCAGAGTTCCCTTATTCTTGCAAAGTCACGGCAGTTTATCTTTAATTGTTATCCAGCATGAATCTATAAATACACACAAATGTGTTTTGTGCAAAAAAGACAGTATTTGCATATGGAAACGTGGTTTGCCATAGTGTTTGATGAGCCAGAGAAGGCTGTTCTGATTGTCTTCCTTACTTGCTTTTTACCCAAGGCATTTGTAGAAGTGCTTCCTGAGTTCTGCCACTCCCCCCTCCCCCATTTCTGCTTAAAAAGAGAGCTTATTTTGAAAGGTTACAAAAATAACACCAGTCTTCAGAGACACAGGTTAGTGGTAATTTCTTTTTTTTTTTTTTTTTGTATTTTTCTGAAGCTGGAAACGGGGAGAGACAGTCAGACAGACTCCCGCATGCGCCCGACCGGGATCCGCCCGGCACGCCCACCAGGGGCGATGCTCTGCCCACCAGGGGGCGATGCTCTGCCCCTCCGGGGCGTCGCTCTGCTGCGACCAGAGCCACTCTAGCGCCTGGGGCAGTGGCCAAGGAGCCATCCCCAGCACCCGGGCCATCTTTGCTCCAATGGAGCCTTGGCTGCGGGAGGGGAAGAGAGAGACAGAGAGGAAGGAGGGGGGGGGGTGGAGAAGCAAATGGGCGGTTCTCCTGTGTGCCCTGGCTGGGAATCAAACCCGGGTCCCCCACACGCCAGGCCGACGCTCTACCACTGAGCCAACCGGCCAGGGCCAGTAGTAATTTCTAAGACTAGATCAGTTCATTTTTGTGTACGCCTCAGCATGTCGCCTCTCTTCGTGTCTCTGGCAAAGTATCCTAAGATTGCAAGATATGCTATTTTAAAACTTTTAACATTTATAGGTACTTATTTGTGAAAATCTGGGTTTTTTTCATACAATGCAACTAAAGCAGACTTTTTAAAGCATCTATATGCTTTCTTTAATAGGGCTGTACTTCTTTCTATAAAATTCCTACTGTTAGTTGTTTCTCTTTACCCAAATAGTCTTATTGTTCTTCTTGATTAACTTATAAAACCAATTCCCACCAATGGAATACTTCTTTAATATACTTGAAAAAGTTATAAATCACCAATCTTAGATAAAATATCCATTTCACTATGGAAATTTGGTATATCCATTATTTAGACTCTGTGTGTGTGTAAATTTTAAATGTATTTTCTTTCATTAGTCACTGAAACAGGACTTGAAAATGAGCTTTCTCTGAGTTTAATAAAGGCAGATAAAGGGTAGAAATTAGGAATTTTTCTGGCTCTTAAGTAAAAGCAAGAATAATTTTAGTGGTCTGGATTGAAGGGTTATGACAAGCAGCAGTTATACTTCGCTGTAAATCTGCAGGGATGAAAGATGGATGGAGACAGAGAACTGGGAGGGGGACAGCGGCACTGTGACATTATGGTATCTCAGAGCTGACTCCGCATTCTCTGTGGGAGTGGAGATAGTCTATAACAGTGGTCCCCAATCTTCGGGCCTCTGTGGGCCATTTGGTACCGGTCCGCAGAGAAAGAATAAATAACTTACATTATTTCCGTTTTATTTATATTTAAGTCTGAACGATGTTTTATTTTTAAAAAATAACCAGATTCCCTCTGTTACGTCCGTCTAAGACTCACTCTTGGCGCTTGTCTCGGTCACGTGATACATTTATCTGTCCCACCCTAAAGGCCAGTCTGTGAAAACATTTTCTGACGTTAAACTGGTCCATGGCCCAAAAAAGGTTGGGGACCACTGGTCTATAAGATCAAGGTGAAGTTTAACCCAAAGCTCCACGGCTCTCTGTTATCCATTTCTGCCACACTGATGGAACATTAGCCTCCCAACAGAGATATTTCCCTCCTTAGAAAGATTTTCCTTGTTCCTGCTACCCCATTCTGCTGTCTATTTTATAGCTGGACCTTGATTTCTGATCATCTAAATAGTCTACCTCAAGAAGTGATGTTAAAGCTTTTCTGAAGTTTCATTAAATAAGCATTGTTTTCTGCCTTTTAGGGAAAAAAGAATTTTCCAATCACATTCTCCTAATTGCCAAAATTATCTTTGGCTCTACATGCAAACTATTTTCCTAGAAATATTATGATATATAAATTAAGCAAAACAGACTACCTAAAGGTAGATGAGCACTTTATGGATGATCGCAGAACATGACATTGTTTCCTTATGCAAAGAATAATTATTGATAGATTCATTCTTTTTTAAGTGTGTGCATGAGAGAGAGAGAGAGATAAAGAGATACACATAGGGACAGACAGGAAAGGTGAGAGATGAGAAGCATCAGTTCTTTGTTGTGGCACTTCAGTTGTTCATTGATTGCTTTCTCATATGTGCCTTGACCGGGGGGCTCTAGCCAACCCAGTGACCCCTTACTGAAGTGAGTGACCTTGGACTTCAAGCCAGCAGGCATGGAGTCATGTGTATGATCCCACACTCAAGCTGGTGAGCCCATGCTCAAGTCAGTGACTTTGGGTTTTCGAACCTGGGACCTCAAGCATCCCAGGTCTATGCTCTATCCACTGCGCCACCACCTGGAGAGATTCATTCTTTAAGATCCTATTTATAGAACTTTCCTAAGCAAGAACAGCTCAGGTAAAACAGTATACCCGGATAACTATTATATGGAAAAAGTGAGAGAGACAGCTAACACTAAAATGTGTTAAAACACATACATTTATCAATTTAGCTATGTTCTCTTGCTTACAGACTTCAATTTCAAGAAATAAAATTAATACTATTGAAAATGAAGGTATGGGCCTGGGCCTATTGGCTCAATGGTAGATCATTGGCCCAGTGTGTGGATGTCTTGGGTTTGATTCCCAGTCAGGGCATACAGGAGGCGCGCTCATCTGCTTCTCCACCCCTCCCCTTTCCCCTTCTCTCTTTCTCTTTCTCTTCCTTTCCCACAGCCATGGCTCGAGTGGTTTGAGCAAGCTGGCTCCGGGTGCTGAGGATGGCTCCATGGCCTTACCTAAGGCGCTAAAATAGCTTGGTTGCCAAGCGAAGGAGCAACAGCCCCAGATGGGCAGAGCATCGCTGGGTAGGGGGCTTGCTGTGTGGATCCCAGTCAGGGTACATGCAGGAGTCTGTGCCTCTGCCTTCCCTCCTCTCACTGAATTAAATGAATGAATGAATGAATGAATGAAAATGGAGATATGAACATGATCTCTTAATGCTTTGAAATGGACAGAGATTTTCCTTGATTCACAGGTGTGACATATATATTAACCTTTTTTTTTTTTTTTTTTTTACTGCTGGTTAATGCTGTATAAGCCTCACTCTTTATTCCCACTATTTCTTATATTTATTTCTTTATTTATTTTAAAAATATTTATTGGGTACTTGAATGTGCCAGGTATTTATTTTTCTAGGTGCTGAGGGAAAAAAAATAATAGAGGGAAAGAGCCCCACAGAACTTAATATCTAGTCGGGCTAGTGTTAAAGTAGACCGTTGAAAAATATATTTGTTTTGTAAGCCTCAATTCCTTCATTGTAAGGGGAACAGGGGGGTCACATTTTCTAGTGTGTCAATTGATCATTTTATTTTCTAAAATTGCAGTTGTGTTCATCTCATAAACGATTTTGTTTCCCCATAAGGGTTTATTTAGTATTAAGCATCCAGTGCATAAAACCAGACCACAGTGAAATCTTAGCAGGAAGTTGAGGCTAAATCTTTTGATACTCATAAACAACCAGAACAGATAGCATTCTACAAAGAAAGGGTGGAGTAGGGTAGGGCTCAACTGTGGTGGTGAGAAAGGCCCCAAATATGTGAGTTCTGACTGAAATGAGAAGGAGAGAGGGCTGGGAGGGTGGGGAGGGTGAAACAGGACAGGCATAGAAGCAGCGTGCCAGTCAGAGCTGGAACCAAAGCATACTTCAGGATTATGTCTTATATATAAGTCAGTGGTTTGATAACAAGGGGGAAAGGCATGTTCTGGCTGGTAAGTGACTGGAAAAGCCTAGCTCCTTGCACAGAAGATACAGAGAAACAAACAAGGGAGAAAAGAGTGGGGATGACCACTGACAACATGCGTGTCAATGGCTTGCAGATATTATATTCTTTTTTTTTTAAGATTTTATTCATTATAGAGAGAAAAGAGAGAGAGAGAGAGAGAGAGAAGGGGGGAGGAGCAGGAAGCATCAACTCCCATATGTGCCTTGACCAGGTAAGCCCAGGGTTTTGAACCGGCAACCTCAGCATTTCCAGGTTGATGCTTTATCCACTGCGCCACCACAGGTCAGGCTGGCTTGCAGATATTAAAACCGTCACTGACAGATGTAAACTAGAGATGATGGTAACAATTTTCCAGTTTACTTTATTTATTAAATTATTTCTGGCCAGACGGTGGCACAATGGATAGAGTGTCGAACTAGGACGTGGAAGACCCAGGATTGAGACCCCGAGGTTGCCAGCTTGAGCGCAGGCTCAACTGGTTCAAGCAAGGCTCACCAGCTTGAGCCCAAGGTCATTGGCTTGAGCAAGGGGTCACTCAGTCTGCTGTAGTCCCCCAGTTGAGGCACATACAAGAAAAAAAACAATCAATGAACAACTAAGGTGCCACAGTGAAGAATTGATGCTTCTCATCTCTCTCCTTTCCTATTTGTCTGTCCCTGTCTGCCCCTCTGACTCTGTCTGCCACAAAAATAAATAAAATAAAATAAAATAAAATAAAATCTTAAAAAATTATTTAGTGACAGAGACAGAGACAGAGAGAGGGACAGACAGGAAGGAAGAGAGATGAGAAGCATCAATTCTTCATTGCAGCACCTTAGTTGTTCATTGATTGCTTTCTCATATGTGCCTTGACCGGGGGACTGCGGCAGAGCAAGTGACCCCTTGCTTGAGCCAGTGACCTTGGACTCAAGCTGGTGAGCCTTGCTCAAACCAGATGAGCCTGTGCTCAAGCTAGCGACCTCAGGATTTCGAACCTGCGTCCTCCGTGTCCCAGTCTGACGCTCTATCCACTGTGCTACCGCCTTGTCAGGCTCCAATGTACTTTAGACATAGTGACTGAGCCCTGGCCAGATACGTCAGTTGGTTGGAACATCATCCTGAAGCACAGAGGTTGCTGGTTCGATACTTGGTTAAGGCACATTCAGGAGCAAATTGATGTTCCTGTTGCCCTCTCATTCTCTCCCTTCCTCTCTCTCTCTCTCTCTAAAATCAATGCAATAAACATTAAAAAAAACAAAGAAAGAAAAGAAATAACAATTGAGGTAGTGTGGTGATGAGAAACAGAATAAGATGCAATGGAAGAGCTTGTCCAGCTACAGGTCTAGGAGTAGAGAGGCTTTGAGGCAGAGTCACAAGACCCCTGTGCTTCTTCTTGATTACAGGTGGGGAATGTCAACACGTTGAGAAGTTTGCTTGCCCTCCTCCCACCCTTGGCTCTGAGGATGGACACTTGCAACTGGAAGAAGTCCCCTCCCTTGCCATAGTGGGACTCACTCTTCTGTGTGTTTTATGTCTGTACAAAAAAACCCTGCCACCCTGGCTGGCTGGCTCATTAGTTAGAGCGTCAGCCCAGCATGTGAATGTCCCAGGGTTTGATTCCTGGTCAGGGAACACAGGAGAAGCTACCATCTGCTTCTACCTCTTGTACCCTTTCTCTCTCTTTCTTTCCCTCCTGCAGTCATGGCTTAATTGGTTCAAGTGACTCGTACCAGCTGCTGAGGATGGCTTCCTGTAGCCTATACCTCAGGTGCTAAAAATAGCTTGGTTGGGAGCTTGGCCCCAGATGGGCAGAGCATCAGCCCCAGACAGGTTGCCGAGTGGATCCTGGTTGGGACGCATGGGGGAATCTTATTTCCCTTCCTCTGGCTAGGAAAAGAAGAAAAATAACAAACAAGGCCCTGGTGGGTTGGCTCAGTGGGAGAGCGTTGGCCTGGAGTGTGGAAGTCCTGGGGTTCGATTCCTGGCCAGGGCACATGGAGAAGTGCCCATCTGCTTCTTCACCCTTTGCCCTCGCCTTTTTCTCTATCTCTTTCTTTCCCTCCTACAACCATGGCTCCATTGGAGTAAAGTTGGCCCAGGCACTGAGGATGGCTCCATGGCCTCCACCTCAGGCACTAGAATGGCTCCGGTTACAGTGGAGAAACACCCCAGATGGGCAGAGCATCGCCCCCTGGTGAGCATGCTGGGTGGATCCCGGTCAGGTGCATATGGAGTCTGTCTGTTTGCCTCCCCGCTTCTCACTTCAGAAAAATTCCAAAAAATAAAAATTAAAAATAAAATAAAATAAAAAAAAGGAAAAAAATCATTAAATGAGTAAAATTAAACTCATCCATTTGCTTATTAGGGTTGTTTTTTCTAATCTATTTTTTCAATGAAAAATTATTAAAAAATTACATTTAAAGGAATGACTTTGATCAATAAAAGTACATATGTTTGAGGTTTCAGGTAAACATTTCTATAGCATTTGAACTCTTGATTATGTTGTATACCCCTCACCCAAAGTCAAATCATTTTCTATCACCATATATTTGTCCCTTTTTACTCTCCTCCCCCACATTTTCCCCCACCTCCTCCTCTCTACACCTCTCTCCCGGGTAACAACCTCACTTTTATCTATGTCTATAAGTCTCAGTTTTATGTCCCACCTATGTGTGAAATCTATCAGGGTTTTAGAAAGGTGTGCAGTTAAAAAAAATTAATACGGAGGTAGTCACATAGTCAAACAACTTAAACATAAGCCTCCTTCCTAATATCTCTACACTATATAGAAGACTAGCTTAATTAGAGCGAGGAATATGTGGTGGTATATGGTCCATGAGTTTAACGATCAGTGAGCAGCAGCAGGGCCTGGATGATAAAGTTGTGCTTCAGTGCAGTCGAGTTGAACTGTCTGGGTGTTGGATTATTGTGGAGGGCATCAGCAATACTGAATGGAGACCTTGGACACGGCGTCTAGAACTGGAGGAGGATAATGCTTTTTGTAGGGTTGGCTAAATCATAGATCATCTCTGATCTGGTGAGGCCCAATGGTAAAGAAGACGACTTCCAAAGTCAGTCGGCCAGGGATTGAGCCCCGACAGACTCTCTAATCTCGGTTTTCTCATTTGTAAAACGGGATGACAGAATAGAGCATCTACTTCCATTGTATGTTGCGAGATTAGATGTTAGCCACTGCTATTGTTATTTCTTGGAAAGTGAAAGGGATTTTGTTTTCCATGCAAAACGTTGATTTGGTTTGTGGAAGTAATCCAATATAAGGGGAAAAGTTCAATAGAAATTAGATAAAAGGGGAGAGCAAGTTATTATTTTGTGAATCCTCATACAGGAGCCACAGTTCAAATGGTAGAAAATTTGGGGCTTTCTGAGGGGGCGAGAGTGGACAGAAGAGAGTAGAGCGACCAAGATGGGAAATCTCATGTTTACAGAGCGGAAGGATGAACTGTAGCTAATGGTGAAAAAAAAAAAAAAAAAAAAAGTGAAGGAGAATGTCCTAATGTCCTTGAGGACCAGAATGATCAGGGAGGTGAGCAAAGGCAAGTGAGGCTTTCACAAGGTTGAGGAGACCTGTTTATGTTTGAAGAAACCAACGGAGTTAATCCAAAATATGACTGTACCCGCAGAGGCCCTTTTCTATGGAAAGGTACTGATAGTCTCCTGCCGCCATCAGTGAAACTTGACACTATTGCATAGTGTAAAAGTTATTTAGTGCGGCAGTAATCAAGAATTTGGCAGCTGAAATGAACTAAATGGCCCCTTGATAACCTCTGGAGAAGTTAGTATCCTACTGCAACTGCTCACCGGATTACCAGGGAGTAATTAAGGGACTGTGGAGAATGGGGCTTCGGGTAATTAGAACTTGGAATTAGTCCTGTCTGTTGTGAACGGCTGAGATTGTAAGCAGGTTTTGTGAAAGTATCAAGCCAGACCGGTAACACATTTAATTGTGTTATCCTAAATGTAATTCCTACTACAGAAAAGAGAACAGATTTATTTAGATGTTTCAGTCTGTGTTTAAAAAAAAACACACGTGAACTATTGATTCTAATTTGATGCGCATTGACAGTGTGAATGCATAGCTATTTAACAGAGGAAATAAATAATTATAGAAAATAAGTAAGGGAGCCCCAAACTGAAACACCTCATTCTGTTTTCCTTACAGTGATGATGATACTAACCCTTTTGCTTCACTCTAGTAATAACTTCATGTTTTGTTTTGTGGACTAAACTCCTTAGAGTATTAGGAAGAATTCAAAAGGTAGAGGCAAACCCTGGTCAATACCGCATATGTTATTTGCTACTAAATTTTCTTTCAATATAGCCGGTGCCAAATTTCAGAAAATGTAATAATTGAAGCGAGTATGCAAGCAGTACCTTCTGTAATAAAATAATTTTATATTATGTATCGTGATGTAAACCTTATTGCTTGCTTTGATTTATATGCAGATGTTTCTTTTCCTTATAGTTCATACTGTTTTCAGCCGCTATCTTAGTTTTTGTGCTGAGACTATCTCCATTTTTTCCATGATTACTGTAATAAAATAGGCAAGCAGGAAAAATTATGGCTACTTCCTGTCTCATTTTGGGTATTTGTTTCAGTAGAAGTACCAATCTTGTAGGCAACCAGTGTTGTCGATGTCATGAATTTACATTAAACCTGTGGAATTTACATATATAAAACATAGATGTCATGCTGGTGAATTCAACTTACAAGCCAAGGAATAGAACTCTCACAGCGAGGCTATTAGTTTCAGGTAATTTAAATCTCAGCGGGAACCAAGAAATGGATTTTGAACTAATATATTTTTCAAGTCTTCAAAGATAGGAGATTGTAATATTCTGTGTTGAGAAAAAAAAAAGTTGGCATCTTTTTTTTTTTAAGGTAAAGAGGTTTAAATTTAATGAAGTGATTAAAAGTAATTTCAAAATTTATTTCCCCTTTGTAAAAATAGTTTTTCTTGGTCTAAAGGAAATTGGTTAAAAACTTAGGTTCTTTTTCAACATAATGCCAAATAGAACTAAACGTATACTTTTCAATGTTGGGAACTTTTTCTAATGAGAGGAATGCAAAATTATATGTTTGCGAGGATCTATGCTGGGTTGAATATAATTTATTCACCATTGTAGGCATCACTCTTAAAGGATATTTTATACTAGCTTTTGTGTCAGGTAAAATTGTATCTCGATAAACTGTTTTTCTAATTTTTGAACTCTAAGGAAAACGTGTAACTCTTTTACAGTATAGGTAGTAGTCATAATCTGATAATGAATGTTAAGCCACTGCCTCTCAGGTGTTATCGTTGTTAGCTCCTTTTCACACATTCATTTGCTAACAATAATGGTGTCTCATGGTAGAGATCATGCGCCTCATTTGCATTTGTCATATCACTTCCTGCAAACGTCTCACACTTGTAACCTGGAATTCTAACAATTTGTTTACTTCTTTGTCTATTTCAGGAGACTCTGGGATCCTTGATGTTTGGGTTTTTTTTTTTTCTTTTTTCTTTTTTTTAAGTGAGAGGCAGGGAGGCAGAGAGACAGACTCTTTCAGGGGCCCTGACTGGGATCCACCTGGCAAGCCCCCTACCAGGGAATGCTCTGCTCATTGGGCTACTGCTCTGTTACTTGGCAATCGAGCAATTTTAGCATGTGAGGTGAGGCATTGGAGCCATCCTCAGCTCTCAGGGCCAACTTTGCTTGAACCATGGCTGCAAGAAGTGGGGAGAGAGAAGGGGGAGGACTAGAGAAGCAGATGGTTGCTTCTCCTGTGTGCCCTAACCTGGAATCAAACCTGGGACTTTCACACACTGGGCTCTACAGCTGAGCCAACCGGTTAGGGCCTATTTTTCAAATCTAGCATGGTGCTCGCTGCTTAGTTGAGAGCTGATCAATTCTGCAAAGGCCTATAACAAATATTTAAAGGGTCGGGTGAGACTCAGGGCCCACCATCTTGCCCTTTTGAAATACTTTGAAGAAAATTAACAAACACCCCTAGTATTACACGAATAATCATGTTAGTTGCTCAAGTGAAATTATAGGTCAGAAAAAACAGGATATCCATAATAGAATACTTAACATCCTTTTGTTTCAAATATTTCAGGCAATGTCATTTCCAGAGGCCCTTTGTTATTGTGTGTTAGTTCTGTTAGTATTATAAGCCCGAAGCCTGTTTTTGTTGCTGTTGTTGTTGTTGTTGTTTTTGTTGTTTTTTAATGTATTTCTCTTATGCCTGTTACCTAGCATTGGCAGGCATACAATAGATACTCATTAAAATTTTGAATGAATGATAAATGTCTACCGGTTTATTGCCAGCATTCCCTGCCAACGCTCCTATTAGATGATAAGCAATTTGAGGCTAGTACTCAGGTATTAGTCATTTTAAATTATTCTCCCACATTCAAAAGCGTCCCCCTTGTGTAGTTTGGGATTCCCAAGACCACTCCCACATTCGGAGATGTACTAGAAGGACTCAGAGGACTCAGAATACAGTTCTACTGACAGCTAAGATAATCATAGTGACACAGGACACACAACCAGATCATCAGTGGGTGGGGCAGCAGAAGTGCAGGCTGATCCTGGAGGAATCCGTGGGCAGACGACTGTCGGCTCTCTCCCTCCCAGGAGGGTCACATCCAAGCTGTCTGTCTTTTAGCAGTGAAAATTCAGTATGTATCTGTAAGGTTCCTGCACGGGGAAGCCCATTAGGAAGTCAGTCAATGCCCACAGTTTCTCCTGGCAGCTGGTCATGTAGACACTGTGCTTAGCGGGTTCCCCAAACCCAGGCACAAAGTAAAGCAGGTATTCAATATGATCCACATTGTCTGTAGAAGCAGGCATAGAAGACTGACCTTATCAGTTAGGGAGCTCAGGGGACACTCCCCAAAACCCAGTTCCAAGACCGCAGCCAAGGGCCCACCTTGCTAGCAATCCTTAGTCTTAGACCTGCTCTGTTAATATTTTTCTATACAGCGTGGATCTGTAGGAATACCGCTTTGGGAGGGAAAGGAAACAGGATGATGTTTCTTTTGTTCCTTCAAACTAGTCTTTGGTTTAATTTGTTAGACAGGGAGGTTAAGGTTTTGTTCTTTATTTTGGTGCCTCTACTGCTTTGGTGGTTTAAGTCCCTGTACATCAACTTGCATTGTTGCTAAATTTCCTTCTTGAGTTGTATGAAGGTATCAAACATACTCCCCCCCTCCCCCACCCAATGCATATCTTGAAAGCTTGCTACAAGCACAGTTGCTTATATTCCTGCGCCCTTGCAGGTATGGTCACCTTGGCCACACCCTCTGTCAATTTCTGTCTACAGATCGTTGTTTGAGACCCACAGACCATTAGATTGGTTTTTATTCACAGAGCGCTTGATTTTCTTTATTTTGGTTAGCGGGTTGGGGTATTCATAGGATAGGAACTAAGGAAACAATAAAGCAGAAAAAAAAATGAAGATTCTAGAAAATCTGGGTAGATTGTCATAGTATCACATGTCCTAAAATGTTCAAAGCTTAATTTCCGAGCCGTTTTGATGAATCCCTAATAGGTGGTATCTCCATGGCGATTGATAGAAAATCACCTTTGATTACTGCTTCACGTAGTTTTTCTCTGATATCATGTTTTCTGATTTTAAAGGTTTCCATCAATCGAGTTGAGTTTTACCGTCTTGCTCTTTGAAATGCAATTATGGCCATTTTGTATTCAGTATTCTGACTGATCTGAACTATTTGTAGTAATGCCTGCATTTCTGCAAATGAAGGTGAGAAAAGAAGACTCGTGCATGTCTTAGAGAATCCTGGGTGTCAATGCAGGCTCTCACCCAGTTCATCTTGTGTTTTGAGAAGAAAAAAAGAAAGGTGCTATTGACAGTGAGATGTGACAGCTAATAGCAGAAGGAGGAACTATAAAAATATAGTAGTCTTCAGTTATTTCACAGAGAGATAAACAGCCCAGTGCTCTTTGGTGGCTTCGGAGCATCACTGTATTATTGCATAGAATAGAAATTGATCTTGATGAGAAGTTATCAAGGGAAGATTCATTGTACTCTTCATCACTACAGTCTGGGCATAATATATTTTCAAAAAGTTTCCATCAGGAATGGTTAGCTATTTTTTCTTTTTCCCCTTTAGTTGTTATATTTAAAGAAGTATCTTTCAAGTACACAGCACGCATTCATAGATCACTGATTATGCTGGATGAATGACTGGTAGTTAGCTTTCCTTATGAAAGCTCATGGGGAAAAATGACTTATTGAACAGTAATTATAATTCAAAATCTTATAGGTGTAACTACAGAAGAACTGCACCAAGAGAAAGAGGGAAGTTTCCAGAAATATTTGTTAAAATTTGGAATGCATTCTGCACGTTTCCTTCTTGCCACACATTAACTTTTTTAAAGATTGATTTTTCAAAGAAAATAATTAGTCACAAGTAAAATGGATTGTTTTTAAAAGCTGTTTCTGGTTCTTGATGAGTCAGTGAAGTATTAACACTTTGTGAGGAGAGGGAAGGCAATTAAAAAATACTTGAACTCCGGTGCCATCTTTTGGGGAGGAAAAAAATTATTTTTCAGATTTTGGAAATGCAGTTCTTTGGAAGCTGACAGTTTTACTTATCAACTGGGCAGGGAATTAGGCCAGTTACATTATAAAAAGGCCCATACTTATTCCAACAGCTTTTCTAGGTAACTGTCCAATGATGTTTATTGACTGCTTACAGTGTATGCTGGGTACTATATATGTTAAGTGGATGACCACCTTTAATCCTCACTAGAACCCTATAGGGTGGTCATTTTTTTTTTTTACCTCCAGTTTAGAGGAGGTTGAAATTCAGAGAAGTTAACTAACTTTCCCTAGGTTTGTTGTGCCTGATGGGAAACTCTGATCTTTCTCTTTTTAAAAAAACTTTTATTTATAAATTTTATTGAGAGAGGAAGGTAGAGCAAGAGTCAGGAACATCAATCTGCTCCAGTATGTGCCCTGACCAGGGATCAAACCAGCAACATCTCCGCTTCCAGACGACGCTGTAACCAACCGAGCTACCCGGCAAGGGCTGAACTCTGATCTCTTAACTGCTATGCTGTGTTGCGTCCTACCTATGTGTTCTCCCTGGGTGCCATGATGTGACATCTAGTTGGTTTGTCTCAGTCACTGTTGGACAACAGAGATAATTAGATGGGAAAATATGCAACAAATGAGAAATAGCTCTTTATTCTTGTAGAAGTTTCTAGTAGGGGAATTGACTTACTAGTAGGGGAATACAATGCAAACCTCTGATTCCTTATTTTTAAGTTCAAAACTGTAAAGGAATGGTTTGTTTCATGAGATGTATTAGTCTCTATGTGGTTTTATACAGTTATTTTTCTGTATTGCTTTGACACTTCCTTATGAGAAGTCCTTGATTACTCATTTTACAGATAATTCGTTGATCCTTCTGAACTTGGTGTTCGGACTCCATAATGCTGCAGTTGCCCTTCATTGCTTTCGGGCTCCTGCTGGTGCCACAGCTGGGCAGTGGTTTCCACCTCCCCAATGAGTATCTCATGTTTCTGGGCTTCCTCCCTGTTCCTCACTGCCACCAAGTGCAAGGGAGTTTGGAGCTTAGAACTTCTAGTATGACGATAGTACATTATTTTATGGGTTAACTATATTTTCAAAATAAACTTTGCACTTAAGCATTGTATTTAAAAAAATTCTTTTTAAAATCAAGTATGTCCAAGCATTGTTTGCCAACTGAATTGCAACCAGACTTTAGAGTACAGTAGTGCGACCATATCAGCAGGTATACGTACTTTCTGTGGTTTCGGTTCCCCACAGTCAACTGTGGTCCAAAAGTATTCAATGGAAAATTCCAAAAGAACAATTCATAAGTTTTGAATTCTTAGCTTGCTGAGTACCCTGATCAAGTCTCGAGCTGTCCTGTCCCATCCTGCTGAGGACATGAACCATCTCTTAGTCCAGTGTGTCCATGGTATATAGATGCTCCCATTCTGCCTAGTCACTTAGTGGCCTTCTTGGTTATCAGATGACTGTTGTAGTATCGCAAGTGCATGGGCTCAAGGGACCCTTATTTTACTGAATAATGTCTCCAAAGCATAGGAGTAGTGATGCTGGCAATTCAGTATGCCACAGGCCATATATTGTATGCATGTATAGGAAAAAACACAGGAAGTCTAGGTTTTGTTTCCAGCCATAGTTTCAGGTATCCACTTGGGGATCTTGAAACATATTCCCTGCAGATGAAGGGGTACCTATTGTTC